>NC_062227.1:78219470-78519470 GCF_902686445.1 Sciurus carolinensis | reverse complement strand
GCACACCAGGATCAGTTTCCTAAACTCAGGTACATCTTCCTGCCTCTGTTCACTTTACTTCTCTCATTTCAAGTGCCTTGTTCCCATTCCTCCTGGTCCCCAAATGTGTCTGGCATAACTACTATTTTCCTTTAATGTCTTTGGGAAATTATGTGAATTAATAAAGGAGACTGAAAACATGCACCTAGAGATGTAAGATCACAGCAGCCCTGGGACAACAGCATTCCAAGAATGGCATAATATCAAGAAACAATACTATTTAAGGAGAAAACAAAATAAGAAGGTCCATTGATGACTCTTCTCGAAAGAACTGCCTATGCTCATGAATTCCTATTCCTCCTCCTTCCTTGTCTCTTTAATCCACCCCAGTTGGGCTTTTGCCTCACACCCTATCACTCCACAGAAACTGCTCATAAGGGTCATCAATGGCCACATGTTGTGAAATCCAATGGTCAATCCCCAGCCCTTCTACTCCCACACCTGCTCCTTTTCATCTCATTTGTTAATAACCCCATCCTTCCAGATGATCAGGTCCAAAACTTTGGAGTCATCTGAGAAACCTCTTTCTCTTAAATGCATAAGCCAGTGGGCTCCACCCTTCAAAATCTATCAAAACTGCCAGTTCTCATCTGGCAGAGTTTCCACCTTTACCGTCTTCTTCCTGGACTCTTAACTGACCTTCTTGTTTCTCCTTTCACACCCCAGCCCCCGGCTCAGCTCCTCTTTCATGATGTGGTAGCCAGAGGGATCGTGCTGTAACATGTCAGATCATGCCACTGCTTTGGCCCCAATCCTAGACAGTCAGTGAAGTGCCACAACCTGTGAGGTCCAGTGCAATTAGCTCTTATCCCTCCTTGCTCCCCTCTGGCTCCTTTTACTCTGGTCACTCAAGGTTCCCTGACATACTTGACCATATCCGGTCCTGGTGCCTGCAAAGCCCTCAGGCATCCTTGGGGCCAACTCCCCTCCCAGCTTGCTAAAGTCTGCTCAAGGAAGCCTAGCTTCACCATCTGCCACACCTTGCTCTGTTTTCTTTTCCCACTGTACTTACCACTTTCTAACATGTAATGTAATTCACTTGTTATGTTTATTACATTTATCTCCTTGCTAGAATGTAAGCTCGGTGTTCCTTTACATGCCCCAAGTATCTATAATAGTGCTTGGCGCACAACAAATACAGCACTAAATATCTGTTGAATGAAGTAAAAAAGGACTTTTGAGGACAATAGTTATAGGAAGTGCTAAGGAACTAAGCTAGTTTACATGGGCTCAGCAGCAAAGGCAAGCAAAGAAAAGGAATCACAGAGGGAAAGGAATTTGTAATGTGTCTAAACTTTACAGTCACTCTGACATATGAAAAATACACTAATTTGAAATACCTTCTTTTTTATTTAAAATAAAACATGATGAAATAACATGAACATTTTAAACATCAATACATAAAGCCCATGACATCCTTAAATCTTTATAAATACTGGCCATTCTTAAGTATCAATATACTGGCCAATCTTAAGTATTCAATATATTGTCAGTTCCAGCATAACACCAGATCATAGGCAATATGAAAAAAGAGTAAAAGCTGGTTGGTTGGTTAGTCAAATAAGAACTAATCATTGAGAAGCTCTATGTTTTTACCTTTTTGCTATCGTAAGCGGCAAATACAATAAATGGTGTAATTATAATATGTAATAAAATTATTAAAAAAATACAAATGTAATAAGCAACACATACTTTGAAAATGTGAGTAGTACATGAGAAGCACTTTGGCATTTCTATAAATATGATTCTTGGCATTAATTTTGGCCTATTTCCACAGGTATTTAATGTAATGGCTGATTTCTTAAACTTCTAGATATAACCAAACAAAATCATTTATTTATGGTTTTAAAATTGTAATGGTTCTAAAACTAACTCACAATGGAATGTGAAGAATGATTTTTTGGAAGAGGTGTTCACATTGAATATAAATCACCAAAAATTTAAGAAGTAAAATTTAGTTTTCCCTAATTAGATTTGGAATTTTCCTGGCTTTCAGAAATTGTAATCTTTAAAATGTACCAAAATCTTCATTGACTGGTGAATCTGAGCACAAAAATTTGATCTAGAACCTTTTTTTCTGAACATGGAATGTTAAATCAACAATCTATCCCCCAATCAAGATTAAAGTACATAAATACAAATAGACATACATATATTTTAAACTTTCATTAGGATAAATATTGTAAGAGAAAAATAAATCTACTTTACCCAAGAACATTGACTGACAATACACAGCAAGTCTTGCCACGTAGCTTAACATTTATCTAAATGAAATATTCTAATGTAAAGTCTAAATTTTACATACTAATGAAGTGGAGGAGGAGCCATCAAGATTCTTTATACAAAGAAGTAGGAGATGCTACACATCACTTAGCAGTGGACTTATTTTTCAGCTGTTTTGCTCAGTTTACAATTGAAGTCTCCAATGCCTATGGCTTAGTAATGATAGGGTAGCAGCAGGAAGCAGACTGGGAATTCAGAGCAGTGGGAAGGCTGACTTTCACAAACAAACCCTGTTACCACTAACAAAATGATGTCCCATTCTTTACTGCAGTCCCTACTTATCTATAAGACTAGCTTCAGAAGGAGAAAGGAACACTCAAAACAGGTGTTAAACTAAATGCATGTCCCTGTGAAAATGGCAGCTTGGGAAATAAAGAGAAAATTCTGGAAAACAAAAAATGCTTAATGGTTTCAGGAACTAGAATTATATTTACATTTCAAAGGAGAGTTTATGCCTACTTATGCTTAACTGCAGTGGTTTAGTGAATGGTGGGGATAGACCACATTTAAACAATCAAAGTTCAACTCAGGACTGGTTCTCTACTGGTTCTTGAAGAAGGATTATTTCAGTGGAATTCTCAATGAAGACTTTTGTTTCTTTTAAATGTATTACAGTAATTATATCATATTTTATAAAATAAATATCCAAAATGTTTGAAAGTCAGAATAACATTCATTAGGTGAGAAGCTTTATTTGCGTTTCTCTTTTTGCAAATGATAGGTCATTTATTTGCAATAAATTGTTACATTCTAGACATTTGCTTCAATACATATATAGCATGAGGCCTGCGCCAGGAGTCAGAATGGTTTGCTGGATACTATCAACCCTGGGGTTCAGGCAACAGCTGTCTCATCTGTTTCAGGAGTGGACACAGCGCTTGACTCACTGCCTGAAACATAGCAGGGGACAAGGAAGGACAAGGAATGCTGCTGGAAAACCAAGTCTCCACTCCAGTATAAGCTCTCGTTCTGCTCTAAAATAGGCTTTATGTACTCAGGGCTTCCTGTTAGTTCACATGTAAAAACAAAAGTGAAATTTAGTGAACCAATGGAGATAGAGCAGATATCCCCAAAATGTAATATATACCCACATCTTTTTTTTTTCCTTTGAAAAATACCATACCTTACATTCAAGATAGGCACTGCTTTAAAATATTACAGCAAAAAATGTGTCTGTGAGCAGATAAAACAGTGGCAAACATTACTAATTGGTGGATCTGGGTGAGAGACACTTAGTGGTTTTTCATACTGTTATCTGTACTTTGTGTGATTTAAAAATTTTGATAATAAAAAGTAATGACTTTAAATAAATTTCAATAATAAAAATAGTAAAGGTAAAATAAAGATAGTTTCAATTATCAAATTACTATATAAAATCATTGGAAACTTTGCAAAGATCTGTACAAAATTATTTACATGATTGTTATAATAGTGAAAAGTTGGGTGAAACTTAAGCATCAATCATGCAGGAACTAGTTAAATAGAGTACACACATTTACAATAAAATACTATGCAAACATTAAAGAGAAAGTCATCGTGAATAAGGAGGGTCCGCAGCTGCATACAGAACCTGACTCATGCTCACAGGAGTGACCATGAGACACATCTAGAAGAGCATTCACCAGCATCCAGAGTGGTCATCTCTGCAAGCATCTCTGCAAAGAGGAATTGTAGGCAGGTTTTAATTTTTTTTTAACTTTTTCTTGAAACTTCTTTGTTTTATCAAATTTTTCCCAGGAGTATGTATTAATTTTATAATTAGGAGAAACTATTTTCTATAATTATATTCTATAATCATCTTCATTATGTTGTTATTTCTAGATGATGGAATGATTTAATGTTAAAAATTGTGTCAGGTTTAAGTAAACAAAGTGAGAAAGTGCCATACATCTACAATAATATAAAATCTGGAATAGATTACATTTATTTCCAGAAATGCAAATAACAAGTTTTAAGGCACATACATTTTTTTCCTCAATCACCTACTAAGTGCATTAAAATGTAAAATGTCAAAAACAATATAAAATGCAACATCATAACATACATAGAAAAGACTAAGTACCTTTTTAGTTAATTCAAATTAGGATGACTATTAGTCATAGGAAGAAATAGCATTTGGAAGAGAAAAGAATATGTTTTCTAGTAGGTTCCTAAAGAATTTGAAAGTATTCCAATAGTTCTATGCAAAAAAAGTATTTGTGGATATTTCAGTAACATGTTTGTTCTTAGAATAGAACAGATGACAGCACAGAATAAAATATAATTTCCAGATGCACGATTTTGTGAATTCAGTGCCATGCACCCAGCACTGTCAATTAAATCTCGAGATCTCAAGTTTAAATTTAGGTGACATCGCAGCCCTTTCAGAGTGAATTTTGACCTGGTGATGAACCTCTTGAAGTCTGTTATCATGGGGGCCCATTAGAAGGCTGGTGTTCTGCAGGTATGCGAGCTTAAATCTTAAAGCAGGGTGCTGCTGTCCTCACGTCATAGTCTGCAGAGACCCCAGAAGAGGGAGAAGAAGCACATAGGGCCTGTCTCCATGTCTTCCCTCTCTGGGTCTTTACTACACGAAACAGTGGCTGTGCACAGGCCCATTCAAAGGATATGCCATTCCTACCTCTTCCTGTTTCCTTGCTGATTTTAAGAAGGAATTTAAGAATAGCTCCTTTTTACCAAGATACTGGGCATCCCTCAAAGTAGGAATCCCAATTCAAATAATGTAAAGAAAAACAAATAAAAGGTATCATCTCAGTTACCTGGTAGATATTCTTTTCTTTTACATTCATGGATATTCTGTTTCTTAATACTTAAGTTTCTAGATGATCTTGGGCAAATCATTTGAATCTTTACTTTGGGGTTTTAAAGGTCTAGTATATCAAAAATATTATTGGATTAAAACATTTAAAAAAAATTTGTTTTTTACCTGGTTCCTAGAAGAACTGGATTGCCCACAATGAGCAGGACTGGAACGATGCTTCTTGGAGGTGTCTGAAGGCTTCAGACATAATTTTCTTTTAGACCTGTGGGCTGTTCTGCCTACTATCGACCTGCAGTCACTTACATTGACTTCTGTAATTTCATTTGCTGATTTTTGCTGTAGTTGGGGATCTTTAGTTTCTATGTCTGATTCAAAAATGTGTGGCTGTCTTTCCAGTTTTAGTAACTTGTAGCTTTTCCCTAAAATTTGTGTTATACATTTACTTGTTAAATTTTCTTTTTCCCAAAAGTTAACAGAGTTTTTTATCATCACCTCACTATTAGTCAGTTGTTTGCTTTCATTTGATTTTCCTTTAGAAGAGGGATATTTTGTCATGTTTTCATAGGGCTCAGTATTTATTTCTTGCAGAGATCTGGAGCTCTTCTGATTTAAATTTCTAGCATATATCTGAATGTTACTATTAGGTTTCTTTTTAACAGTTGGACCTAAATTTAGTTTGTCATCCTCAATTATACTAGTTTTAAGTGAAAACAATTTAGATTCTGTAAAAACATGCTGTTTCATTTTCGGTTTGCCAAGTGCTGAGATATTTTTGTTTGTCTGTAACATTTTACTTTTGAAAATTGGTATGAATTTAGGGGTGATGTTACTTTGGGAGCTAAGACTTGTTTGCTGAACTTGAGTGTCTCCTCTGTTGAGTTTTGACTCTTTCAAACATAGTTGTGGGACCTTGTGAGGAAAGGATGGCTTTCTGCCCTGCGCAGACTCTGGCTGGCCACGCAGCGCTGACGAAGGGCCACACTGTGGCTGGCTGAAGGAAAGCTCCACCTTGTGGTCTGCGGCTACCGAACACGGTGGAAGACTGGGAGCCTGGGCAGGTTTTAAGGAAGAGGCTTGAGTCAGAGAAGCCCTGAACCGTTTTTTAGTAGTCAAATTGGGCGGTTTGACTTTGTTTTCCTGAAGGACAGAAATTAGAAAAAAATTACATGTAATAATTACCTTAACTGAAAACAAATAAAATATAAATATTGTCAAAAGAAGAATATAAAGTAATATTATGATATGCAGAACAGGTATAGAAAAAGAATGTAAATGGGTCTTCTGTGTAATGGGTACATTTCTTATGGTTTGTATCCGTCCTTTCAAATTCATGTTTTAAGATGAAGGCATATTCTAAATTTAATGTAAATCAACTATAAAAACTATACACACACAGAGCTAACCACTGTCCTCCAGAAGTCTTGCTATAAATGTTCCCCCTTCTCTAAGCTGTTATCAGCTGTGGTTTCCCCTGTCTTGAAAGTCCCATCTCCTCTGGATCCTTCACCTATCAATCTACCACAGAATGACTGTTTTTCTCTCAACCCTCCAAGGATCTGTTGCTAGTTAATAATTACCTGTCACAAAAATATGGTATAAGGAAGTGGTCTTATAGTTTAGTGAGAATGTTCCACCTCCCTAAATAGATACTACATTCTTGAAGAGTAAGAACCTTGACTTATGTTTTCTTATATCTTTTATAGTTACTCAAAAGTACTTGTTGAAAAAATTTGATTGATGGAGGAGATGGTTGTATCTACACTAAACCTTTAAGGTATGTGAGATTTTGGCTATAGTGCAGGGCTTGTCTTACTTGTGTTTGTATTTTTGTTGCCCACCACAGTATTTCAGCAAGTCAGATGCATCAAAGACAGCAAAGTGTTTATGGTTTCTTTGAAAAATTAAGTTACATTTTCTTTTTAAAATATAAATATAATATTAAGAAAACAATCTTACAATAAATTAACCATTTTAACTATTTTTAAGTGAATAATTCACTGGCTGCAAGTACAATTAACACTGAACTTATGTTATCTAATCATCACCACTATTGATTTCTAAAACTTTTTTCCCAAAAAAACATTTCCCCTTCCTCTCAGCTCTTGGGAGCAATTTGCCCCTTCTAGATACCTCTATGAATTTGCCCATTCTAGATACTTACTATGGGATAGTTAAAAATTTTAAAAACCTATAAACTTTGGGGAACATGATTCAAATACCTCTGGAGAGTGAAAAGTGTGGTACAGCTCTTCTTCTTAAGTCCTCTGTACATGGGAGCCAGCATAAAGGTAAAAACTGTCCTAGTAAATCTGGTGTACTATCTTTGCAAAGATACCATGAGAAGAGACCATCACCATCGTATCAGGTCAAGAAGTGAAGGCCTTGTCTCATCCAAGTGGGAATGGTATACTGGTGTTCAACCTCCATTTGACTTTCTTCCTGGTGTTCCTTCCTGAGCAAGAGCCTAGAAATCTCAAATTGACATTTTCTCCTTTCCATTTAGGGTTTTGACTTAGGACCAGCCAATCAGTGTACATATACAAAATTTGGAAGGAAAAAGTAAGGTAAAGCCACACTTCTGCTATTTTTGCTAGAAGGCTTAATTACTAATGCCTCCTTTGATTTCTAGGAGTCCACTCACCAGCTCTGCAGGTGTCCAGAGCAGATAGAGCTTAAAGCATCTGCCTTTGCTGTAGACCCTATTGCGTAAACCTACCAGTGGTTTTCCCCACACACCACTGCCCTCATCTTACACACACGAAGGAAGCACGTGAGAAGGATCCTTAAATATGGTTGAAATTCCACCTCAAGGAGATAATTTTATCTCAAGGGACTGGTTCACCCTGAAGGATCCAGATTGACTTCTTTTTCCACTTGATGAAAAAAACAATTTAAGAACTGGGGTGAAATTAATTATAGAAAAGTAAGAACATTCATTTCTTGGGCCCTGGGTTTCATAAACTGTAGTAACTTTTAAAGAACATACCTGCAAGTTGAGATATCAAAAGAAAAACTCACTCTAAGAAGATTTGCATAAGAATAAATTACTTGTATTCTAACATAAAACTTTTCCAGAATATGTGTCTTGTATCTGAAATATGTTTATATTCACATCCTGTTTCTTCTTACCTGTCTCAGAAATATACTACTAGTGAAAATAGTTTCTAGTAGTTTGTTTTAAAATATTATAAATAGCCCAAAGGGGGGAACCTCTAGGTTTGTATTCAAAATTTATAAGAAGACTAAAAAGAACCTATGTAAACAGCAGATGAGATCATAAATAATTCACAGAACTTAAATATATATAAATGGTAAACAAACCACAGCTTTGTGAAGTCATGAGCCAACAAAAAGCAAAAACTTTATTATATCATTATCATTATTCTGCTAGGTATCATCAGAAAATGTACTTTGGTGGACTTTTAATTTCTATATAATGTATATAATTTTATACATTGATATAAAATTGTAGAGAAAAATGAAAGCTTAAACATATGTTTAGATAGGAATGGATATCTGTCTAGTGTAGGCCTAGTATTAAGGCCTATAAATTCCTCAAATGAAACTTGAGGAAAAACCAAAATGCCTGAGCAAATGTGCTTCATCTATTAAGATCTGGTTATATGCATAGCACCACCTTAGTGTGTGTCTTTCTTACAGCTGAACCAGAATTCAATTAAACTTAGATCTAACTACAGAGTTTATAGAAAATACCAAGAATATATTAACTTTAAATGACATGACACAACCAGGAAGCAATCCAGAATATGGGATATTCTCTATGGTAAATGATTGTGATTTTCTAGCAAATAACTGCTATAGATAATGCTATAGATGAAAAGAGATTTAGGGAAATAATAATTAAATGAAATGAGGTGAACCCTGTTTAGATTCTAATTTAAACAAAACCCCTGAAAACAAATCTCTGAGGTAAATGAGGAATTGCAGTATGAACTGGTATTTGATGATATTAAGGAACTGTTGTTAATCCTATTAGGTATAATAATGACATGGAACTTATAAAACATTTTTTAAAATGCTCTTATGTGGTATAAATGCACCCTACAATCTTTATGGGTGAAAGAACAATATACCTGAAATTTGTTTCAAAAAACTCCAGTTTATCCCTCACCTAAAAGTATTGTCAAGGAAAGCTAGATAACAGGCATTTGAATGTTCATTATACCAATTTCTTTTAAGCATCTTTGGAAATTTACATAATTAAAAAAATCTAGTTTGGTTAAGCACTCCTGATAATTAAAAAAATTTAAAAATTGGTCTGGGGATATAGCTCAGTTGGTAGAGTGCTTGCATGCACAAGGTCCTGGGTTCAATTCCCAGCACCAAAAACAAAATTTTTTTTTTTTTAAATCAGCTGAGTTTTAAAAACTCAGGACAGGTTACAAAGACCTGGCAGTTTGGGTCAATGCAGAACTCCGATGGGCCAGCCTAGCCTCAGGACTGCGGGGAGGGCTGGCCAAGGCTGTCTGGCACCTGCTTTGCCTAGACGTCTGGCTCTACCCAACCTTGCCTTCTTCCCATCTTCCACAGGTGTCGCTCCTGTGAAATCATGATTCACACTAGATTCCATTTCAGAGTTGCTTCCAGAGTGTTTCATTCATGACAAGTGCTGTCATCACCACTACTGTCCCTTCACTCCACTTTATCACTGAGGGAACAAAGTCACAATAGCTTGCCCAAAATTATACAATTTAAGGGATTCAAAACCAGAATATTTCTAGAACCTAAGCTCTGAACAGGATATTTAAGCTTTTTCCAATTACAGCACTCAGAATCTGACTGTCTGGATTTCAATTCTAATTCTGCAGTGTATTAAACGGTGTGGCTTTGGTTAAATACTTGGATTCCCTGAGTCTTGGTTCCCTCTTCTTCAAAATTAAGAAAACGATTCTTTATCTCCATGGTCAATTTTGATAACTGAATTAAAGAATATATGTAAAGATATCCAGCACACAGAAAGCACAGAAATTAGCAGAATAACTCTTAAATAGGTAAAATAAAAAAATAAAAGGAAAGAAATGAGTACAGCAGGTTCTTATTGTCAGGGTTCCATTTGTTAGAAGAAAATGTACAAGCAAAAATTTCCAGTAAAGTGTTATTTTACATTTATGAAGCAATTTTTCACAAGTATATTGGGAGTATATTATAAATATTAGTATTTATAAAACAGATGTGAACTGTATTCAATAAATAAATAAAACACATGATGTAATTATATATCTTCTTCCAAATTCTTTGAATTTGGAAGTGGCTAGCAACTAAACTTTAAAATATGTTATGTCTGGGAAAAATGCTAAGACTTGGTATCATAAAGATATCAGTGAGATTTGTCCATCCATATTCCTTCTAAGGAAGCCTTGCCTATAGCCCCTGATGTCTAGTTTGTCATGGTTTTGGAATGTCCTCCTCCAACTAATCGTAGAGGCAGGTTGGCCCCGACCCACAGATACCAAATCCATAAGCTGGTCAGTGACAGATGATGTGACCTGGTCTAGGAAGAGAATGGTCTCAGATACCAGCTCTGTTGGATTTCAGTGGGGGAGAATAAGAAAACTGAAACAATCAGCAAGGAAACAAAACCTGAAAAAGCGTTACAAGGTATAATGTTTGGGCTACATAAAGCCCAAATCACTGGAGTAGTGGAAATTAAACAGAGGCCCTTGTAAGTAAGTCAAGAAAGCAGACCTAGCTATGCAGAAAGAGAGGATGACCTCAGGAGCACTTCTGCTCCTCTTTACATACATACATGTGGTTCAGGCAATAAGTGTATTCCTATTTTATGCTGCAATATGGAGAGATGCTTTTTTTCCATGAGAACAAACAAGTTTATCTGTTAGCTGTATAAAAACACAGAAGGTTATGTTCAGGAAAATTTCCAAAATCTTAATGGAATACAGAAGACTTTCCAAGGAGAATTTGTGGCACATGAGGACAAGGCCGCACGAGTTGTTCCTTTCAAATGCCTTCAGTGGAGAGTCCTTTCTACGCCTCTGGGTAAAATCTAGCAGGCCGACAATTCTTATCACTATGCGGCAGTGAGTAAGTCTGGCCAGGCCAGCAAGTTAACTTCACTAGAAAGACAAAGGAGTCTAAATTTACATGTATCCACTATTGTGGTCTCAGGATAGATAAAGCAGAAGCTAAAAGTAGGAGAAATAGACAAATCCCAATTATAGTGGGAGATCAGAAAACCCCTCTTGGCAATTGATGGATCACAGTGCATTTAAGCTAGAAATACAAAAGAATAAAGCAACTAAAAAATTTTCACATTTAGAAAATTAAGAAATGCACTTTTAAATAACTCATGGGTCAAAAGAGAAATTAAAGCAAAATATAAAAATATTTTAAAATAAATGATAGAGATAATAAATTTTAAAAGTTTATTCACAATATAAACTTAAGAATGAATCTAACAAAGGTATATAAGATTTACCTATACATAAAACTATAAACTATTATTGAGAGTAATTAGATATATTTAAATGAGGAGAAATATAAAATGTTAATGGATTATAAGACTCAATAATCAAAATCCCAACAGGCTCTGTATATATGTGTGTGTATGTACCCTGACAAACTGAAACTAAATTTGTATGAAAATGTATCAATCAAGAATAATAAGATGCTTCCCTAGATTTAATAAATCCTATAAAATTTAATGTTCTTACCATAATATTTGTAATAACTGCAAAGTTCAAGATTAATTTTAATTATAAAAGTGTAGAATTGGTGCAAGGAGAAGTAAATAAACCAGGGAGAGATGAGTGAGCTCAGAAACAGCCCCACACACACATAAAACACGTGCCTTACAAAAGAGATTGTACACTGCAGTGTATTAGGGAAAGAATGGTCTTTTCAATTCTATTGCTTGGGCAAAGAGATATCCATATTAACAAAGAAATATGATTGCCCACATCACACCATACAACAAAAATAAATTCCAATTGGAATGTACGTCTAAATGGAAAAGAATAACCCTTTTATTAGATGATATTATAAGATATATTTATCAGCGGGGGTGCAGATACATTTTTTAAACAAGACACAAAAAGTACCAATCATAAAAAAATGGATAATTTTGTCTATAAATAAGACTCCATGCCAATTAAAATATATCATTCAGAGAATGAGAAAACATGTTACAGAACAGAAAATGATAAATGTGATACATATGACCGAAAAAGAATTCATAGTGAGCATCTGTTAATACCTATAAAAGGGTTAAAAACACACATATAACACGGTACAAAAATGGTGGAAAGGCACTTAAAAAATTATGGCCAATAATCATATGAAAAAATGTTCAACCTCATTAATAATCAGGAAATTATAAATTATAAACACATGATAATAATATATCTGCCAGAATGGTTGAAAGTAAAGACTGACTACCACGTGTGGACAAGGGTGTGGGGCAACATAACTCTCCTACACGGACTGAATCAGGAGGCACAGCCATTTTGGAAAGGAGTTTGGCAAAGGTGCTCAAGTTGGAAGCATGCTTACTGATCTCCTGGAAGAATCATGTTCATACACCCAGGAGACACACAGGATTGTTCACTGTACCATGACTACTAATAGCCCTCAAACAGAACCAGTCTGAACGTCCACCAATAGTACTTGGATAGATAAACTGTGTTATAACAAAATACAATAAAATACTACACAGAAATGAAAGTGAACTGACTACAAGTGGAAGAACATTGATGAATGTCACAAATGCCATGCTGAGCAAAAAGAGCCAGACTCGATGGAACACACTCTCTGATTGCCTTGGCGTGAAGTTCAAAAGCAGGCAAAACTCACATGTAGTGTTTAAGGATCATGTTAAGTTTATGAAAACAAAGAAAACAAGGAATAATTTTCAAAGAAGTCAGGATAGTTGTTACCTTTCTTTGAGTATGCTGGGGAGCGTGTTGGTAATGACTAGGTAGGTATGAGCGGAGAGGTTCCCAAACTCCTGACAACATTATATTTTATGCCTGGATTTGTTTACATGGGCATTTGATAATTATTTGTTAAACTGTACACATATGTATTTTCTATATGTATTCTATATATCACCATAAAAACTGATTTTAACAAAACAATGGGGACAAACCCAGAGGAAACAATCCTCCTTCCCCCAAAGTTTTCTAGCCTTAGTAAAACTCGAAATCTGAGTTTGATTTGAAGTTAAGTTTTCTACTCCTTTGTTCTAACAAACTCTGGGGTATAGGATAAACCCTAAATAGCCATTCTTCTTTCACTTGTCCTCCAGCAGACATAGTGGCTTCTCAATGAAGGCAGACAGGAGCCAGACACTGTGGAACTGCTTTCCTCCTGCTGCAGTTTCCAGAGACCTCCAGGGGCTTACCCTGGTAAGCAGCAGGCACCCCACCTTCTACTGAGCATGCACCAACAGCAGTCTCCAAAAAATACTCTCTTTACTGCCCTCTTTAATCTCCAACAGCCCAACTCGTTTATATCCTCAATGTGGGTGAACTATTTCAGTAAACAAGTACTATAATACCACGTTAAATACAGCAGCAACAAATGGCAGGAATAAATGGTTAAATACCTTAATGATAGCATATAGTTATTAGTGAAACACTGAACTGAGAGAAAAAGTCCCACACAAGCAAGAGATCCAAGTAAGACAGCTGCCTTGTGTGACTTGAACTAGTTAAAATAAAAACATCTTACCTGGATAAGGGGTTTGGTTAATTCTTGTGTGCAGTAGCATGGTTTATTTGTCATCTTTATAGGAAATCCACATATCTGGGGCAGTTTAGACTTTAAATCTGAAAGAAAACTTTTCAATACTTCTTCCAAGTCTACCCTTGGAAAGAACTGTATAGGTTGACTTCTTATGCAACTGAGAGGGTATCTGGACAATGTTAAAGAACAATGTGAGGGGTTTTGTACATATGAGATAGCAATTGTCATGGAATTTTAAAAGGCATTAAAATAGCAATGTTGGAAAGAACACAAATAAATCCTAGTTATGTTTCACATTGCCTATCCCATACTATCCAAAGCCAAAAAGTACACTTCCTCATAGGGACCTTCATTCCTTCCATTTTTAAAAATTTAACTTTTTGTTAAAAATAGTTGCATATTTTTATATTATATGATATTTTGATATAACATTCACAATCAAGGCAATTCATTGTACCCTTATGGTATATCTGTAAGGAAGAGCAAACTAAGATATTAAAAAATGATTTATAAGGAAAACAACACATATAGATATAGAAATAAATGCTACAATGAACAATGAACAGCTCATATCTACTAAAGTGATGAAAAATTCAGAGAGACAACGTGCATGGATTATATTCAAATCCTAACAGCAGTTCTTTGAGGGAAGAAGTTACTTTTTCTGATGAGAAATATTCTGAAGACTTGGAATAATGTCTTGGCAATGAGTGAAAGGATGTAACTGGTGTATGTAAACCTCAGTTTTACTGTGGAGGGTTAGGAAATGTAGAGTACAAGGAGAGCACATGATGGCTCTTCCATTTCTAAACTCCAGCTGGCCAGAATACAAAGACAGACAGGAAGGGTGAAGTCAGTGCTTATTAAGACTTAAGAGATTCACCTGAGCACTTGTGCTCTTTTTCTGTGAATTTTTAAAAATACTGTTAAGAAAGCTATTTTCTTAAGCTAACGATGCATTAAGTGCAAGCCATAGCCTCTAAATTGCCTGTAAAATTAATCTTCCAGAAAGAAAAATATTTGTTAATTTCTTTAATTCAACCCTTTCAATAATGTCCAACATACCACTGGAGGGAGCTCTTGGCTAAGGAGATTCATACCTTTATTTTATTTTATTTTTTAACTTTCTATTAGGAAACAAATATGAAAATATTTTGTCTATTCCAATTTTTCTTTTTTAGTCTAAATTGTTGAAATAGTATTTAAGGAAAAAAATTAGACTTATTAATCTCATCTCAAGTAAAATATGGAGAAATTCTAAGCAAAACAAAAGCCACTCTTGCAGTTAAGTAGAGGGAAAAGTAGTTTCACTTAGATAATGACAACCTGGTGGTGGGAGTAAGACTAGATAAAAGGTAGGCAGACAGCAGCTAATACAAGGGTGCCTAAAGGATACGTGAAGGTTCTTTCTCCGATCATTTTGAAGTAGATGTTGCAATATATTTTAACATTTTCACACTCTTCTGGAAGTTTATAGCCATACTATAAATTAAGCACAAAATTTAAATCACCTTGGAGAAAGCCAAACTTTGGTTAAATTATAAGAAACAAAGTCAGATAACTTCTAAAAAAAATCAGATAACTTCTAATGTAATACATATTTTCATTCCTACCAGGTCATTCCAGTGCATCTGGAAATCTTCAAATGAGTGAAATGGACAGTCAGGGGGTGAGACATGAAGAATATTTATTATTTGTCCCATTTTCATACTGTGAAAATAAGAATTGGTAAGATATTATGAGCCAATGCCTGGGTTAACTATGCAATTTCGAAAGTGTTCAAAGACTTAGCAACTCACTAACCATATATAAATAAAAGCTAATCATTTTATCCTAGTTCTAAACATGCATTGTATTAAATATTTTCTTAATTGACAAAAATTACATATACTTGTCATGTATGACAAAATGTTTTGAAATATGTACACATTGTGGAATGACTAAATCAAGTTAATTAACATGCACTGTCTCACACACATACGTGTTTTGTGATGAGAATACTTAAAATCTGCTCACAGTGATTTTCAAGAATATGTTGTTATTAAGTGTAGTCACCATGTTGTACAATAGATCTCTCCAACTTGTTCCTCCAATCTAATGAAGTTCTGTACCTTTGCCTATCATCTGCCTGACCTACCTCCTCACCCAACCCCAACCCTTGACCACTACCATTCCATTCTCTGCTTCATGGGTTTAAATTCATAGATTCCATAAATGAGGTCACACGGTATTGGTTTTTCTGTCTGGCTTATTTCACCTAACATGAAGTCCTCCAGGCTCATTCAAGTTGTCACAAATAATAGGATTTCCTTCTTTGCTAAGGCCGAATTATATTCCATTGTATATATTTTCCACACTTCCTTTATCCATTCCACTACTGATGGATATTTCATTCATCTCAGCTACTGTGAATAATGCTACGATGAATGTGGGATGCAGATATCTCGTTGACAGACTTATTTCATTTCCTTTGAGATCCTTTGGAGACATACCCAGTAGTGGGATTGCTAGGTCATATGGTAGGTCTGTCCTTAACATTTTGAGGCACGTGCACTCTGTTTTTCATAACAGCTACACTAATTTACATTCCCACCAACAGTGGGCCAGGGTTCCCTTTTCTCCACATCCTTTCCAATACTTATCTTTTGTCTTTTCAATAACAGCCATTCTAACCAGTGTAAGGCAATATCACATTGGGTTTTAGTTTGCATTTCCCTGATGTTAAACAATTTTTTCACATATTTATTGGCCACTTGTATGTCTTCTTCTGAAAAATGACTACTCAAGTCTTTTGTCTGTTTTAACATTAGGTTATTTGCTTTCTTGTTTCTGAATTGAGTTCCTCATATATCTTGGATATTAACCCTGCTATGGCTTGAATGTGTGTTGCTTTCTAAACTCATGCTGAAATTTTATTGCCATTGTAACAGTTTTAAGAGATGGCAACTCAGAGAGGTTACTAGCCATGAGGGCTGTTCTCATGAATGTAGTAAAGCCATTATCTCAGGAGTGGGTTTATTATAAAAGAACAAGATTGCTGCTGCTTTGTGTGTGTTGCTCTCTTGCCTGTAGCCTTTCCACCATGGGATGATGCAGCAAGAACGTCCTCACCAGACACTGAGTATGCTGGCCTTCCTGGCCTCCAGACCTATTGTTTGTATTGTTTATAAATTAACCAATTTTAGTTGTTCTATTACAGCAGCACTAAATGGACTAAGACAAATCCCTTAGCAGTTGCAAAGTCTGAAAACATTTTCTCCCATTTCATAGGTAGGTTGTCTCTTCACTCTCTTGACTGCTTCTTTGCTGTGCAGAAGCTCTTTAGTTTCAAGTAGTCCTATTTGTCCATTTTCATTTTTGTTGCCTGAACCTTTGTGCTCAGATCCAAGACATCAATGCCCAAACCAAAGTCATCAGGTTTTTCCAGTATATTTTATTCTAGTAGTTTTACAGTTTCAGGTCTTAAATTTTCAACCTTCTTTAGCTGATTTTTAAATATGGAATGACATAATATTCTAATTTTATTCTTTTCCATGTGGATATACATTTTCCCCAACACCATTTATGGAAAATACTCCTTTCCCTATCATATGTTCATGGCACCTTTGTTAAAAATCAACTGATCATAGAAACGTGATTTATTTCTTTTCCCTCTGTTTGTTTGTTTTTATGCCAGTACCAAACTGTTTTAGTTATTATAATTTTACTGTATAGCTTGAAATCAGGGATGTGATACCTCCAGCTCTGTTCTTTCTACTCAAGATTTCTTTGCCAATTTGGGGTCTTTTTTGGTTCTATAGAAATTTTAAGATTTCTGCTTTTCCATTTCTTTGAAGCATGTCATTGATATTTTGATAGATATTGCATTGAATCTGTAGATTGGGTAGTATGGATATTTTAAAATACTGATTTTTAAAATCTATGTGTGAGTTATCTTTCCGATTATTTGTGTCTTTTTCATTTCTACATCAGTGTTTTATAGTTTCCAATGTATAGGTCTTTCGCCCATTTGGTTAAATTTATTCCTGAAGTGATTTGACCCCCCTCTCCTCCCCTTCCCTTCCCTTCCCTTCTTCTTCTTCTTCTTCTTCTTCTTCTTCTTCTTCTTCTTCTTCTTCTCTCTCTCTCTCTCTCTCTCTCTCTCTCTCTCTCTCTCTCTCTCTCTCTCTCTCTCTCTCTCCCCTACCTCCCTCATAAATGGAATTGTTTCCTTGATTAATTTTTCAGACAGTTCATTGTTAGTATACAGAAATGTTACAGGTTTGTATATTAATTTTGTACTCTCCAACTCTACTGAATTCATTCACTAGTTAAGTTTTTTGGTGGAGTCTTTAGGGCTTTCTCTATATAACACTAAATCATTGGCAAACAGGGACATTTAACTTCTTCCTTTCCAATTTGGATGTCTTTTATTTCTTTCTGTCTCCTAATTGAATTGGCTAGGACTTCCAGTACTATGTTGAATATAAGTGGCAAGAGTGTCTTGTTCCTGATCTTAGAGGAAATGGTTTCAACTTTTCACCACTGAGAATGATATTAGTTGTGCCCTGAGATTGACATTAGCTACAGATCTTTCATTTTAGCCTTTATATGTATTAAATCTTAACAACTGTAATTGTTTGGAGAAACTGAGTTGAATTGGTGCAAATAATGTGCCAATTATAAACACGAAATAATTATTAGTAAAATATTGCCACATAAAATTATGTCTGTAATTGCTAGACTTTTCCCTGTCTACCTCTTCCCTGATTCAACATTTAAATTATGCTACTAGTTCATTTTCCTAAGCAGGTTAAAATTTCATCTCATACTGTTTATATTAAGAAGTAATTTTTTTTTCTGAAGATAATGCAAACTTAAAACTCAGTTCATATTAATTTATAATGAATCATTGTTAGGTTCAAATTTATAAAAAGTTTCAGTACTATAATTATGAGAGTTGTCATCTTATAATGATAAATGTATAAACTGTTCTGTTTTTTAAAACCAGATCTAATAAAAGTGTAAATGCATAATAAAATTATTTTGGTAATTTAATAAAGGAAATCTATGACTTCCATAAATATGATATTATCCTAGTACTGTTGAAAGTTATAATTCAGTTTTAAAAATTCATCAAAATTATTTATACTTTTATACCAATCAATGCTGAGGAAACAAAAGAGGAAATTACTGTATTTTGAACCCACTGTTGACATTACAAATTGAAATCTCACCTTGGCAAAATGTAGCACCAGTTGTTCAAAATGGAATGTCTCTCAATGACAGCATTCTTGTTAGAATGAAAATTCTCTATGATACTCTGAGAAATATCAAACTCCTTTAGCTTTTAATTGAAATAAGATTTTAATGCATAAGTCTTCAAAGTATTTGACAAAGATAAAGCACATTAAAAAATACAACCCCTGTATGCACTAGGGAGGTTATCAAGTAGTTCTAAAGATTGAAGCTTCACTGACTCATGCAGACACTTCACCTGATGAAATCAATGTGTCACACACGCTTCCTCTTCAGGATAGTGTATCGAGTATTTCACACTTTGCCTTTTATCTGTCAAACTCGAACTCCTATTTTGTAATTACTTCAAGCTCTTTTTAGGATTTTTCATTATGTTAATTTATAGGAAGTTGAATTCCTTCTAAAGGAAACTATTTACATTTTCAAAGCTTAACTCAATTTTTAAACTTTTTGTTTTAAGTAGAGGATAGGGGGTTAGACCTCTACTTGGTCTTTTGGAACAGAATCAATGCTCCATTCTTCTTTTATATCCCCTTTCTGACTCCAGGTCCCTGGCAATACGATATGGTATTTCATCAGCTTACATGTAGCTTACATGTAGCTTACATGTACAATTCTCTCACCCTGGGAAGAAATCTTCTGTGAGGCATTTTTTCTTCTCTATTTATTTTTTTTTTGAAAACAAACGAAAAAAAAATATTTATTTTTCTTTCTTATAAATAATGTCTGGAGATAGCCAGAATTCCACAGTAGTTAATGAACCTAGCTCTTACTCCATTTTGCCCTTTGGTGTGTAGCTTTCATATTCATGGTAGCCTCACAGATTAGGATGGCTACCTGGGCTCCAGTCATCTTATCAGTATTCCTAGAAGGGAAGAAAGGGCCAAGGACACCACCTCCTCCTTGAAATCTGTCTTTACTCTTTTTTAATTTTATGGATATTATTTTTAAAATTTGTTTTAGTTATACATGACAGTAGAATACACTATGATATATCATACATAAATGGAATATAATTTCTCATTTTTCTGGTTGTACATGGTGTAGAATTCCACTGGTTATGTAGTCATATATGTACACAGGGTAATAATATCTGATTCATTCTACTATACTGCCTACCTGCATACCCCTCCCCTCCCTTCACTCCCTTCTACATAATCTAACATAACTCTATTCTTCCCTAGCCACCCCCCATCCCTGCTGCCCTTATAGTAAGTCAGCATCCACATATCAGAGAAAACATTCAGAATTCGGTTTTTTGGGGTTGGCTTATTTTGCTTAGCATGATATTCTCCAGCTCCATCCATTTACCTGCAAATGCCATAATTTCATTCTTCTTTAAGGCTGAGTAATATTCCATTATGTATATATATACCACAGTTTCTTTAACCATTCATCTGTTGAAGGGCACCTAGGTTGGTTCCATGGTTTAGCTATTGTGAGTCAAGTTGCTATAAACATGGATGTGGCTGTGTCACTGTAATATGCCAGATAGTCAGATTCAGAGAGGCCTCATGTGAGGTTTAAAAATGTGAAATGTTAATGGGGTGAAAGGACTCTATATTAGGATGAAATAAAATGGTTCAGTGTTCCTCACTGCTTTTAATATCCATAGCATCTTTTTGGGAAACAAAACCTTAATGTATACTGCTTTTCAAGGAATTCCAGCTAAATTGACCAACTTTGTCTGGACAAGTCAATAGCATCTGACTTGTAGCTTTGCCCACACTCTGATTTGTCTGACTCCTACCACTCAAAACACTGCAGGCCTGAATCTAGGCCCATCTCCTCTATGTCCAGTAGCTATCTTCAGATTTCTATAGCATTCCTTAAGACAAATGGAAATGAAGGAGCAGAGAAGAAAAACATGGATGCAAGAAGAAAAAAGTAAGAATAGCTCATAGTTCAGTGGTAGAGCACTTACTAACATGTATGAGGCCCTGGGTATGATACCCAGCAACACACATAAATACACACACACACACACACACCCCAAAAAGGTGGGGGGAATGAAGGGAAAAAAATAAGAGTAAGGTCATTCAGAACAAATAAAGATAGATAATATCCTATGCACAAGAGATAAGTCTTGTGCTGTGATGTGCCTAGGAGATCAGTAGCTTGAGTCGCATGATAAAACGTTGGCACAGGCAGGGTGCCATGAGTGTCAGACTGATGGGCGGCTAGACTGAGGGAAAACACAACCTAAAATGGAATTTAAAAGGTAGTGATCAGGTTCAAGAATCAATAGGCTATGGGTTCTCAGGCATATCTACTTACATAGCTTGAGTTTATATTCAAGGGGGTATTTTCAACACTGCTATGGACTCAAGCCAATTGTTACTGGGCTCTCCTTGATACCAGCACTTGTCCATACTGATCTTTCTCAACAAAAATTGCTAAAAAAATTGCTAAACACTAGCAAACTACCCAACTGTTTTAACATATACCTCAAGAGAATGCTAACCCCATGGTATTTATTTATGAAACAAATATTTATGAAGTATCATTATGTTACTAAAACCATACTGAAAAACAGGTACTCAATGAATATTTTTCCTTTATAATGTCAATTTAAAAGAATGTGAACTTAATTTTCTAGGCAACATTGAGATACTAGAGATATTTAGGTTGGGGACCTTTGATTTAGAAGGAGAACTCTGTTGCTATGAGGAAGAATTAGAGAATAAAATAGAAGGGAAGAGACTGGTATAAAACAGTAATGGAAATTGAGACAGAGAGGAGTCAATTACTGAGCCTAAGGTAGGCTTTAAAGACAAAGAGAAGAAGTATGGAAGAGGAAGAGCCAAAGTTGACTCTGAAGTCTCTAGGGAGGTAACTTACTGACTTTTGATGACAGTTGCCAAAGAGTAAACATAAAGAAGGAATAGATCTGGGTTGGGGGAAGTGACAAAAAATACATTCAGTTTTAGAGTTGAGTGCCATTGGTACATTTATGTGAAAATAAGAGAGAACAGAGGAATACAATAGACTATCTTGGGGGTACAGGTGTATAGGCTGAAGTCATGGGAGTGGATGAACCTGCTACAGGAAAGAAGAGGGGGCTAGGAAATGGAACCATAGGAAACAGGGAAACAACATCAAACATGTTAAGGGAAAGAAGAACCATGAATTAATGATATAAGATTCTGGAAAAAGCAGAAAGGAGATGTTTTCAAGAACAAAATGGTAGGAAATAGTGTGTATGTTACAAAGATTTCAAAGATGAACTCCCTCAGACATCTCCTTTTTATCTAAATTCCTAAATTTAATAATATATTTTCTATAAAACTTGACATTACATTGTCAAACATTGTTATTTAACTGTTTTATGTATATGTATATACATATACACACATATGTGTGTAACATAAGTAGATACCATATGTATAATATATATACATGTGTCATATACATTATAATACCCAATAAATAGCTGTCTATAGCTTAAGCACAAATGTGTAAAGATATATGGTATCTACTTCGTAACACTCCGTGAAGCACACAAATTTAAACCAAGGAAACTAAAGCTAAGTGAAGGAAGCATGGTGTAGTTAAAAAATGGAGTTGAAGGACATTTTTTAAATCCTGAGTTGCTTACTACATTTATGATCTAGAGCAATTATTTAACATATGTCTCAATCTATTTACTTATAATAATAATAGCTGTCACTTTTGACCTTGTATAATATGACACATACTGTGTGAAGTACTTAATGTAATTTAGCCTATAAGGTAAATATCATCTCCAATGTACAAGAAAAAGTGAGATTCAAGGAGATAAATAACATGCTAAAAGTGTTCCTGCTATTACGTTAAAAACTGGGAATTTTAATGTGATTCTAAACCTACACTGAAATTTTGGGGTGTGTGATATGAACCAGCATTCAGTAAATGTTCTCTTCTTCTAGTAAGTTTGTATATAGATAAAACTTTTGGAAGGAAAAGATGTCTCCCACCAGCATCTTACACTTATATATTATGATACCCAATAAACAGTTGTCTGATAAAGTAAGTACAAATTTGTTTCCAAGTGCTCATTTCCCATTTTCCATATAATTAAATCTTCAAAACAAATGTCTAAGATTGCATAATGCTTTTCTGAAATTCAACTGTGTATAATCTTAAGGTTATCAACCAGTTATGGCATAAAATGACAGTTTATACATATAAATTCCTTTCTAAACACTTCAATTACTTTCAGGAAAATATTATTTTAAGTTTAATACAGTCTAAAATTTGATAAATGCATATTTATTGTTTCAAATACCTTGAATTTTTTTAAATTTTATTTTTATAGACTGCATTTTGATTCATTGTACACAAATGGGGTCCAACTTTTCATTTCTATGGTTGTACACTGTAGATTCACACAATTAGTGTAATCATACATGTACATAGGGTAATGATGTCTGTCTTATTCCACTATCTTTCCTTCTTCAGTTCCCTTCCCATCTCATTGAATTTTTTAACTTGTAAAACTAAGAGCTGAAATCTAATTTCTCATAATTAACTGTGATAAGTTGTCTTCAAATTCTCTTAAATAGAATTAATTAGGATTTATAAAATGACTTCAATTTCTAGTTTAGAGAAATAGTATTTAGAAATAAAAGTTAGCAAGTTGAAAATAGAAATTAGTCTTCCATGCCACTCAACCCACCATTCAAGTCCCAAGTTGTTAATGAAGCAGGTGACAAGTACTGAGTGGACTCCTAGGGAGGAACAGTCAGTAAGACAGACCCTCTGCTCTAAGGACATTTGCACAGACAACAGTAACAGAGAGAGAAGCCTTGGGAGCTGGAAGTCTTCACAGTGGGTGATAATCTGGGTAAGCCTCCAAAAATGAGCTGGAGAAAGGGCACCGAGGGCTTATAGAACAGTATGGGCAAAGACAGGAAAAGATGAGAAACAGTCCACAAGTTGGCCATAGGAAGGGAGGGATGGTAGATGAAGCTACACATGAAGTAGTGTGGATCGATTTGCTTCGTATCTTGTATGTCAATGCTAAACCACTGAGATTTCATCTTATAGTCAATGGAGGTTATGATTGCTTTTAAGGAGGAAAATTAAAGCACAGAAGATGAACTGGAGGGAAGAGAGACAAAAAGCCTTCTCCTCCTTCCCTCTTCACTCATATTTCCCTCACTTGACCTAATAACCAGTATCAGACTTTTATAAGAGAAAAATTAAATTCTATTCTTTTAGTTCCTATGGAGGATACAGATGAATAAGGCAGGAACTAGACTCTACAAAAGATTACAATTCAGTAGAAACGTAAACATGTATGAAACTAATTTTATAGCAAATCAGAATGCTGAAAATGCCATTATGGAACATGTAAGTAAAGATGAGATTTAGAGAAACTTATCATTGATCATTATTTAGGGAATTCATTTAATTTAACAAGCATATATTGAATGTATATTATGGTTTGGATTTGGAATATTCCCCAAAACTCATGTGTTGAAAGCAAGGTTCAGAGGAGGGTCTTTTAGGCAGTGATCAGACCATGAGGGCTCTAACCCCATCAGTTAACCCACAGATACCTGAATATTCTACTGGGAGGTGGGACCTCGCTGGAGGAAGCTGGTCTTTGGGGTATGTCCATATATCTATCCTTGGATTCTTGCTGTCTTTCTCTCTCACTTCCTGGCTGCTTTGAGGTGAGCAGCCTTTCTCTAACACACCCTTCTGCCATATGTTCTGCAGCATGGCAGGCCCAAAGAAATGGTGTCAGCTAGCATGGACTGACACCTATGAAACTATGAGTCAAAATAAGTCTTTTCTCCACTAAGTTTTTTTTTTTGGTCAGGCATTTTAATCATAGCAATGAAAAGCTGACCAACACAGTATGTAATGTTAACTACAGCAGAGGAATGTGTCTGTCCCATTTCTGGTTTTCCTTCCATGTCTAGAAAGCTCTGCTAACACACATTCGATATCACTCTGCCCCATCACCCATTCCTCTCTAGGGCAGACTAGGTGATTAGTTGGTAAAACTGGGACAAATAACCAGGTATGCTTGGTCAAACTCCTCTCTCTTTTGCTTGAGAGTTGGCTTGCTGGCAAAGATTGACGTTCTGTGTTCTATCACATAGAGTACAGTGCCTGATCTCCCCAGGAAAGACTGTGGTTTTTCCACTACTGCCATAAGTGGGTGGGTGGATATGTCTAATTCTAGGATTCAGATAAGTCCACTTTTTCTAATAATTGATTTGTCTTCCCCATAATAAATGGTATGACCAGTTCATGTTGTTAGGCCAATATTTTGTCAGGTTAATCCTTTCTTCTCCCAGAAATGTCTCATTTTGAATGATAATTTGTATTGGTGTTCTAATTTCTAAATGTCTTCCTCCTCTTCGTTGATCTCTAAATTGTTTTAAACACAGGTATAAAATATAGAAGTATCATCTGTAGAAAATTTAAATGTGAAAATACAATATTAATACTCATGATACTTATAAAGGAAATTAAAATTACAAGAATGGTGTAATTCTTAAAATACAAATAGTATGTGAGTATAATACACCAGAGTAGGAGGTTTTAAATGAGATCAGATAGGGTTTGGAGTCTTAGAAAAGCTTCTCATCCAAGATAAGATATGCATGGAATATCACGCATTTCAGTGTATATATAGGTCAGCTTCCCTACCAACTTACATAATTCTTGGAAGGCAGAAAAGTATTCATCTCTGACCTGTCTATTGTCTCACCATAATAAGATATCAAAAATTTATAAAAAATTAAAGATAAATAAATGAGTGAAGGAGTAGCATTTGAGGGGCCTTTAAAGGATGAGCTTCTATATGGCCAGTTAGAGGGGGCATCCTAAGCAAAGGAAGAGTCATCTGTCTTATGCCTGGGGGTTCCTTAACCTCAACTCTACTGACTCGTTGGGCTGGATAATTCTTTGTTGGGTGGTAGCAAGATGGTTGTCCTGTGCTCAGTAGGATATTTAGCAACATCCCTGGCTTCTTATCCACTAGATATCAGTAGCAACATCACCCTTTCCCACATTGTGATAACCCTGTCTCCAGACAGATGCCAAACATTTCACGGGAAGCAAAACCATTCATTACCCCCTCAGTCCCCTTCTGTTGGGAACCACTGGTGCAGAGGAAAGAATATAACATTTCTTGAGTGACTACTAATGTGTAAGACTCTATGCTAGGTGATATGGAGATCAGCAAAATAGAAGACATATCCTTCCACAAAGATGACAGTGTTGTTAAAAAAAACAGATGCCCAACAAAATAATGCTACCAGAATGCCAAGGGTAAGGGTGAATATTACATTTAGTATGAGCTAAAATTGTGCTTTTATTATTTTGGGGTGGAAAAAAGAGGCATGAAATGGGTGTTGAGACAGGGTAAGGTTATGGAATTTTGGATGCCATCTAAAAAGATTTCTGAGCCAGGGTTAATGATAAGACCTGTGTTAAACATACTAAAATGATATTTTCTTTGAGGAAGAATATTTAGGACAATATAAATATACCAAGCATTTAATAGTATGGATTTTTTGCCTCTGTGATAACAAAAACCTTCCTATCATACTTCATGTTAAAAATTAAAATCTAATAGTATGTTAGTAATATTAACAAATATATTAAGTATATAATAGATATAATAAATTATAGAAATTAAGCATGTGATACCTCAGGTGGTGGCAGTCTGATGGTGAAAACTTCTATACTTAGACAAACTTGAGTTTCTGTTACATTGATGTCTAATACTGAAAAATAAAATTAACTGTGAACTGTCTGGAATTACTCCATCCTATTAAATTACTTTAGTAACAAAAATTACTTTAACTTATTCAAGTTAGAAAATAAATTAATAACAGATTTTACATAGTAAAATTCAAATAATTACCATATGATATTTGACAGTCTACAGATAAGATATCTAAAAGAAGACAAAGGTAGGAAACATGGATGTGTGTGGAGGGTGAATGCCATAAGATAGAATCACAAGAAAAATAAGGTACCCTGTAGTTAAGAAGAAAGCCTACAAATAGCTTATACAAGTCTGAAGTCTTATAAACCACGAGTGGAGACTCTCCTCTTTCAAGTCTGAAGAGGTCCCATTCCTGGCCTCTGACTTGAATGGTCTTTTACTATCAGATTTCCTCAAATATGCTGGAATAAAAAATATTCCAGATATATTCCAGATCTTCTGGAGCTCTGAGGCCTCTTCCTTACTTTTAATAAATAAAACGACTTCTGACAAGTCAGGATAGTGGTGACCTTGGGAAGGGATATTCCTGAAGAAGCATTTGGGGAGTATGGGGTATTGGTAATGTTTCTTGATCTGAGAACTGATTATGAGGATATGTTTAGTTTGCAAAAATTCAACGAGTATACATCCACAATTTCTGAGTTCTGTCTTGGTATATTATATTTCACTAAATATTTTTTTAAAATGTTCTAACTCAAGAGTGAGAAATTTTGTTCTTCTACACTGTTATCTTTAATCTCCAGCTATAGTCTCATGCTAGTGTTTAGGGATGAAACTAAACTTAGGTAATGGGACCCATTCTTCCAGACCGAGAGCACAGAAACTACCACTGCACTGCTGAAAGATAAAACCAGTGCCAGGAGGGCAAGCGGGTCTCAACTGGACAGTCTCCTCAGTTCTGACAGTTGTGGATTATGAGGCAGGTTTTAAGGTCATTCCCTATGGTGAGAAGGCTACCAGGACTGATGAATAACTTCTACCGTGGGCTGAGGATTCACACCTATCTGCTATCTCAGGACTACTGTTTAGGAATCTGTCTATCTGCAATACAATAACGCAAATAAATAAAAAAAAAAACTTTGGTCAGATCTTATAGTAAACCATATATTTTAGATTATCTGTGTCCCTTTAGATAATCTTTTTTAAGGAGAAAAGAATATTCTCATAAAACTAAAACTTTGACTTACATCAGAACTAATGAAAAGTTTTGATAATTTGATTGGAAACTATACATTATAATTACCTGTAGAATTGAATTCCTTTATATCATAATTTTCTTTAAGAAAATAAAAGTGTTTTTCCAATTAATGAGTGAATTTTCCTCAAATATATAAGTATGTATTTTGAATCAGAAGTAATACCCAGGTAAAATTCTGTTTATAATTATATCTGGTTAAATTCTGTTATAACGTGGTCATCATGATAATAACCCAATGATCTTAATATTGTTTTAACAACTATTAATTATATTAATGTTTTATCTATTAACTTATGCATTTTTCACTTACCAACAGCATTTTGCTTTCCCATTTGAGAAAGAAAATCCCTTCCTTAAAAAAGTCATAGAATATACCATATTATTATAATTCAGAAATAATTATACTTTATAAATGTAACTTTTTGACATGAATTTAACAAGGTAGTAGAAATACTTTGAAATGAAATCACACAAAGGAGTATCTTATGACAGCTCAGAGAAAAAAATATCTTCAATTGAAAGGACAGGAATGCCAAATTCTTCCCTCAAATATTTATCTCCTGCTATAAAATATTTAGAAAACCATCAGACTTCAATAAAAATGCAAGATACCAACAACCTGTCATTTTATATTTCTTCATAGCTTATTTATTCCTATGTGCCAAGTACTATAT
Source organism: Sciurus carolinensis (assembly GCF_902686445.1). Lineage (NCBI taxonomy): Eukaryota > Metazoa > Chordata > Mammalia > Rodentia > Sciuridae > Sciurus > Sciurus carolinensis. The sequence continues at coordinate 78,490,821 of NC_062227.1, read as the reverse complement.
CATAAAATTATTATTTTGTCCTATTTACTTATTATTCTAATCAGTTATACGTGCCAGTAGAATGCATTTTGACATGTTGTATACAAAGGGAGCACTGCCTCTCATGCCTCTGCCTGTACACAAGGCAGAAGCACACCAGTCATGCAATCATACATGTGCACAGGGAAATAATGACCCACTCATGCCACCCTCCTTCCCAACCCCCTCCTCACTCCCCTCTGCCCTATCCAAAGCTCCTCCATTCTTTCCTAGACCCCCCCATTATGGATCAGCATCCACATATCAGAGATTACATCTCACTCCAGTCAGAATGGCAATTATGAAAACTACAAACAACAATAAAAGTTGGTGAGGATGTGGGGAAAAAGGTACATTCATACATTGCTGGTGGGACTGCAAATTGGTGTGACCCTATAGAAAGCAGTATGGAGATTCCTCAGAAAACTTGGAATGGAACCACCATTTGACCCAGCACTCCTCGGTTTGTACCCAAAGGACTTAAAATCAGCATATTACAGTGACACAGCCACATCAATGTTTATAGCAGCTCAATTCACAATAACTAAACTATGGAATCAGTCTAGGTGCCCTTCAACAGATGAATGGATAAAGAAAATGTGGCATATATATATATATATATATATATATATATATATATACACACACACACACACATATATGATGGAATATATATATGATGGAATATTATTCAGCCTTAAAGAAGAGTAAAATTATGGCATTTGCTGAGAATATCACGCTAAGCAAATAAGTCAATCTCAAAAAACCAAAGGCTTAATGTTTACTCTAATAAAATTATTTTTAAAGAAATATAATCAGGCCTCTGTATAATTCCAAAGTAAGGAGATGACATTTTTTATTGTTGACTTGCTTGAGAATGTTTAGTGGAGCTGTTCTAAGAACTATTCCCTTAAAATAAGAAACCTTGAATTAAAAACAGATATATAAAATAGAAGTAATCTAGTTCAGAAAGTCCCAGTGACTCACAGACATAGTCACCTTGTACCAAGAGATGACCAGTTCTATTCCAGGCTGGTGCAAGTCTAGCCGTGAATGAATATGAAAGGCAGTTTTGAAGGATTGCAGGACTAACTCTTTGTGGAGCCTCCATCTAAAAATATTAAAGGGAAAATTTAGAGTAATTGCTATGTCCTTATAAATTCATAGCAAATGTCTGCTTGCTTAGATCACTACCCCACAAACTGGGCTATTCTAGATTAAAATGATGGTCACTGCTACAGCTTGTGCTATCTGGTTCTAAAGTTAAAGAAACATTAAAAGATACTCACTTTGAAACCACCAGTACTGCTATGCCATATGGCCAAATTCTCCTGTTTACCCTGGCCTAGTAAACCTAACCCTGAGAGCTGCTGTGTTGAAAACCTTCAACTTTGCTCTCTTGTCCACACAGAGGAACCCATGCAGAGTGATCTTGTGATATTTTTCATTATTGTTCACTCTAATTCAAAATTAGATGGGCACATAAGCAACCAACAAATTATCCCTATTTGTAAATAATTACTTTTAAAAATCAGAACTTTAACTTCTCACCAAGAAGTGGTAGGAACCAGATTTATCCTTCTACTTGAAATGTCTAAATAACTAGGCAAATTGGGCAAGGGTTGTAGTTCAATGGTATAGTGCTTGCCTGGCATGTTTAAGGTTCTGGGTTCAATCCCCATATTGCAAAACAACTGGAAAAGTTATATGAAATGATAATTCATAAAATGTTGGGCATCAGATAACAAAGAGTTGTCCCCAAGGGAAAGGAAACAAATAAGATAAGCCCCATGGCTTCCTCAACTTATTGATTAGAGAGGATTTTCAGACTGCAGTTAGAGAGGGAAATCAAGGAAGAAGTTGGTAGTCTCCCTGCCTTGAAAAAACAGCCAAGAGCCCAAGGAGGCCAAAGAAGCTAATTTTCTACTTTGGGGGTGATGTACTGGGCTAGAGAGAGCTACACTGAGAGCAAGCTCTAGATATCAGCAGAAAATCCCTCTTGAGTATTCATCTGAGTATAGATTAGCACATGTGTGTGACAAAGATGGGCAAGAACCATGCTGTTCAATATATAAACATCGTTAAAAATACAAGCCAGAAAAGGCTGTCCTTGCATCTATGAGAAAGACATGCATGAAAGTGAGAGAGCCAAGGAGAATTGTCTCCTCTTATGCCCACATTTTTGTACTACTTTGAGTTCTGTCGAGTGTTTCCAGGACATGCTTGAATGATCTATTAGCAGAGAATAGGGCAAAAGCTGTTCAGTTTGTCTTCTAGGGAATTTAACTAAAGCTACTATTAATAGACTCCAAGCAGCAGGATGAAGTCAACCTATAATTCTAACCTCAATCATGGCTCCAGAGCAAAGGTGGCTGAACAAATACCATAAACCACCAGGTCTATCTGAGAAAGCCAGGTGACTTCCTTTTTAATTTCTGTGTGTATTTTCCCCTTGGCCTGAGGAAGTAATCTAGATATAGCAGTGTATATCAGCACAGGCATAGTCTTGACATTACAAGAAAGGAATTTTGGGGCAATTCTATCATCCATAACCATCTCTGCTGATGAACTAAAGATGATGTCATTTGTCATTTCAGCTAAAGTCAGGGACAGATTCTATACAATCTTTTCTATTGGGTGATTCCCATTATAGGAAAAACTGCTCACAGGGCGTGTACAAACAACACATCAATCTTCCCTCTTGAAAGCTCCTCCACTCCTACTAAATAACCAATGGTGGTTTAATTTGGGTTAGTTATAGTCGTCTGAGCTTAACTGACAGAATTTCAAGAAGGAAGACAAATCCACAATTTTAGGCAGAGATTTCAATGCCCAAACTTTCAAAAATTGATAGAAGTAAACAGAAAATAAGTGAGAACAGAGTAGACTTAACAGTATCAACTGACGTGACATGATTAACATTTATAGAATACATCATACAGTGAGATCAGAATATGCATTCTTTTCAAGGGGACAAGGAATAGTCACTAAAATAGTTTATATTTTGTAGCACGTATAAGTCTCAATTTTTAAAAATTCCAGTTACATAAAACATGTTCTCTAACAACAATTAAATGAGAAATCAATAGTAGAAAGATCCCTGAAAAACTTCCAAATATTTGGAAACTACAAAACATACTTTTAAATAACTCATAGATCAAAAAAGATACCAGGTAGGAGTTAGAAAGCATTTCTCCCTGAAGAAAATCAAAACAAAATATGCACACAGAAAGAAATGACATGTCTCTAAATTAGAAAAGAAGGTTGTGAGAAATTATCTCTAATCTTTGTAGATACAATTTCCCTTTGAAAACCTGTTAACCCCTTATAACATTTCTTATACATAAATGTGTACATATGAGTAAACACGTTTTCAACAATAAAAAGGTTGTTCTCAAATCAATGACCTCAGCTTCCACCTTAAGAAACTAGGTAAAAACAAAACAAAAAAGCAAACTAAACCCAAAGTGGAAGGAAATAACAAAGACCAAGATGAAGATCACTGAAACAAAATACAGCGAAACAGGAGTAAAAATCCATGAACCCAGAAGTTTATTCCTTGAGAAGCAATAAGATTGACAAATCTCTATCTAGATTAATGAGGGAGGAGGGAAGTTGGGGAGACGACAAGAATGAGAGGTGACATTGTCTCAGATTCTACAGAAAAGGGAATATTATAAGGAACATTATGCAATAAATTTGACAACTTAGGTGAAAAGGTCATTTTCCATTTCCTTGAAGTGTATCACTTGAGTAGCCCCGTTACTTATTAAGGAAATTGAAATATTAGTTAAAAATCTTCTCACTAGTTAAGGAACAGATAGCTTTATTGTTGAATTTTATCATGACTTTATGGAAGAAATAACAGAACTGGACAGAAACTTGTCCAAAAACTTGATAAAGAGTGGGTTTATTTTCCTGATTAGATCATTTGCCCATTTATTGATTGGCTTATTTAATTTTTCCTGGTGTTAAGTTTTTGAGTTCTTTATACATCCTGGATATTAATCACTTATAAAAAGATTAGCTGCCAAAGACTTTCTCCCATTCTGTAGACTCTCGCTTCATGCTCGTTTCCTCTCCTGTGCAGAAACTTTTTAACTTGATGCCATGCCACTTACTGCTTCGTGGATTTATTTCTTGAGCTTTAGGAGTCTTATTAAGGAAGTTGATGCTTGTGCCAACATGTTGGGAGTGCTGACACTAGGCTTTATTCCAGCAGTTGCAAAGTTTGTGGCCTAATTCCTAGGTCTTTGATTCATTTTTGAGTTGATTTTTGGGAAGAGTAAGAGAGGGGGATCTAGTTTCATTCTGCTACATATTCTACATATTCAGCATTCCCAGCACCATTTGATAAAAAGGCTATGTTTTCCCCAACATGTTTTTGACACCTTTGTCAAGGATTAAAATGACTGTATCTGTATGGGTTTGTCTTTGTGTCTTCTATTCTACAGGTATTCATGTTTGCTCTAATACCAATACCATGCTAGTTTTGTTACTATAGCTCTGCAGTATAATTCACAGTTAGGTATTGTGATGCTTCCAGTCTTGTCTGCATTGCTCAGAATTGCTTTAGCTATTCTAGGTCTTTTATTCTTCCATATTAATTTTAGCACTGTTTTCTCTAGTTCTGTGAAGAATGGCATTGGTATTTTGATAGGGATCATATTGAATCTATAGATCACTTTTGGTAAACTGGTTACTTCAACAATGTTAATTCTGCCTATCCAGGAATATGGGAGGTCTTTTCATTTTCTAAGAACTTCAATTTCTTTTTTCAGTTTTCTATAAGTTTTATTGTAGAAGTCTTTCACCTCCTTGGTTGGACTTATTCCCAATTTTTTTGAGGCTATTGTGAATGGAATTGTTTTCCTGATTTCTTTCCCAGGAGGGAAAGCTGGTGTATAGGAAAGCTGTTGATTTTTGTGTGTTGGTCTTGTATTCTGCCACTCTGCTGAATTTGTTTATCATCTCTAGAAGTTTTCTGGTGGAGGTTTTATTTTGGGGGGGGGGCGTCTTCTAAGTATAGAATCATGTCATCTGCAAACACAGATTATTTTTTCTTTTCATATTTATATCCCTTTAATTTCCTTTTACCTAATTGGTCTAGATAGAGTAGAAGTGGTGTGAATGGACATCCTTATCTTGTTCCTGACTTTTGAGGAAAAGTTTTCAATTTTTCTCCCTTTAGTATGATGCTGGCTTTGGGTCTGTCATAGGTAGACTTTATAATGTTGAGGTAAGTTTCTTTTATCCCTATTCTCTTCAGTGTTTTAAAAATGAATGGGCACTGAATTTTGTTGAAGGTGTTTTCTGCATCTAATGAGATGATCATGTATGTGATTTTTGCCCTTGATTTTATTTGGGGACTGAATTACGTTTATTGATTTGCATATCTGGACCAACCTTGCACTGGAATAAAACCAACTTGCTCATGATGCACAGTCTTTTCAATGTATTTCTGAATGTAGATTGCTAATATTTTTAAAGGAATTTTGCATCTATGTTCATCAAGAATATTGGTCTATTCTTTTCTCAATTTGTCCTTATCTGGTTTTGGTATCAGGGTGAGACTGCCTTTACAGAATAAATTTGGGAGTGTTACTTCCCTTTCTATTTCATAGAATTATTTGAGGAGGACTGGCATTATTTTTTTTCAGCGGTCTGGTATAACTCAACTGAGAATCCATCTTGTCCTGGACTTTTCTTTGTTGGAAGACTTTTTTTTAACTGCTTCAATCTTATTGCTTGATATTGGTCTATTTAAAGTTTATATATCTCAGAAGAAGAAATAAAAATGGCCAAGAAAAATATTAAAAAATATTCAACATCCTTAGCAATCAGGGAAATGCAAATCAAAACTATACTGGAATTTCATCTCACCCCACTTAGAATAGTAATCATTAAGAATAAAAGTAACAATATTTGTGAGGATATGAAGAAAAAGATAAACTTATATATTGTTGGTGGAACTGCAAATTAGCATAACCACTTTGGAAAGCAGTATGGAGATTCCTCAAATACTAGGAATGGAACCATCATGTGACTTCTTATCCTACTCCTTTGTATTTATCCAAAAGAACTAAAACAAGTATACCACAGTGAAACTTGCATACCAATGTTTATAGTAGTGTATTTCAGAATATCCAAATTATGGAACCAGCCTAGGGGTCTGTCAACAGACAAATGGATAAAGAAAATATGGTATATATACACAACAGAGTTTTACTCAGCCATAAAGGAGAATAAAATTATGTCATTTGCTGGTGAATGGATAGAACTGGAGAACATCATGCTAAGTGAAATAAACCAGACTCATAAAATGAAGGGTCAAAATTGTCTCTCATATGTGAAAGCTAGAGAGAGGGAGGGATGAAGAAAGGGAGGGAGGAAGGGAGGGAGGGAGGGGGAGGGGGAGATAGATAGAGATAGAGATAGAGAGAGAGAGAGAGAGAGAGAGAGAATAAAAAGGAATATCACAAAAATAGAAAGGAGACTCAGGAAGAGGATTGAGAGAGAGAGAGAGAGGAGGGGAGGAGAGAACACTGGGAAGTGTGGGGGAACAAAAACTGCCACATTATGCTACATTCATGCATGAATTTACCACAAAGAATCCTTACATATTATTACAATGTACTAATTAATAATAATAGAATAATAATGATGATGATGATGATGATAATAATAATAGAAGATAGATCAGTAGAGGAAGGAGATCAGGAGGAAAGAGTAAGGGAAGAGCCAGGACTGGTGGTGCAAGCCTGTAATCTCAGCAGCTGGGGTGGCTGAAACAGGAGGATTGCAAGTCCAAAGTTGGCCTCAGTAAAAGCGAGGTGGCGCTCAACAACTCAGTGAGTCCCTGCCCCTAAATAAAATACAAAATTGGACTGGGGATGTGTCTCAGGAAAGGGAAGATAAGTGGGAAGGAGATAGATAAATTATGTACATGGACAAATATGGCATAATATATTTAATCATTATGTATAATTATAATGAACCAATTATAAAAAGATCCCTGAGGGCAGAGACCTTATCTGATCCACAGTTTTATCTCCAGAAATAAGTAGAATTCTCAGCATATTATAGGTATTCAATAAATATCTGCTGATCATGTTTGCTACTATATAAAACCCACTACATAAAGGAAAATTGATCGTAACCATGAAGACTCAGTGAGGATATGGAAGCAGGAGGCTGGGAGAAAGCAAGGGAATTCAAGATCTGGAAGTCTGAAAGGGGCAAAGCAAGTTTACTTCGTAGGAATGAGAAACTAGTATATATGGAAAAAAGATAAGACTATTAATGAAAAGATTTAAAATATTTTGTGGATGTGACACCTTGCACTGATAAAGTCCAAGGTGTGATAAAAGTCTAGAAGAAAATACACAACAGAGTATGCATTTTTAATAGCATATAAGGAGTGCTATGACATTTTTCTCAATCTTAATATTTTAGTAAATTTAATGTAAATGTAAAATGACAGTGTTTAGTATAAACCATTCTTTTTTTAAAAGAATACTGAAATGCTATCTATTTTATGCTCAGAAAAAACCTGTTTTAATATTTAGAGTTCATCTTGAAAGTCATATTGTACCAAGTTCTTTTGTTATCTGTCATGACCTTGTCCAAAAAATAACATAATTCTGACCTTTAAAATCAATATGTTAATAAGAAAATTAAATACTACAAGAACAAATGACAGCAAAAAGGTCTGCATTAAACCAAGAGATACTTTCCATGACAAAGAATAAATTTTGCAGGGATTGCCGAAAGATCTAGGTCCTCATTCTAAGTCAACTATAAATATGGTTCTCATAGTACATGAATAGTTTTGCAAAGATGACAAGAATCTTTTGGTGACCAAAGATTGATCTCAGCACAAAGATTTAACTATAAGTTCTCCATACTTGTCCTGAGCAACACTATTTTCCTACACTCTGTGACTCATGGTTGAAATCAACTTTCAGGTTATTCGAAGATTGCTCACGAACTGCTAAGCACCTCCAGGTATTCTGAAACATCATCCTTCTGGAACCTAATGGCAGCACCTCACCTTGGAGCTGACCATAAATCTCACTGTCCTGAACCCTAGAAGATCTGGCAACAGAGACCAGCAATGATGAGAATAACCAATGATACAGTGCTGCACAGATACTTGCAGAGGCATGGAGTGAGTATTAGCCAATGCTCCATGACTTCGTTAGCTAACGTATAGATGTGCTCAACTCCACAAATTTGTTTTTCCTCATTGCTAAGATTCAAAATTTTACCACCATGTAGAATACAGCCTATGTTTTGTTCGTCCACATATTAGCTATATAACTGTGGATGATAAGTCTGCCTCTCTGGGTTTCATTTTCTTCATCTGCAAAAATGGGGAAGTTCACTTGTTTAAAGATATCTTTGGTAAATGGGATTATGCCACATAAAATGCCAGTAGTAAGTATCCAACAAAAATAAGACGTGTCATCTCTTTCTGTACCAAATATGCACAAAATTGTTTGGAAATTGTTGGGTTCTTTCACATATATAGCAATAGCTTATGAGATATATACTCCAATATTTGTTTGTTAGCAAAAGAAGTTGAATACGCAAACAATATAACAGCATCTGGAATTATTCTTCTTATAAAAAGAACTTACCTTAGCTCCATAATTTTCAATATAGGCATTAAGTTTCCCAGTTTTTAAAAATGGTATCTGTAACAAAACCCCACATTAGTAAAAAGGATATAAACTATGTATAATTAAATAATGTGATAAATACATAAAGATTTTGAGCATAACAGAGAGCCTAGAGTCAGGCTATCATTCTAGTAGTTTCTATGCCTTGAAATAATGATAATCATTGTCTCCTTGATTTAGAGAACCTGTGGGCACTCTCAACGTGAGGCACTCTTTGGTAGTCACATGACCCCAGAAGCCACATGAAGGGAAAGACCAATATATTTCATATATGAATACCTTACTCTTTCCTTAATATACAATAGATTCTTAGACACAAGGAAAGTAGACATAAATGGAAGTTCAAGTTCAAAAGGCTTAAGTGATCTAACTTACTAATGAAAGAAATACAAATTAAAGGAAAATATTATTTGACCTAACAGATTAGCAAATATTTAAAGATGCTAATATCCTATGTTAAAAAGGAAGAGAAAAAATAGGTCTATTTGTTCTTTCTTTCTTCCTTTCTTTTTTTTCCACATTTTTTTATTGGTGCATTATAGTTGTACACAATTGGATTTGTTGTTGGATATTCATACATGCACACAACATGACAATATAATTTGACCAATATTATTGCCCAGTATTTTCCCTTTCCCTCTCCTCCTCTATGCCTCTAGTACTTTTCCTCTAATTTCCCGATATCCCTTTATTTTCATAAGCTTACCCCCCCGCCAGTCTTATCTTTTCCTTTATATTCTTTAACTTCCATCTAGGAGAGAAAACATATGACCCATGACTTTCAGATTTTGGCTTATTTCATTTAACACAATGTATTTAAGTTCCAATCATTTTTCTGCAAATTATATAATCTAATTTTTCCCTGTGGTTGAATAAAACTCCATTATGTACATATACCACATTTTCTTTATCCATTCATCCATTGATGGACACACAGGTTGGTTTAATCATTTCACTATTGTGAATTATGCTGCTATAAATATGGATATGTATATACAGATGTAGTTTGACTCTTTAGTATAATTACTGAGGAGTGGTATAGTTGAGTCATATAGCAGTTCCATTCCTAGTCATTTGAGAAAATTCCATACTGATTTCCATAGTGGTTATACTAATTTACAATCCCACCGATAGTGTAGAAGTGTTCCTTTTTCTTCACATTCTCTCCAGCATTTATTATTCTTTGTATTCTTAAGAGCTGCCATTTTAAATGGAGTGGGATGAAATCTCAGTGTATTTTTGATGTGCATTTCCTTAATTGCCAAAGATGTTGAACAAGTTTATATATTTGTTGGCCATTTGTATTTCTTCTTTTGAGAAGTGTCTGTGTAGTTCATTTACCCATTTATTGACTGGGTTGTTTGTTTGATGTTGTTTTTAGAGTTCTTTATATATTCTGCATATTAATCCTCCATCAAAATAGTAGCTAGCAAAAATTTTCTCCCACTTGGTAGATTCTCTCTTCACATTGTTAATTGTTTCCTTTGCTGTGCAGAAGCTTTTTAATTTGACATCATTCAATTTATTAATTTGACATTTTTCCTGATTTATAGGATTCCTATTTAGAAAGTCACTGCTTAGGTCTATGTTTGGAGTGTTGAACCTACATTTGATTCCAGGAGTTGCATATTTTCTGGTCTGATTCTTAGGTCTCTGATCCATTTCAAGTTGACTTTTGTGCAGGGAGATAGATCTCATTCTTCTATATGTGGTAACCAGTTTTACCAGCACAATTTGTTTAAAAGGCTGTCTTTTCTCCAATTATGTTTTTGTCATCTTTGTCAAGGATCAGATGACTTTAGGTGCGTTTGGTTTTGCATCTTCTATTCTGAAGCATTGGTCTATGTTGTTTGTTTTTATACCAGTACCATGTAGATTGTTGTTACTACAACTGTAGTGCAATTTGAAATCAAGTATTGTGATGCCTTCAGCCTTGCTTTTTTGGCTTAGAATTGTTTTGACTATCCTGGGTCTTTTATTCTTCCAAACGAATTACAGAACTGTTTTCTCTAGTTCTTTGAAGAAAGACATTGGTATTTTGTTTGTGATTGCGTTGAATCTGTATACTGGTTTTGTTAGTATGGTCATTTTAATAATATTAATTGCGCCTATCCAAGAACATGGAACGCCTTTCCTTATTCTTTTGTCTTCTTCAACTTCTTTCTTCAGTGTTTTATAGTTTTCATTGCAGAGATCTTTCACATCCTTGGTTAGATTTATTCTCAGAGTGGTTTTTTTTTTTTTTTTTTTGAGGCTATTGTGAATGGAATTATTTTTTGGATTTATTTTTCAGTAGATTCACTGTTGGTGTATACAAAAGCTATTAATTTTTCTATGTTAATTTTGTAACCTGGTATTTTCTGAATTTATATATTAGCTCTAAAATTCTCTTGGTGGGGCTTTTTGGATCTTCAAAACATAAGATGTTATCTGAAAAAATAAATAACTTGTTTCTTCATTTACTAGTTTTGCCTTTTATTTCCTTCTCTTGCCTAATTGTGTGACTAGAATTTCAGTACTATATTGAATAGAAGTGGTAATAATGAACACACTTGTCTTGTTCAAGATGTTAAAGGAAACACTTCGTTTTTCCCTAATCAATATGAGGTTTGCTTTGGGTTTTTTGTACCTAGTCCTTATGATGTTGAGGTAGGTTTCCTCTATCCTTATTTTCTTCAGTGTTTTATTGTGAATGGGTGCTGAATATTGTCAAAGGATTTCTCAGCATCTCTTGAGATAACTAAGTGATTTTTGTCCTTAAATCTATTTATGTGATGACTTCTGATTTGCATATGTTAAACCATTCTTGTATTCCTAGAATAAAACCAATTTGATGATGATGTATAATCTTCTAAACATGCTGTTGAACACAATGTGCTAGCATTTTATTAAAGATATTTGCATCTAAGTTCATCAGGAATATGGGTCTGTGGTTTTCTTTCCTTGATATGTCCTCATCTGGTTTTAGTATTAGTGTGTTAGTGGCTTCATAAATGAATTTCAAAGTGTTCCATTCCTTTCTTTTTCATGCAATAATTTGAGGATAATTGGCATTAGTTCTTTAAAGGTCTGGTAGAATTTAACTGAGAATCCATCTGGTCTTGGCTTCTTCTTTGTAGAAAACCTTTTTATTACTGCTTCTTTCTCATTTCTGATTATGGCTGTTTAGGTTTTCTATATTCTCTTGATTCAATTTTGTCAGTGTGCATGTGTGTAGAAATATATCCAGTTCTTCTACGATTTTTAATTTATCAAAGTATAAGTTTTAAAAATAGACCCTAATGGCCCACTGGATTTCTGTGGTGATTTCTCCCTCTTCATCTTTAATTTTATTATTTTGGGTCTTCTCATTTTTTCTTTTGGTTAATTGGGCCAAGGGCTTTACAAATTTAGTTGGTTGCCAAAAAATTAACTCTTGATTCCATTGATCCTTTTAATTTTTTTATTCACAATTTCATTAATTTTGGCTCTGACTTTAATTGTTTCCTTCCTTTTACTTGTTTGGAATTGGTTTGTTCTTGTTTTTCAAGGAGCTGGAGAGGCATCATTGGGTTGTTTATCTGGGATATTTCTAATTTTCTTATGTAGGCAATAATAGCTATAAGCTTTCCTACTAAAACTGACTTCATAGTGTCCCAGAGATTCTGGTATACTGTATCACTATTCTTATTTGGTTCTAGGAATTTTTATTTTTCCCCTGATTTCTTCTATCAGCCATTCGTCATTCAAAAGTATACTGTACAATCTCCTTGTGTTTATATGGTTCTATAGGGTATTGGTTTGTTGATTTCTAATTCTAATCCATTATGATATGATAAGATGCAAGGAGTTATATCAATTTTTTTGTATTTGCTAAGAGTTGCTTTGTGTCCTAAAGTATCTATCTTGGAAAAGTTTTCTTGAGTTTCTGAGAATAAAGTTTATTTGGCTGTCATTGAAAGAAATATTCTCTAGATGTCTGTTAAGTCCATTTGATTTATAATATTTATCAGGTCCAAGGAGTCTTTACTCAACTTATGTCTGGATGATCTAGCTACTGATGAGAAAGTTGTGTTTAGGTTACTCAATATTATTGTACTGGTGTCTACCTGAGTCTTTAGGTAGAGTCTGTTTTATGTAATTAGGCACACAAATGTTTGGGGCATAAATATTTACTTTTGGATTGTTACCTTATCAACATTGTCTCCTCTCATTAATTTTGGCTTGAAGTCTATGCTGTCAGATATGAGAGGCGCTATTCCTGCATGTTTTCTGGTTTCATTTGCACAGTATATCAATTTTCATCCTTTCCCTTCTGGTTTATGACTGTCTCTGCCTTTAAGGTGAGTCTCTTGCAAACAACATATAGTTGGGTCTTGTTTTTAATTCATTCTGTCAGTCTATGTGCTTTAACTGGAGACCTGAGCCCATTTGAACTTAATTTTATTATAGAAAGATGTTTATTAATTCCTGCCATTTTAACTGATTTCTAAAGTTTAATTTGATCCTGTTTCTCATTTGTTAGCTACTCTTCAAATGGCATTTGTTAATTTGTGAGCTTTGGGGTTTGTTTTTGATTTCTTCTGTGTGGAGTTGTTCTTCAAATATTTTCTGTAGTGTTGGCTTAGTAGTCACAAGTTCTTTTAGTTTCTGATTATCTTGAAAGAATTTTATTGCTGCATTGATTCTGAAGGGTAGCTTTGCTGGATAGAGTCATCTTGGTTGACAATTATTTTCTTTCAAGAATTGGAACACATTATTACAAGCCCTCTTGTCTTGTAGAGTTTGTGCTGAAAAATCACAGTAATTCTGATTGAATTGTCTCTAAATATGATTTGACTTTTTTCCCCCCTTGAGGTTTTTAAAATTCTATCCTTTTTCTGGATGTTAGGAATTTTAATTCTGATGTATCATAAAGAAGTTCTCTTTTGATCTTGTCTATTTGGAGTTCTGAATGCTTCCTGTATCTGAACGTCCATCTCACTCTCAAGGTTTGGAAAAATTTCCCTTATTAATTCCCTGAAGATGTTATTCATTACCCTGTAAGTTAGAGGCCTCTTCATTTCCAGTGATTCTTAAATTTGGTATCCTAAGAGTTCTTGTATACTGGTATTCTGGTCATGGTTACTTTTTTTTTTCTTTAACACACTGAGTGTTCAAAGCTGGCCACATTGTCTTCCAGCTCTGATAACCTTCTTTCTTCACTGTGGTGTACCCTTTTAGAGAGAACTTCAACTGATCATATTAATTTATTGAGTCTTTCATTTTCTAGATTTGTTTGGTTCTTTTGCAATATCTCTATCTCCTTATTGAATTTCTCATGCATATCCTATACTGACTTCTGTAATTCATTCAATTACTTTTCTGTGTTCTCTTGGAATTTTTTACAATCATTGTTTTGAATTCTTTATCTGATATTTAATCCACTTCAATATAATCAATTCCTGGTGAATTATGAACTTTAGGTGGTTTCGTGTTACCTTTTCATATAATATTCCTGTGTTGGGTTTTATGCATCTTATGTATCTATTGGGATGAATTTCTCTTCCATTCTTACATGTGGGCCTTTATAGGGTAAAACCTTCTCTTAGCAGAGTGTCCTAGAGTTATGTCTTGAAACCCTTTGTAGGTATGTTATCCACAGTCTTTAGGTTCTGTTTGTTTTTTTTTTTTTTTCTGTAGGAGTGAATGTCCATAAATGGGACCTGAGGACCCATCCCTAGCTATTCCTATTTGAGGCCTAGTCATTAGTTTGAGTTTTTGTGTCTACATCTCTTCTTTGTACTCAAGCATAGGTGAAATTTAAGTATTTTTAATTTGTGTGTGGAACATGGTGCAGTCTTTTGGTTGGCAGCAGTCTCTACTCAGTGAACTTTTAGTGTTCCTGGAGATTCCTTGTATCTCACAGGAAAGGGAAAAGCAAACAATAACAACAACTGAAGCAAACAATATGCCTTCTCAAAATAAATACCTGGTGCCTACTATTATGTCTACAACACTAATTACCCACAGCAAAAACCAATAAATAAGCATTAATTAGATCTGGCATTAAAGTAAGCAGCAGGTGTTAACTATGTCATCCATAGCACTACTAATGGCAATAATATGAATAGTGGGGGCAAAAATAAACCAAATAATTCTAAGAGATGGCAAAAGTACATGTCATTAAAAGAAAACAAAACATGATAGGAAGGTAGTAGAAAGTGTATAATGTTCAAAATGTGAGCAAAGAGAATGTGGAGGAGTTGTAATAAGTGATTATAAAGAAGTAGGAGATAAAAAAGGAAAATGAAGAGAGAGTGAGAACAAGAGAATTTGCCTGTTAGTGTAAGAAGAAAGGAGAGAAAGAAAAATACAAAACCAAACCAAACCAAACCAAAATAAATGAACCAAACCCCCTAATCCTCAAAATACAAGGGGGAAAAATAACTATTGTAAAAAATGTTAAAAATGATAGAAAACACACACGCACCAATCTGCACAGCAAGAGCAACAAGAGTCTTAATGAAACAATTATCTCCATTGAGATGGTCAAAACAGTTGACAAGAACGAATAGTTAGTGCCTATACTTTACTGATTTCCTTTCTGTTCTTCTTGGGCTATGTGCTGAGAGAGAGCGGGGAGTGGGGGCAAGAGCTGGGGTTCATTAACCCCTTTCCTCTCTTTTTTTTTCTTTTGCTCACCAAACCATCATCTGGAGAGGCCTAAACAACTTGACTGAAATACCTCTAGATTCCCTTCTCACCAGTATAAGGTAGGATGGAATGGAAAGTTCGGTGCATTGGAGTTTTTGTCTTCACAGATCAGATGGATGCCCTTCAAGGGTGATAATGTCAAGAAGTTCTATGAAGGGAGTTCCAGCAGCTGGGGCTTAGGTCTGACCAGACCTTAGGGGCTTTGTTGTGTGGGATCTGCTCTGCAAAGATTAAATCAACAAATCCTTAGGGTCAGACAGATACTGATGTCTGCTGGGAGTCTGGATCTCAGGAATCTCTCAAGAATTCTACTTCTGGGCAAGGGTGTCAATCCTCCACCACTCTGCTGCCCAAGAATATAGCATCCTCAAGCTTAGTCCCTGAATATATTCACACTCACCTGTTCAGGTTCCCAACCCCCTTCAGTGTTCACATGATCCACCAGATTCAAAGGTAAACTGAGCTGTGCTACCCTTCATTTTCCTGACTTGAATCCCCCTGGGTATAATTTCTCTGTGCCTGTTTCACACATGTTCCACTAGGTACACCCTAATCTATGTGATAGGTGCTTTCTGGGACAATGGCAATGTTTGCTATGATCTCCTATGTTCCTGCAGCAGCAAGCTGGAGTGTGGCTTCCTCAACATGGCTCCTGCCTCTGCTGTTTGGTACTTGGGAAATATAGAGCACTTTTCATATACCAGTTTGCTGTGCAGCCTCTGGATCAGCTGAGATCAGGCTGCTTTTCAGATCTGTATGTTTTTCCATGTCAGATCTGTCTACTGTGTTTCTGTGTTATACCTCCCCTCTGCTGTAAACTAGTGTTGCTGCTGCTGCTGGTGCTGCAACCAGTTTGGCTCCAATGTATTTCTTGTTCTTCTTTGAATACACCCAAACTTCTGATTCTCTAAGACAGTGTATCCAATGTTGAATTTAATGAATTCCCTCTTTTCACCTACCTTGCTGAGAATCAGTCCTCTTGTTGCTTGAGTCCCTAGCCCTGGAGCCTTCTCTCTTCTTTCTCAAGGTTATTGCAAATGGAGCTGTTTTCTTGATGTCTTTCCTGCAGATTTGTTACTGGTGTATAGATAAGCTATTGAGTTTTGTATGATCTTTTCTGCTACTTGAATTTATCAGCTCTAAAATTCTTCTGGTGGTGTTTTTTGGGTCTTTTAAGTATAGGATCATTTTATCAGCCGATAATTTGAAACTTTTCTATTTTTAGTACCGGGGATTAAGCCCAGGTGTTCTCTACCATTGAATTATATGCCCAGTCCTTAATTTTTTAAGAATCTTGAAGTGGAGTCTTACTAAATTTGAGGTTTTCATTGAGCTAATAAGGCTGACCTAGAACTTGTGATCCTCCTGGCTCAGTTTTCCAAGTTACAAGAATACAGGTGTTCATCACTGTCCTTGGCTTCATTTTATGTTTGTATTTCTTTAATTTCCTTCCCTTGTCTGATTTCTCTGGATAGTTTCAAGTACTATGATGAATAGGAGTGGTGGGAGTGGACATCCATGTCTTATTCCTGATTTTTGAGGAAATGCTTTCAATTTTTCTCTGTTCAGAATATTAGTTTTGGATTTGTTACATACATAATTGAAGATGTTGAGATAAATTCCTTCTATCTCTATTTTCTCCAGTGTTTTTAAAATGAATGGTATTGAATTTTGTTGAAAGGCTTTTTCTGCATCTATTGAGATGATCATACAATTTGTCATTAATTCTATTTAAGTAATGAATTACATGTATTCATTTGTTAGCTGAACTAATCTCACACCCTTGACATCTAACTAACTTGATCAAAATATATAATCTTATTATGATTTTGAATGCAAAATGATATTATTTTAGTAAGGATTTTTGCATCTGTTCATCAGGTTATTGACTGTAGTTTTCTTTCCTTGATGTTTTATTACTTGATTTTGGTATCATGGTTATTCAGGCTTTATAGAATTAATTTTTCTATTTCATGAAATAATTTGAGGAGAGTTGGCATTATTTCTTCTTTAAAGGTCTGGTAGAACTCAACTTTTCTTTTTTGAAAGGCTTTTTATTATTGTTTCAGTCTCATTCCTTGTTACTGATCTATTTAGGTTTTCTATATCCAACTTATTTATATTCCCTAATAATCCTCTAATTTTGACTTGGCTCTTCCCTCTCATTCTTTTGGTTAGTTTGGCTAAGAATTTATTAATTTATTTTCTCTTTTCAAAGAACCAACTCTTTGTTGCATTGATCATTTTTAAAAATTCTCTATTTCATTGATTTTGGCTCTAATATTTTATTATTTCCTATCTTCTTCTAGGTTTGGAATTAGTGTATTCCTGCTTCTCTAGGGCCTTGATATGTAATATTAGTTTATTTGTGATCTACTCTTATTATTCCTCTTCCTCTCTTTCTCCTTCTTCAGTGCTCAATGCTATAGCCTTTCTTTACAACTGCCTTCCTAATGTCCCAGATTCTGATATATTTTATCTGCATTTTCACTTGTTTCTAAGACTCTTTTCCCCAATTTATTCTCAAATCATTCCTTATTGAAAGCACGTTGTTCAATCTCCACGTGTAAAAATAACTTTTTCTTCATCAATTGATTTGTAATTTTATTTCATTATATGATCTGATAAGAAACAAGGAACTGTGTTGATTTTTCTGTATTTGCTAAGACTTCTTTCCTAAAATATTGTCTGTTTTGAAGAAGGCTCCATGAACAGCTGTAAAGAGTAAATTCAGCTCCTGAGGATGAAAGATTCTATAGATACCTGTTAGATCCTGTTAATTAATAGTATTTTTAGATCTGAATATTCTTTAATCTTTAATTTACATCTGGATGACCTACCTATTGGTGAGAAGGGTGTTTAAATCACCCAGTATTATTGTATTGGGGTCTGAGTCTTTATGTCAAGTAGTTTGTTTTAGGTAAGTAGGTGCACCAATGTTTAGGGTCTAACTATTTATAATCATTGTATCTTCTTGTTGGATAGTTCCCTCTACCAGTATTAAAGTGACCTTCTTTGTCTCTTCTGATTAATTTTGTCTTGAAGACCGTTTTGCTGGAATTGAGAGTAGCAGCTCCCGTTTGCTATCACTGTTTATTTACAAGGCACATCTTTTTCCTTCAGATTGTGGGTTTTTTTTTTTGCCTGTCAGGTGAGTCTTACAAAGAACATATAGTTGGATCTTATTTCTTATTCCACTCTGCCATGCTATTTTTCATTTGGGAGATTTGAGACCATTTACATTCAATGTTATTATAGATAGATAATTATTCCCTCTAATTTTGAATTATTTTTAATGTTAAATTCAGTCTTTCTTCTTTATTCTTGCAATTTTTATTTATTTCTAATGTTTAATTCAGTCTTGATTCTTCTTTACTTGGTGTCCCTTCTAATGAGATTTGTCCATTCACTATCTCTTAAGTTTGCTTCTAATTTCATTAGTATATAATATTTCTTTAAGTATGTTCTGTAATGCTGGCTTAGTATTCATACTTTACTCTTGGCTTATCTTGGAAGGTTTTAATTTCTTCTTCAATTGCAAAGGATAACTACTGAATATTGCATTTTGGTTGGCAATTTCTTCCTTCAGGACTTGGTATAATGAACTTGGTTTATATTAATCCAAGTCCTTCCTGGATTTTAGCGACTGTACAGAGACATTAGCAGTAACTCTGGCAACTTATCTCCAAATGTAATCTGTCATTTTTCTCTCGAGGTTTTTAAAGTTATCTCTTTTTCTTCCTATTAAACATCTTAATTATAATTTCTTCAAAAGGATTTTTTTTGATGCTGTTTGGGATTCTGAATGCCTCCTGTATTTGGATTTCCATCTCACTCCTAAGGTCTGGAAATTTTTCTACAATATTTTGCTGAAAAGGTTATGCATGTCCTTAGTTTGTATATTGGTGCCTTCCTTGATGCCAATAATCCTTATATCTAATACTAATTTTACCAAGCATAAAAAAGTTTTAGTGCTTACTTCTGTAGCACATACACTAAAATTGGAACAATACAGGGGATTGGCATAGCTTCTGCACAAGGATGACACCCAAATCCATGAGGCATTTCATATGTTTTTGGTATTTATTTTTAAATACCAATTTAAATTACATCAATACATGCATAACCATGCTTTTAAAAGCACAGGTCACAATAGCTAAGTTATAAATCCAGCCATCAAAAGTATACATCAGGGCAGGGGTTGTGGTTCAGTGGCAGAGTGCTTGCCTAGCATACATGAGGCCATGGGTTTGATCTTTAGCACCACATAAAAATAAAATAAACGTATTGTATCCACCTACAACTAAAACAAAATGTTTTCAAAAAATATATACATCAAAAGATAAGTGAATTTTAAAAATCTGGCATATATACACAATGGAGTTTCATTCAGTTATAAAGAAGAATGAAACTGTCATTTTCAGAAAAATAGATGGAATATGAGAGCATCATTAATAAAAATAACTGGGACTCAAACATGGTCTTGTTTTCTCTCATATGTGAAAAGCAGAGATCAAAAGTGAAAAAAAATGGGGGAAGAATGTCATGAAAACAGAAGGGAGACTAGTAGAGGAACGGGAACACAGGCATGGAGGAGGAAAGGGAAAGCATGGCACTGGGGAACAAAATTGACCAAATTATGTTATGCGTATGTAAGAATATGTCAACATGAATTCCAGTAGTATGTATAACTATTGGAATTATTATATTTTATTTATGTCCAATAAAAAATGAACTGACATAAAAATTTAATTTCTAAATTAAAAGCAATGTTGATCTGAGTTCTTTAAAAACAGCTAATTTATTGAAATAAAAACTTCTTCCTTTATATTAAGTATAATAAAATATGATAAAAGGTATTAAAAAGTATTAAGCCTATGCTATCTTAAAATTGCACTATGTTTTGTTAATAGTCTTTATTTTAGCATTTATGACAGAGAAAACTAAATACTAAATTAGAACCACAAAAATGGATTTTAAACATCATGTATACCAAAGTTCTTCTGTTAGTGGTTTGAGCAAACTATAACACAGAGTCCAGCTAGGACACTTAAGTTATGATCAATTTTACTCCCAATAATTAGTAATACCTACCGCCATCACCACCCAAATTTGGTTTTGTATTCCAGGCACAGGTGATGTAAGAATATCTTCATGCAAAAACAGTAATTGCCTATGGATAAGAAATGTATTAATATCAAAGTGAACTTGATTACAGTACACAAAGTAGACTTTCTCATTGCTTTTATTGGAATGCTTAGAAAATCTACTTAGTTAATATTTGAGATTTCTTCTTAGAAAGGAGGTATTATAGACTTCTGTACCACTCCCACAAGTAAGAGTACCTTGAACCCTTGAACATTGTGGGAACTCAGCCAATATCTGAATTAGAGAATTATGAAGTTTTATATGCTGATATTAATCTGAGAAGTTGTCCCTGGATCTGAGTTTCCCAATCTCTTTCATTTGTGAATCTAAATTCCTTTTTCAAAATTCCATTTTTGTCCCAAGTCGACTTGAAAAAGTCTAGACACAGTTAAGAATCCATCTCTTTTAACTCCTGTTTCTTTCATTTTCTTTTTTTTTGGGGGGGTAGGGGAAGCAATGGTGAGTAGAGGGCCTTGAACTCATTGATAATAAGGGTTTAAGGATCCAACTATCAGTGAAGTTACTTCCAAATTACAACTATTTACTAGATTCTTTTCCTTCAAAGTGAAATTCTTCCCAAGATAGAAAGAAGTGGATAGTGGGTTTAGTTTAGTTTTCAACAGAAAACAATTGACCTTACAACAAAATTATCACAATTCAAAGTACTATCAGTAATCCTGTTTCAAATGACCAAAAAAAAAAAAAAAACCCCCAAAAAAACACAAAAAGGAATACAGATGGAAATTTTAAAAATTTCAACATTACTGATCATTTAAAAAATACAAATTTAGATGACCATGAGTATGTTATGGGGTTATCTCAAAATACAAATTAGGCCAGCCTATATCTGGTGGCTTTATATTTGTTGGAACCCACATGAAATAGATACAAAGCCCACCATTGTCTGACACAGCCAGGTCTCTGCTCCTTGTTCCAGGCTGACAGTTACTGGGAGGGTAAGTTAAGACAGCTCCAATCTATGGGCACTGTTGTCTTCAATTCAAGAGCAAATAGCATAAAATCTCACTTTTCCATGTATTTTCCAAAGGGGTAACAGTTAAGTCCTCAATAGGTATCCCTGATGCACTTGGGCAGGAAAACACAGTGGGAAGCAAAGCGGGTAAATGAGAGGAAAATGGAGAAATACCTCACTTATTGCCCCTGAAAATCTGCATTTTTTTTCCAGGAAATTCATTTAAAGATAAAAATCTTCTCATATATTCTGAATCCTCTGAGTACCTCAAATCATTTAAGGAACTAATACAGGGTGGGTCATCAGTTACTATGGATCATACTTTAGGCTTCGACTGTTTTGTGAAGACTATCCTGGGTCAGATATTTCAAGATAATTCTTGAGGAAATACTCTCTGGTGTCTTATATTGACTTGAAAAACTTGAAAATTAAGAAAATATTCTCATCTGTTTACAGTATCTTTAAGTACCCCATAAAGATTATTATAAATGTTTACTACGTATAGTAGTTATACATTACCTATATCATACATGTACATGATGTATGATTTATAACAAGTATTCAAACATGTAAATATAATAATGACAAATATTATTATGTATTAATTAGTTTTTCTAACTTTTGGGGAGTCTGACTTAATTCATGAATGTGTATAAAGATTTCAAATTTAAAAAAAGTACATAAGAGATCACAAACATAAAAACTCAACAGTGCATTATATCTTAAATATTGAGTCCCTTCTTAAATATAATCCCATATATCCTGTCAAAATTGAATCCCTTAATTTTAAAATTATATACACATATTAAATGAATATTTTGATTTAAAGGACAAAACTCCTAAAATGGCTCCTGTATGATTTATATTTTAAAAACTTAGATGATGTATTTTTTACCTGCACATCTTCATTTGTATACTCCTAATCTCAGTATCTGCCATCCTGCCACCCAATATTATCTGGACAGCACAGAGTTTGTGCATATCTGGGAGTGTCATGAAGAACAGTGACTGCTGCCTAGATTCATTCATATCTTTTTGTTGACTGTGTCTCAGCAATCAGCCTTTCAAAGAAAACAGCAATAAAAAGGTAGTAAGTTATCTTTAGTTCACCAACAGGGTTTCAATACCAACTCATCACACAGTTGATGTCATGTTAGTAAAAAATTAAACAGCGAACTTCTGCAGTTATGTATTTCTAACATTTTCCTTTTAATGTTTTCTAGTGATTTTTCTAAAATCTTTTTATTAAGACATAATTCACACAGCATATAATTCACCCACTGTAAGTGCACAATTCGATATTTTTTTTTTTACTATCTTCAGAGCTGTGCAACTACCAATGCAATACATCTTGAACATTTTCATCACATCAAGAGACAACCCAGTTTTAAGCCTGTAGTTCTGTACCAAAAACTCAGTAAATTAAGTAGAAATACTACAAAACACCAGTTAATTTATAAAATGCCTAGTTTGTTCTAGGTTCTTACTATGCGTCTACCAAATTATTAAATAAATCGCTTCTACAGGTCCAAGCTAATTTTAACTTTCATTGTTTTCAGGAAAACAAAACCATTCCTCCCGATATAATACATCAAAAAACAAAACGTGTAGCCAGGCTTCGGCTGTTTCAGACTCTTTATAAAGCACTCGGGGGCTGAGGAGTACATTATTCTTCACTCTGTGTGAAAGTTCTGAAATCTCCTCGTCGTTATGTCGCTTGCTTTCCCACGGAACCGATGGCTTTAACACTTCTATCTGGGGCCCACTGCACACGCTTCATCCTTCGAGAACTGGAACACGAACGCAGTCCACCTCCTGGGCTCCCGTCCGCTACCGCCCCCTGGTCTGCAGACGGTCTCAAATGCAGCACGTCGCGCCCGCTTCAGAAGAAGAGCAAACCCCGGCCCAGGAACCCGACGCCCGGCGGCCTTGCCCGTCATGGAGCCTGGCCTGGTGGCCTGGGGCCTGGCTTCCCTGTGCCCCGAGGCGCCCAGGGCTTCACCGGCCTGGATCCGTTAAGGGATCCCCCAGGCCCGCCCGGCCCCTCGGGCCCGCGGGTCCCGGCTCCCCGCCTGCGGAGAAGCTTCCAGAAATGCACTGCTGCCTGCCGGGCGCAGGCCACCCCTCCCCAGGGCCCGTCTCTCTGCGCCTCCTGGGAACCAGTACTCTGGCACGCACACCTCAGCGCCCGCCCCTCAGCGCCACTTGGTCACCTCGGTAGTCACTCAGTCCCGCGCGGTCTCCCAGCCGACCCTGCTGTCGCGTCAGGCCCCGCGCTCCCGTCAGGCCCCGCGCTCCCAGCTGACCCCGCTATCCCAGCAGGCCCCACGCTCCCAGCGGACCCCTGGGTTCCCAGCAGGCCCCGCGCTCCCAGCTGTCCCCTGGGTTGCTAGCAGGCACCACACTCCCAGCAGGCCCTGCTGTCCCGGCAGGCCCCGCGCTCCCAGCTGACCCCGCTATCCCAGCGGACCCCTGGGTTCCCAGCAGGCCGCGCCCTCCCAGCAGGCACCACACTCCCGGCAGGCCCCGCTATCCCAGCAAACCCTGCTGCCCCGGCAGGCCCCGCGCTCGCCTCAGGCCCCGCGCTCCTCGCAGACCTGCCGTGCTCAGTCCCCTAGCCCCGCAAGCCCTGTGGGCACGCTGTGCCTTGCTTTCATGTTCTGCACCTCAGCCTCTTGGTGTCACGGTGGGAGCCGCTCCCAGCGCACCCTCCTGCCCCAGCAGGCCGCGTATGCCTTGGGTCCCGCTTGCCCAGTCCTTGGCTTTTCCCGCCAACCTCATTGCCAGGGCGGCGCGGGGGCCCTGGCGGCTGCGGAGAGAAGAGCTGGCGTCTGTGTGGCCTTGGAGCGCAAGGCCCGCGGCCACGCTGGTGGGCGCAGGGCAAGTGCCTGCAGGTCTCTCGTCCGCCCTGTGCAGGCCGTGATGCCTAGTGCCGCCCAATGGCCGCGGCCCGGGGTCGGGAGAGCTCCACACAGGCACCTCGCGTTCAGGGCACAGATGCATTTTCTGCCCTTCTGCCTGCGAATCGGAGCGGCGATGGCAGGATGAGGGCGTTCCTGCCAAACCCCTCAGTGTCAGCGTGGGACGTGATGAAGGGCGCGGGCCGGCCGTCTCTCTCGAGGCCCCCGCAGCAGCTGGCCTCTGATGGCTTCTCCTGGACACCCCTTCCCCAGGACAGGGGCTTGAGCACAGACTCTCTCAGTTACTGAGGCTGGCCTCCAACTTAAAATCCTCCTCGCTCAGCTTCGCGGGTAGCTGGGCTTACTACTGAGCCACCTTATCCGGCCCTATATTTAATGATTTCCAGGACTGCAACAGTTCAGAAAATGCTCACCACTGACTGCACACCCAGCAACAGCACCTCCAGTGATGGCTGAGTCCAACTCTTGCCTCAGACCTGCAAGACCACTGAACTGTGTGTCCACGTGGCTTGCGTAAATGTCCTCTATTGCATGAAAACATGACCATTGTCTCAGCCTTCCGGAATGCACCCATAGTTTACTATAGTGCACATGTTCCCATGGCAGTGTTCTGCCCTTACCGAATACATACCACTATTCCCTAGAGCTTCTCAGGTTAATTTAGGAAAATGGGTTTGGAGGAAACAACATGCAGGATAAATGAACAAAATCTTAGTATGAAAGATGGTAATAGGAACCTTGGAGACAAGCCTGGATAGGGGAACAGGGAGTGTTGTTAGAGGTCACTATGTTTGGTAAACGGTCAGGAAGGCCTCACAGACGTGCTATTGGAGTTCAAGCATGAGATGGATGAGAGCTGGTGACCTTATGGATGTCAAGGGGAGAATTTTGCAGCAGGAGGAATAGGAGTATAAAGGCATGCCCTAGGAGGGTGACTGGTGTGTTTGCAGTAGAGCAGGAAAGAAGTAGCATCATGCAGGGACCAAAAACACAATCTGTAAAAGTAAAATCATAAATTAGACCTACTAAAACTTTTGCTTTAAGAAAGATTGAGGATGAGAAGACAAGCTACAAATTTTCAGGGAATGCTCCCAAGCCTCATATCTGACAATGGTCTCATAACTACTACATATATAAAAAGAACTCGCAAAATAATGTTAATTTTTTAATTTAAAATGAGTAAAAGACTTGAGGAGACATTTCACTGAGAAAGACATTTGAATGAAAATAAGTATATGAAAAGATGTTCCAAATTAAAACCACAACTCTACAGACTAAAACATGTAAAAATATGGAGACAATACAAAAATGTTGGTGAGGATATGAATAATCTGGATATCTCATGCATGGCTGGTAGGAATGTAAAATAGTACAGCCATGATGGGAGATTGACCATTTCCAAAGAAACTAAACATGCTTAATTTATATTTCCCAATAGTCACATCCTTGGCACTTATCCTTGATAAATAAAAACTTAAGGTCACATAAAACCTGTATATGATTGTTCATAGCAGCTTTACTGTAAAATCCAAAAATAACCAAATTGTTTTTCAACAAGTGAAACTGTGATACTGTGGTACATCCATGCTCTGCAATGACAATACTTAGTAATGACAAGGAACAGACTATTGACATCTCACAACTTGGATGGATCTCAAGGGCATTAAGAAAAGGAAATCTAGTCTCCAAAAGTCAGATATTGTTTGATTCCATATAACATCTTGAAATGACAAAATTATGTAGAAAGAAAACAGATTCCTGGTTAGGGTTTATGTGGGAAAGGATTGACTATAGGATAACACCAGCTGGAGCCTGGTGGTAATGGGATAGTTCTGTAGCTTGACTGTAGTGGTGACAAACATGTACATAAATTCTAAAGCTTGGTGGAACTATACATGTATATCATACCAATGTCAATTTTCTGGTTTTGATATTGAACTTTAGTTGCATCAATATGTAATCATTGGGGGAAACTGAGAGAAGGGGACACAAGACCTCTCTGCTATATTTGCAACTTCCTGTGAACCTAAAGTTATCTTAAAATCAAAGATTAAAGAAAGTACAGCATTTTCTTGGAAATTATTCTAATATATTTTGTTTGTTGATATGAAGTAAAACATTCATATATATGAATTACAACTGATTTAGTATTATAGTCTGAATAATTTACCTTCTTTTAGCTGTATATAGTACTTAGAAATATTTCTTTTTTTTTTAATTGTATACAAATGGGATACATGTTGTTTCTGTATTTGTACATAGAGTCAAGGCATACCATTTGTGTAATCATACGTTTACATAGGGCAATGATGTTTATTTTTTTTCCCTTCCCCCTCACCCCCCCACCCCTCTTTTCCCTCTATACAGTCCTTCTTTCCTTCATTCTTACCGCTCTCCTTATCCCTAACCCTAAACCTAACCCTAAACCTAATGCTAACCCCTCCCACCCCCCATTATATGTCCTCATCCGCTTATCAGCGAGATCATTCGTCCTTTAGTTTTTTGAGATTGGCTTATCTCACTTAGCATGATATTCTCCGATTTCGTCCATTTGCCTACAAATGCCATAATTTTATCATTCTTCATTGCGGAGTAATATTCCATTGTATAAATATGCCACAGTTTCTTTATCCATTCATCAACTGAAGGGCATCTAGGTTGGTTCCACAATCTGGCTATGGTGAATTGAGCAGCAATGAACATTGATGTGGCTGTATCTCTGTAGTATGCTGATTTTAAGTCCTTTGGGTATAGGCCAAGGAGTGGGATAGCTGGGTCAAATGGTGTTTCCATTCCAAGCTTTCTGAGGAATCTCCACACTGCTTTCCAGAGTGGTTGCACTAATTTGCAACCCCACCAGCAATGTATGAGTGTTCCTTTTTCACCACATCCTCGCCAACACCTATTGTTGCTTGTATTCTTGATAATCGCCATTCTAATTGGGGTGAGATGAAATCTTAGGGTAGTTTTGATTTGCATTTCCCTTATTACTAGGGATGTTGAACATTTTTTCATATATCTGTTGATTACTTGTACATCTTCTTCTGTGAAGTGTCTGTTCATTTCCTTAGACCATTTGTTGATTGGGTTATTTGTATTCTTCGTGTAGAGTTTTTTGAGTTCTTTATAGATTCTGGAAATTAGCGCTCTATCTGAGGTATGGTTGGCAAAGATATTCTCCCACTCTGTAGGCTCTTTCTTCACATTGCTGATAGTTTCCTTTGCTGAGAGAAAGCTTTTTAGTTTGAATCTATCCCAGTTGTTGATTCTTGCTTTTATTTCTTGTGCTATGGGAGTCCTGTTAAGGAAGTCTGATCCTTAGCCAACAAGTTGGAGATTTGGACCTACTTTTTCTTCTATAAGATGCAGGGTCTCTGGTCTGATTCCGAGGTCCTTGATCCATTTTGAGTTGAGTTTTGTGTAGGGTGAGAGATAGGGGTTTAATTTCATTCTATTGCATATGGTTTTCCAGTTTTCCCAGCACCATTCGTTGAAGAGGCTATCTTTCCTCCATTGCATATTTTTGGAACCTTTGTCTAGTATGAGAAAATTGTATTTATTTGGGTTTGTGTCCATGTCCTCTATTCTGTACCATTGATCCACCTGTCTATTTTGGTACCAATACCATGCCGTTTTTGTTACTATTGCTTTGTAGTAGAGTTGAAGATCTGGTATTGCAATACCCCCTGCTTCGCTCTTGCTACTGAGGATTGCTTTAGCTATTCTAGGTTTTTTATTCTTCCAGATGAATTTCATAATTGCTTGCTCTATTTCTGCAAGGTACATCATTGGGATTTTAATTGGAATTGCACTGAATCTGTATAGCACTTTAGGTAGTATAGTCATTTTGACAATATTAATTCTGCCTATCCAGGAACATGGGAGATCTTTCCATCTTCTAAGGTTTTCTTGAATTTCTTTCTTTAGTGTTCTGTAGTTCTCATTGTAGAGGTCTTTCACCTCTTTTGTGAGATTGATTCCCAAGTATTTTATTTTTTTTGATGCTATTGTGAATGGGGTAGTTTTCCTAATTTCTCTTTCTGAAGATTCATCACTTATGTATAAAAATGCATTAGATTTATGAGCATTGATCTTGTAACCTGCTACTTTACTGAATTCACTTATGAGTTCTAAAAGTTTTCTGGTGGAATTTCCTGGTTCCTCTAAATATATAATCATGTCATCAGCGAACAGGGATAGTTTGAGTTCTTCTTTTCCTATTCGTATCCCTTTAACTTCCTTGGTCTGTCTAATTGCTCTGGCTAGAATTTTGAGGACAATGTTGAATAGAAGTGGTGAAAGAGGGCATCCCTGACTTGTTCCAGTTTTTAGGGGGAATGCTTTCAGTTTTTCACCATTTAGAATGGTATTAGCCATGGGCTTAGCGTAGATTCCCTTTATAATGTTAAGGAATGTTCCCACTACCCCAATTTTTTCTAGTGTTTTGAGCATGAAGGGATGCTGTATTTTATCGAATGCTTTTTCTGCATCTATTGAAATAATCATGTGATTCTTAACTTTAAGTCTGTTGATATGGTGAATGACATTTATTGATTTCTGAATGTTGAACCAAACTTGCATCCCTGGGATAAAACCCACTTGATCGTGGTGCACTATCTTTTTAATATATATTTGTATGCGATTTGCTAAAATTTTGTTGAGAATTTTTGCATCGATGTTCATTAAGGATATTGGTCTGAAATTTTCTTTCCTCGATGTGTCTCTGTCTGGTTTAGGTATCAGGGTGATATTGGCTTCATAGAACGAGTTTGGGAGGGTTCCCTCCTCTTCTATTTCATGGAATAGTTTGAGGAGTATTGGAATGAGCTCTTCTTTAAAGGTTTTGTAGAACTCGGCTGAGAACCCATCTGGTCCTGGACTTTTCTTTGTTGGTAGGCTTTTGATGACCTCTTCTATTTCATTGCTTGAAATTGGTTTATTTAAGTTGTGTATGTCCTCCTCGTTCAGTTTAGGTAATTCATATGTCTCTAGAAATTTGTTGATGTCTTCGAGGTTTTCTGTTTTGTTGGAGTATACATTTTCGAAATAGCTTCTAATTATGTTTTGTATTTCACTCGTGTCTGTTGTGATGTTTCCCTGTTCATTCCGAATTTTAGTAATTTGAGTTTTCTTCCTCTTTCTCTTTGTTAGTGTGGCTAAGGGTTTATCAATTTTATTTATTTTTTCAAAGAACCAACTATTTATTTTGTTAATTTTTCCAATTGTTTCTTTTGTTTCGATTTCGTTGATTTCGGCTCTGATTTTAACTATTTCCTGTCTTCTACTACTTTTGGTATTGGTCTGCTCTTCTTTTTCTAGCGCTTTGAGCTGTAATGTTAAGTCGTTTATTTGTTGATTTCTACTTCTTTTTTGAATGCACCCCATGAAATAAATCTTCCTCTAAGTACTGCTTTCATAGTGTCCCAGAGATTTTGATATGATGTGTCTTTGTTCTCATTTACTTCTAAGAATTTTTTAATTTCCCTCCTGATGTCTTCTGTTATTCATTCATCATATAATAGTGTATTATTTAATCTCCAGGTATTGGAGAAGTTTCTGTTTTTATTCTGTCATTTATTTCTAATTTCAATCCATTATGATCTGATAGAGTACAAGGTAGTATCTCTATCTTCTTGTATTTGCTAACAGTAGCTTTGTGGCATAAAATATGGTCTATTTTAGAGAAGGAGCCATGTGCTGCTGAGAAGAAAGTGTATTCATTCTTTGTTGGATGGTATATTCTATATATGTCGGTTAAGTCTAAATTGTTGATTGTGTTATTGAGGTCTATAGTTTCTTTATTCAATTTTTGTTTGGACGATCTATCCAGTGGTGAGAGAGGTGTGTTAAAATCACCTGGTATTATTGTGTTGTGGTCTATTTGATTTCTGGAATTGAGAAGGATTTGTTTGACGTACGTGGATGAGCCAATGTTCGGGGCATAGATATTTATGATTGTTATGTCTTGCTGATTTATGCTTCCCTTAAGCAGCATGTAATGTCCTTCTTTATTCCTTCTGACTAGTTTTGGTTTGAAGTCCACATTATCTGAAATGAGGATGGATACTCCAGCTTTTTTGCTGTGTCCGTGTGCATGGTATGTTTTTCCCCATCCTTTCACCTTTAGTCTATGGGTGTCTCTTTCTATGAGATGGGTCTCTTGCAGGCAGCATATTGTTGGATTTTTCTTTTTAATCCAATCTGCCAGTCTGTGTCTTTTGATTGATGAATTCAGGCCATTGACATTCAGGGTTATTATTGTGATATGATTTGTATTCCCAGTCAATTGGCTCATATTTGTTTTTGACATGATTTGGTTTCTCCTTTATTTGGCTATTCCTTTAGGCTAGCGCCTCCTGTTGCTGATTTGCATAGTTGTTTTTCATCTCTTCCTCATGGAATATTTTGCTGAGAATGTTCTGTAATGCTGGCTTTCTTTTGGTAAATTCCTTTAGCTTTTGTTTATCATGGAAGGATCTTATTTCATCGTCAAATTTGAAGGTAAGTTTTGCTGGGTATAAGATTCTTGGTTGGCATCCGTTTTCTTTCAGGGCTTGGTATATGTTGTTCCAGGCCCTTCTAGCTTTTAGGGTCTGGATTGAAAAATCTGCTGATATTCTTATTGGTTTCCCTCTGAATGTAATTTGATTCTTTTCTCTCGTGGCCTTTAAAATTCTGTCTTTATTTTGTATGTTAGGTATTTTCATAATAATGTGCCTTGGTGTGGGTCTGTTGTAATTTTGTATGTTTGGAGTTCTATAAGCCTCTTGTACTTGGTTTTCCATTTCATTCTTCAGATTTGGGAAATTTTCTGTTATTATTTCATTGAATAGATTGTTCATTCCTTTGGTTTGTTTCTCTAAGCCTTCCTCAATCCCAATAATTCTTAAATTTGGCCTTTTCATGATATCCCATAATTCTTGTAGATTCTGTTCATGATTTCTTACCATCTTTTCTGTTTGGCCAACTTTGCTTTCAAGATTAAATAATTTGTCTTCAATGTCTGAGGTTCTGTCTTCCAGATGTTCTATCCTATTGGTTATGCTTTCTATGGAGTTTTTAACTTGGTTTATTGTTTCCTTCATTTCAAGGATTTCAGTTTGTTTTTTTTTTTCAGTATCTCTAACTCTTTATTGAAATGATCTCTTGCTTCCCGTATTTGGTCTTTTAACTGTTGATTGGTGCGATCATTTAATGCCTGCATTTGCTCTTTCATCTCCTCCTTCAATGCCTGCATTTGCTCTTTCATCTCCTCATTAGCTTCCCTGATCGTTTTAATTACGTACATTCTGAACTCCCTTTCTGACATTTCTTCTGCTGTGCTGTCATTGGGTTTTATTGATGTAGTATCTAGGTTTGTTTGGGACATTTTCTTCCCTTGTTTTCTCATATTGGTCAGCTGTCAGTGGAACTCTGAGATATTGCAGTTTTCCGCTATTGGCTTATAGTGTCCCGGTAGATTTCCAGTGTATCACCTCCCAGCCTTCAGTAGCCTGATGTCTTGGAGGAATCTGATAAAGCAGCGCATCCGAAGAAAACTGCCCCTAGCCCCCTATTGGTTCCACAGTTTGGAACTGGTTCTGTGCGGAAATGCTCTCACTGTGGGCCTGCACCGTGCAGCTGGCCGTGTGGGAGGAGCCCACTGCCGGAGTGTGGAAGGCTACCTTGGGAAGACTCTAGCTGCCCTGCCTGGCTCCGATAAGCCACCTCTATCTGGGCCTGCCACCCAGGTCGAGCTTTACCCAGTGGGCAGACTCACCTGTGGTTCTATTTCAGTCCGAGTCTCTCAATGCCTCCCCTTCTTAACTCCTGGGTTCTGGAGTGACTGAGGGTGCAGTCACCCTCTAGGCCGCCACCTTGGATCGCCCCGTGAAGAGAGCCTGTGACCGGAGTGGGCAGAGCTGCCTGAAGAGTTCTCTGGCTGCCCTGCCCTGATCCCAGAGGCTGCTTGCGGATCGAAGCTCTCCGTTGGTTCGGGGACTTGTGGCTGGTTCTATGTAGAAAACCTCTCACTGGGCGGTCTGGTCTGAGAAGCTAGACTTGAAAGGCACCTCCCACTGCAGGGGTCCAGGCTACTTGGGTAGGTCTCTGGCTGCCCTATGCTGGTCCCTGAAGCTGCTTGTGTGCCGGAGTACGCTGCGCTGCACTGGCTCCGGGACTCGGAGCTTGTTCTGGTCAGAAAGGCTCTCACTAGTGGGCCAGTTCCATTCCGAGAACCTGGAGAAGCTGGCTGTGTGGGCGGGGCCCACCGCCGGAGTGCGCAGGGCTGCCTGTGGATGACTCTAGCTGCCCTGCCCGGCTCCAATAAGCCACCTCTATCTGGGCCTGCCACCTGGGCCGAGCTTTACCCAGTGGGCAGACTCACCTGTGGCTCTATTTCAGTCCGAGTCTCTCAATGCCTCCCCTTCTTAACTCCTGGGTTCTGGAGTGACTGGGGGTGCAGTCACCCTCTAGGCCGCCATCTTGGATCCTCCTAGAAATATTTCTGAACAACAAAAATTTACACTTGGAAATGTTGACTTTTTGAGAAAAAAATGTAAATATTTTGAAATGCTTTGAACGCTGTTTTCTTTTCAATGGGCACATATTACTATGTATAGGTTTGTTAGGGAGAAAAACTAATAATCACCAAGCACCTAATGTGTGCAGGCAACTCCAAGACTCTGGGAGGATGACCGACATATGCAACCTCTTGTGTTGCTCTCTTATGCAAATAATTACTATAACATCCCGAAGGAAAGGGGGGACAGTAAAACACTATGTCCCTGAACATCCCTTTCTGTTCTCAAAACCGTAATCAAGTTAAGGGAACAGTTGAGAGCAAGTCTGTCTTGAAGGACACTGGCTTTCTCTTAGGCACACTGGGATCAAGGCACTTAAGTGTCACCTGTAGAAAAGCTACTTTCTTGCAAGTACACCACAACAGTTGCTCTTTGGAATGCGTTTCATACAAGCAAACTAATACTGATGTCACTGTTTCTGCAGACCATCATATAAAACTCCTTGCAAGGTGGGGACTCATGCTCAGAGTGGGGACTGATGCCAGCCTGAGGAAACTGCAGGAAGGAGACTTGCTGAACAACACGAGGTGAGGTTAGGCATCACTGGGAAAGTGCCCTGAGGGATGGAGGTGCTGTCTATTCAACTGCAGCCTCTGAGCTCTTCTTGGAGCAGTCATTAATCTCCTCTACGCTTTTCCCCAATAAACTCTTTGTCTCCCATACTGCCGCCAGGTATTTTCTTTGGCCTTTTCACTGTCTACCCCACTACCCTGACATAACAACTGCCATTGCTGGAAAGGCCTAAACTACCAAAAGACTTTTTTATCATGGAATCTTCTATTTTTGTTTTTTCTCTCTCAAACATCTGTAGTTCTTCATACGATATTTTATCTTCCATCAAGAGTGGCACTGCAGGAGGAAGCTGGGGAAGTATTCTAGATTCTACTCCAAGTGCTGTTCATCATTGAGGTCTTCTCTGGACAGCACAGTCGAGACAAGACGGATAAGAGACTAGCACAAGTCCTTGCCAAGTCAATGATTAACAGCAGAGAAATGTCCCCCACTCCCGGAATTGCCCTCCTCCAGCTCCCGCCCACTTCCCTGTGGAGGTTCGTGCAGCAAAATTATAGTGAAGTTCATTTGGGAAAACACATTGATTGAGAGAAGTCAAGCTGTGCAACTTCTCCTTTCCTCTCAGGCGTCCAAAGCTCTCCTTCACATCTGGGCTTGTTAACCAGTTTCCCATGACGTCCACGTTAAGGGCCTGGGGCATCAGTACTTTTGGTATCCATGAACGTGCGGCCCTAGGGCTGACTTGCTGCACCGGCGCCAACACTACCTTCCCTCTCCTCTCCCGCACCTAGGCTGGGAAAGTAGCGCCTGGCAGGGGCACCCGGCCCTCCCAACTCCAAGGTGCCAGCCCGCGACGAGCCCAAGAGCCCTTCCCGCCGCCCCTGCGCAGATCCAGTGAAGCCCCGCCCCGGCCCGCCCCGCCGTCCGCCCTCCTGCAGCGGGTGATTGTGAAGGGTGCCTCCCGCAGCCAATCAACACTCGAGCAAAGGACGGGGACGCACTCGGGGTGGTGGAGGGGGTGGGCCGCGGGCGGGGCCCCTGGAGTGACAGCCGCGCCGACCAATCCTCCGTGGCAGTGCGCTGCCCGCCCCCTCCGCGGCGCCTCCGCCCCGTCCCGGGCGCCCGGCCTGGGAGCTCGGGGAATGTCCCGGGAGGAGCTGGCCGAGGCGCTGTGTGCTCCACCCGTGACGGCTGTGTGCAGGGCCTGGGAGGCTCGCCTCGCACCGAGATGGCCGGGCAGTCGGACGAGGCTGTGAAGTACTACACCCTGGAGGAGATCCAGAAGCACAAGGACAGCAAAAGCACCTGGGTGATCCTGCACCACAAGGTGTACGATTTGACGAAGTTTCTGGAAGAGGTGCGTTGGGAAGGCGCGAACTCCGTCGGGGCTCCGGGTCGAGGCCGGGGTTGGGTGTCCTGGCGTGACCTTCTGTTCGCGGCGCCGCGGCCCCGTCTGCGCCCGCGTCTGGACCCCGGGAGAGCAACCACGACCGCACCCGGCGTCGGCCCCGGGCACTCCGCTGCCTGCGCCCGAGTGCGCGCGTGCCGGTGCGCCCACCTGGGGAGCCCCCGGCTGCACACGGTGCCTGCGCCCGGGCACTCGGCTGGGTAGCGCCCTGATGTGCGCCCACCTGGAGCGCCCCCCGGCTGCACACGGTGCCTGCGCCCGGGCACTCGGCTGGGTTGCGCCGAGGTGTGTACACCTGGGAGCGCGTCCCTCGGGCCGCACACCTGCGTCGACCGCCCTCCGCCGGTCTGTGCGCACGCACCTGGAGGAGCCCCCAGCCTCTGCGGCCGCGCGAGCCTTTCCCGCAGCCCACTGCGTGAGCTGGGCGCTCGTTGGGCGGGGGCTGGCTCGGGAGGCCCTGCGCGAGTGGCCTGGACCGCTGCTTCCTAGGAAGGGCGCAGCTACGCAGGCGTGTTTAAAGATCCCTTTCATCTTAGAGTGTTTAGAATCCGGAATGATCTCCGTCTGGGACAGGTCCGCCAACCGATGTTATTCCAGGTGTGGGCTTCGAGCACCCACCCCGAGAGCTGGGCCGCCAGAAGGGGCCCTGGGTTCCGAGGTAGGGGCGCAGTCCGCCCCGTCTCCCCTCCGCCCGCAGACCCACTCTGCGCTCCACGGCCACACCTTGGAGGGGCTTGGATGGTTCGCCTCACCCCGTGTCCTGACTGGCTACGAGGTGCAGTGTGTGACTCCTGAAGCCGAGGGGTGGACCCTGGCCTGTGGTTTGAGGGCGTACCAAGGAGATAGACAGAGAAGTAAAATCTGCCAGGGAGACTTGATCCGTAAGCAGTGTCGGGAGTTGTAAAATGACTTTGCTCAACTTGAAGGAAGACATTTCTTTGGATTCGTTGCATTAGATTATGGTTTTTGCTGTACGATATAAGGGATGCTTCTAATAATTGTCTTTACTACCTGTGTTTTTATCTCTGTGTGGCAGGTTGAATCATAACAGTTCCCCAACCCCTCCCAACACAATAAATGAGAATGTTTAGTGATAGCAATTATTCAGGATTTTTTTTTGAGGGGGTGGGGGCAAAAATAGAGGCCTGATCGTAGCTGAATTACAGTTTACATCAAGGGACTTTTGCAGATAATGTGAAAACATTTAAAAACAACAAAGAAAGCAAAAGAGTCTTAAGAAAGATTGGAGTTGATGTTTCTTGTTATTTCATTCTTCAATTGTCACGTGGTAGAGTGCTTGAAGATAAAATAGTGTTCTGATTTAGTTAGAGGCGGTGCAGTGTGCGGACTCGATCTCTCCCTGTGTCCTCCCTCCGAGGAGCCACAGAGCACCTCACAGTTTCTGAACTAACACTCCTGCCTGCGGATCTCAGGTCACGTGACTCAGTCTCCACGTGCATCTCCGTCTTTCACCTCTTTCATGGGATGTGGAATTCTGGAATTTTGAGATGCAGTGAGTGGTTTGGCTCCTTTGAAACCATTCTAACTTACCATATACTGTTTCCTAAATTAGTATCTTTCGATCTTGGTGCTGTTGACATCCTGATTCTACCTGTTGTGGACATGCTTTACCATTTCCTGTTTTAATTTGTTTTTAATTTCTGTGACCCTTTTTTGCTTCATGCAGTGTCCTGTTACTGACTTTCTGCCCACCAGCATGGCCATGGTCCAGGCTTATCTCTGGGAATACCAGGGCTCTAGGGTTCTCCACACTTGGCTTCCTGTGCCTGATTGAATCATGTCTTAAACACAGACATCTTTTTTACTCTGCTGGATAGTTTTCCTTCTCCCTAGATCCCTTCAAGTTCCATTATTTTGTTAGCTGTTTAATCTTATACCTAACGTGAAAACAGAGAAGAGCCCAAAATGTCTGTCTCTCTTCCCCTTTTCCCTGCCCTTTTCCCATTCTTCCACACTTGAGCTCCAGAAATTTCATGAAGCTCGTTAACTAAAGAATATCCTGTCTTCCCTCATTTCTCTAATATGATTGGCAGGGCCTTCCTACCTCTAAAACTTTCAGTCATGGGCTTTGTCTCCTGTGCTCTTAATTCACTTATCCAGATGGACAAGCTTTCTCCTGGCTGTTTCTGTTTCTTTCAGAATACCATAGAGTTAAATGCATATTTACATCCTGTTGAAAAAACTTGGGGTGTAATGCCAGAGGCTTCCTGCTGCCTACCATCTCTGTGCCTCAGATTCCTTATTTGTGAAATGAGAGCAGATAGTATGCCTACTCCTTGTGGTTATGAAGAGAATTAAACAAAACCATATTTAGTAAACACATACCTCATTGGCAGGTGCTTTTATTCATGTGTTACTCCTACCTCAGTGGGGGTTAACGTTGGGCTATAATTTTCTTTCTGCAGCATCATATGTGGCTGTGTGTTTAACATACATTTTGTAGGTTGTGGTGTAAATCTGGCAGATGATGTGGAAACAGGAGAATATAATAAAAATTCTTTCTGGCCAGGAACACATGTCGATGTTTAGTTGTTGGGCAATGTGAACTCTGTCCTGGAATAAAGCTGTTCTGTTGTTCAGGGGGAGGAGCAGAAATCTAAGAGGGAGGGTGAGCTGATTGGTAATGGCGGTTTAAATAGCAGGTGTTTGGTTACTGTCTGATACCTGCTGACCAGATTAGGAGCCTTATTGCCTACTTATTTTGAACTTAAAGAATTTTTTTTCAGTCCTGATATCTAGTTTATATTTGTGGAATCAAGTCTTGGCATATCTGATTGTATTATTAGCTAGGTTAATGATTCTAGAACTTTGAGGAACAGTTATATGGAATGAAAACTTAGATATTTAGGGCCAGGAAGGAAGAAAAAGAAGTTTGTATTTCCCTTTCTGTAATTGAGGCAGTAGCATTTATTTAGTTTTCAAAAGAGTTGTGGAAGGGAGAGAAGAAAGCATCTTGTAGTAACAGTTATGCTGGGAACTGGTTTCAGTTCAAGTCAGGGGGCGTTTAACTTGTGAAGAAAATACCTCCCCGAAAATGCTTATAAAGCAAATTTTATCTCCTCCATTTATTTTAAAAATGGAAAGTTGTTTCTGTGGAACGTTGTGTCGCAGTCCTGGGATTCTGAGTCTTGTAGCTGACTGGAATATTCTTTTGACAGCATTTTGCTGCACAATATTCGTTGACTCCTGCCTGACTTTGACTTTAGAGTTTTGAGCAGGTTTTGTTGTAGGAACTTACATTTTGTTATTTTCTGTGGAAGGTGTCTGTATATGTCACATAGACCAAGGGTTCTGAGTCTGGAGGACTGCAGTCTCCCTGAGATCCAGGAAGATAGTGTGGTATTTAAGATTCATGCCTCTAATTCTGAAAATCACAACGACACATGCCTTTATCCTTGATAGGACTAGCATATTTAGGGCTAAAATACTAGATGCTTTGCTTTTTGCAAGCAAGTTTGATAGGATTCTGATTCTCATGTTACTAAAAGCTGCCATTGCTACATGTGCCTTTGGGTTTAAAATGGAATATTATTGTCATTTAATATATATAATTTGGCTCAAAGAACTTAGAAAATATGAAGTCCACAGGAAGAAAATATTCAGGGATTTTTGGTAACAGTGGCTTAGGCATCTTGGTTAAACAGGTGACAAAACTATATCTCAGAGGCCACTTAGGGAATGTGAACCTGAGTCTGGTCTATATTACCTCCTTTTTTTTTTTTTTTTTTTTTTTTTTTTGGTTACTGTTTTTTAACTTTTTGTAACTCATTGCTGCTTTTGAGGAGAGTTTCCAAGAGACTGCTTTGTTTTGAAACAGGAAAAAAACAAAAGCAAAACACTTGAGACTGGTAATGTTTGCTGTTTGTTTATCTTTAAGATGGATGAAAATTGTAAATAAGGAAAGGAAAAAAGGTTATCCTGGACAGTTTGAGTACATCAGGGAATAAATAATAACCTCATTTCTACTTTCTGTGAATATCTATTATTCTCGAAGTCACCCCAAACCATGGAAGACAACTGATAAGTACCCTTTTAGTTTAGTGGGGAAAAGTGAGCTGGTGCCATTGGACATTCATGAGAAGGTACTGGACTTGGGTTAGGAAAACTGTCCTGGTTGGAGGGCTTCGTGGAGAACTTGGGCAAGGCA
Source organism: Sciurus carolinensis (assembly GCF_902686445.1). NCBI lineage: Eukaryota > Metazoa > Chordata > Mammalia > Rodentia > Sciuridae > Sciurus > Sciurus carolinensis. Next base: position 78,451,752 of record NC_062227.1, on the reverse strand, counting down.
GGTAATTCTCTAAATTGCCTTCCTTACTCTGGAGCAGGGCTGCCCCGTCACCCATGTCCACTTCAGGTCTGTGAACAACTGGGGGAAGCCATATGTGTGGGAACACTTGGAAAAGTGTGTGAAGAGAGGCATTCAAACGACTCCATTTTGATTAAAGTTTTCTTGGGGCTGGATGTGTAGCTCAGGGGTAGAGCGCTTACCTGACATGGAGGAGGCCGTAGGATTGATCACTAACACTTCTCAGGAATTATACTGCGCACCAGTAAAATAAATAATTCAAAAGACAGATATCCATCGGAAACATGATTTTTCCAAAAATATGTGCTGTACATAATGGGAAATCATCCCTTTTCTGGAGCCTTTAAATATACAACTTTATGCTTTTAGAAAAAAGAATACATACTCCTTTAAGGAACTGGATGAGGTGGAAGTAACAAAGAAGAAAATCAAAGCTGCCCAGAGTTCCATTCCCCAGAAGTGGCTGCCTTGAATGGTTTGGTGAACGCTCTCCAGACAGCTCTGCACATACATACGCTTTCTCATAGAGTGCTTCATGCAAACACAAAGATGTTCTCCATGCCGATCTGGACTCTGACGGCTGTGCTGAGGAAGCCATTCCATTTCAGTGATCATATCCTTCTTGGCTGCCTCCTTATCATGTAGATGGTCATAACGTTGGTGACCACTCCTCATGCAAATTGCCATGTACTGTCCCACCTGTGTTACCTCCTTACAGTGAATCTTTGTATGTGAGGTTCCTGGGTGCGTATGACCAAGGCACCCTGGGCTGAGACTCACCAGCAGGTTTGTTTCCCTGGGTCTTGGTTCTCCTAGTTATTGAGAAACTTGCCTGTGATGTGATGCAGCCACCTTTTCTCTTAAATTATTTGAGTATTTTTGGCAGAAGGGGAAATACATGGAAAAATTTTTAGCATCTTGAGCATATAAATTCTCTTAAAACTACAGCATATAGTACCTTGTCATCCTATGAAAAGAATTGGCCATCATTACCAGCACCAGTCCATTTCCCTGTCTAGGGAACAAAACTATCATCATAAAAGTGGCCTGAAGTAATGCATACTGAATGGGAATCTAAGTAGCAATGGCTCAAAGCCATTCCCTGATTCTTAATCAAGTCTGCTATACTTTTTCTATTACTTTTAAACTTATTTTCCTTGGGAGTATACACTTAAGTGTATTTATTAACTGACTTCTTGTGCCTTTTACTAAATTCTAATATGGGAACCAAGAGAATGGGTTGAAGAATGGGTGGGGCAAACTCAGTTCATGATGGCTGCATAGAATCTGGCCTGTGCAGCCTGTGTCAAATGACTTCTGATTAGGGAGAGCTGACATCTCTGCAGGTGATGGCAGAAGCTGCTTTGTGTCATCCATAGATTTGTCTCTAGTTGGACCCATGCCAGGATAATGGCATTCCCACCAGCACTAATGCTCGGGAGGCTCCAAAGCTGGGTGAATTTTGGGGGTGGGGTAGAGATGGGGGAAGAGGAGGAAGGGTCCAGGTTCAGTCAAGGCACCTTGCCTGGCTGGGGAGGCAGCCTGTTTGAAACAGAATAGCTCTAGCTGCTCTGTAGGTGGGGGACCGGGCGTGGGGGGCAGGACAGTTTGCACCCTATTTCTGCTCACCCCGTCATTGCTTGTTATTGGCAGAACTGTTTATTAAGCTTTGTGTAGCTCTGTCTACCATTGAAATTTATCCCCGCTTTCCTCTCTCTCTGACTTCCTTAGGAAGTGTTAAGTAATGCCATTCGGTAATCCCTCCCTCCCCCGTAAAGATCTCCGGTGAGCGTAATGAAAGCAGTAGTGGGCACTCCCTGTGCCTCAGTGTTTAGGGTAAACTGCCCTCGCACTTGTCCTTTTAATCTTCAGAACAGCTCTCTGAGGTCATGGTGGTGGCGTTCTCCTTTTTAAAGTTGAGAAAATGTGACCAAGGGAGGTTTGTAACCTGCTCAGATCACCGTGGGGAGGGAGCACAGCCCAGGTTCTTCACTGCTGTCAGCCCCGTGACCTGAGGGGATCTGAAGATAACGGCACAGCTCTGAAAGAAAGAAGCCATCCCTCTGGCACCGAGTTACCTCCTTTTGCTCTGAGGTTTTGGCCCCTGTTGGGTAATGTTGGGAACCAGAGAGAGAGACCAGTGGTGATGTAAAATGGAACGAGAACAGGATCCTTGGGGAAAAAGAGGGGCAGGAGCTAAGAGGGCCTTTCTTCCATTTGCTGTCCTTCTGCTGTGTTGCCTTCTGGAAGATGAAGGAAGCAGCCATCCCAGCTTCTCATGGGGGGTTTTCAACAGAGTCCCAGACCCTCTGTGCCTCTGAGTGGTTTTGGTAGGAAGGAGGTTGTTCACAGGGACCGCAGGCATGTGTGAGGAGGTCATAAGTTGTTCTGGAAGAGACCCTGGGAGGGCTGGTTCCCCGTGGAGATCGGTGAGCCCTCGGTGGGCCTGCAGTGTCCTGCCCGCTGGGCTCAACACCCTGGGTCCGTGTTGCTCTGCTGATGCGTGGCTCCACCACCACAGCCAGGACGCTGCTCTGTGGCCTGGACTCGTGGAGCAGATGCCCTGGCCAGTCCCCCCTGTATCTCTTGCTCCTCTCACAGGCCCCTGGAGGAAGCCCTCAGTATTTCGTTGGTTCCCTCAAGTTATGAGCTTATGAGCTTTCAGCTTGTGTGACAGATGCCGTCATTGGGAGGAAGAAAGTACTCCAGAAGAAAAGCAAGAACTTCATCTTGTGAAACTCATTCCTCTGCTTAATTCCTTTCAATGACTTCCTGGTACATTGAGAATCAAATCCCATATCTGTGCCCTGGTTTAGGGAGCCCTGGATGACTGGACCCTGCCTGCCTCTCCCCCTCAGCAGGCGATACTATCCCCTTCTCTTTGTTTCCCAAACCAGCAGAACTTGTTTCTGCCTCCCAACCCTTGTTCCAGTTTCCTCTCTGCTTGCCCCTAGTCACTGCCCCTTCAGGTGGCAGCTCCTTCCCAAGAAGGATTTTCTGCCCTGTCTTTGTTTTCTCCTCTGCTGGCAGCTGCAGCAGTCAGTATCTGATGCTTTCCTGGTTGGTACGCTTGTCTTTCTATGCCAGATATCTGGCTTCCCTGCTGTCCTATTCACTGCTGTGTGCCCCGGCACGTGGCAGAAGAGGAGAGCTTGTGGAAGAATGGATGCCAGCCCATTCTGTCCTGCTATCTCGTATTTCTTTTTTCTCCTTTTTTGCACACAGATGGCATGTGCTGTTATTATAATGTGATCTCTTCTTACAGATACTGTCTGGAATTCTGTACCAAGGATTGATTTAGCACTTAGCACTAGTGGGACTTTGTTAGGAAGTCTGGTTTGTGACATGATCACAGAGCAAGGAATGCAGGATTGACATTGAATGAGGCTCCTGTAACGTAAGAAAGAACAGAATTCCTGTTTCTTCCTGCCAAAGCCAGGGACTCATGTGTGCACTGGGTTCTGCTCTCACTCAGAGGTGTTTCTTCAACCACTGTCTGTTTTTTCTTCTGTATAAGCAGGTCCACTCCTCATATAAAATCAACTCAGAATGTATCCAGGATCTAAATAAAAAAGGTTAAACTTTTTGATAAGACCAGAATTAAGGATTAAAGAGTTCTTAGACATGAGAATGGAAGTACGATCCATTATTAGTCCCTTGCCTGGGAAAGTCATGCCCTGCAAATAACCTACACAACTCACGACTCTCTCCTTTGAGAATTGACTACATATCTCCTCCACTCGGTATTCCTGACCACCTCATTTAAAGCTGGATGTCTCCCTTGCCCCCTGCACTCCTGAGCCTCATTCCCCTGTAGTTTTGTTTGTTTTGTCCCAATGCTGGGATTGAACCCAGGACTCACATGCTAGGTGAGCAGCATACCAGTGAGCTACACCCCAGCCCTCTTTTCTTTGCACAGCACATATCACCTTGTAACATCCTGTGTAATTTACTTACTAGGAATTTGATCATCTGTGTCCTACTAGAACGAACGCTCCATGAATGCTGGAATTTTTGTTTTATTCACTGATATATCCGAATTCCTGGAATGATGCTACACATAGAAAAGATTCAATCAGTACTGATTGGTTGAAGGAATAGTTTGCAAGTATGAAATACTAGAAGTCTGATGCAGAATGGCTGTTGGGCAGACTGATTTCCTGGCAGCTTGTTTTATTCCCCTCTTGCCCCACTGCCAGTTTCAATTTATATTCTTAACACTGGACATAAAAGGAAAAGGTATGCATGTGCCTCCATCAACCCTCCTTTCCTTCTGCCTTGGTTCCAGTGTAGATGATTCTGTCATCTCATTTGGCCATTCTGACTTAAGATGGATCATAGAGTAGCAGCCCCTTCTAAGTCATTATCTTTGGCCCCTGGGTCCTGGTTTTAGTGACTTCATTTATTCCTGGTGAAGCTAGACCACAAATCAAGAGGCACACGGTGCTTGTCACCAGCCTGCCAGGGCTTGATGCATAGTACTTCCCTGCTCATGTCCTTCAGAAGCAGTCCTGGCTGCACGCCAAGGTCATCATGTCACAGCTGGGGGCTTCAGGAACCAGAGCAGTAATCACATCTTCAAGGAGCTCACTTGCTCTATCTGACCTACTAAAACTAGTTTACAATGTGGTATTAAAAATATTGGTCAGGGTGTACTGACCAAACACAGAATTATCATTGATTATAATTGTATAATTATAATTATATAATTATAATTATCAATTATCATGGTATATTTTAGGCCAAACAGTTACTCTTTCTCAATTCTAAAAACAACTAAGAATTTTGCTTTTCTTTGTCAAAGAGAAAATTATCAATTATCTTTGGGATAATTGCCAACTCACAGGCTGGCATCTGCATTCTCTCTTTGTTTTCACCCTAAATGACCTTGAAGAATGATCTTTCATAAAAAGATTCATTATTCTTACAGTATTTGCTAACTCTTATGACTTTGTCATATGGCTTAGTAGAATCCTGTTGGCCGATTAAATTCATAGAAGCCTCTTGAAGTGAGTTGGTAAGAAGTAGGTCCATTGGGGTTTGGTGCTAGACTCTGGGCCTTTGTGAGATCTATTTCCTTGCTCACCTGGCAAACTTCTACTGGCCCTTTCTCTGCTCCATCTTTTGTGCTATGGCTTCTGTACCTGGTACTTTGTTTAGCTATTATTTGTCAGTTCCCTTATTTGTCTTATTCCTTGAGAGTGGAGCTGTGATTTTACCATCTTGTAGCTGTTTGAGTGAGTGAATGGGCCTCATGAGCCAGCTGGTGCACAGAAGAGCCTCATGTAAAAAGTTTCATCTTGGATCTTCAAAATGAATGGGAAGAAGTAGTTCAGGCAATGCTGTGAGCTTTAAATGATAAAGTAAACCAAGGCGCATGCAGGTGGTAGCTCCTCTACAGGTTGAGCAGGCAGCAGTCTCATGAACTCTACTCAGCTTTGAGGCAATAATCCTTTGCTGTCTTAGGCAAATGGAATCCATAAATGATTTGAAAAATTGGACAGGCTATCTTATTTCATTTAAAATCTTGCATAAACTGTCCTCCAAACTCTTTTTGCTTTCTTTAACTAGTGCAGATATCTCTTTAATTTTTTTTTTTTTTTTTTTTTTTGCCTAGTCATTGTTTTTGGACGATGTGTTTGCTTCACCTTCTTGGCAGTGGTTAAGTGTTTGGAAAGAACGATCCCATGTAAAACTCCAGAACTGCTGGACTTTGGGTTCACAGAGCATTACATTTTAAGTCGCAGAGGTTTTGTGTCTGTGTGTTGTTCAGTCTTTGCTTAAACAAGCAAAGTCTTGTTTAAGCAAACCCTCAGAGGACAGGACACTGACTTGATGCATATTATACTGCAATAAAAGTCTGTAACTTTTGGCATTCTTATAAGGGCACCCTGTAGCCAGTTGTAGTCCTAACTTAGAAGTGTCTTTTGAATCGTTCTTAGTATGTAAATTTCAGCGATGTAGAGCAAGTGACAGAATTTGAGTTTTAGAGAAAGTAAGATTTCCCTCCAAAGTTCACAAAGCAATATTTATTGAGGAACTTTATTTGTAAGAAATAACTTTTACATAAATGTTCCCCTTCCTTTGTTCAAAAACATAAGAAACATTTAATTTGCATGTTAAAAAGAGAGGAGGAACCAAAAATCAGAAACCTGGTCTAACCCTACCTCCTGTCTGAATTATCCGTAGGCATCATTTCTCTGTGTCCTATTTTCCCTATCTGTACATTTAGGATGTTGGTCTCTGAAGGCCCTTGTAAACTCTAGCCTTTGGGGGATTTTAACCTTCACCTGCGGTTTTTTTTTTTTTTTTTTTTTGGCTCTAGACCACCAGCTCAGTGGTATGGTTTAGAGCTTGGTTATGACTGCAGTGAGGTCAGATTTTGCAAGAAGCTCGGAGGGATTCACGGTTACCGCCTGAGCCAGAGATGAGCCTGCGGTGTGCGACAGTGTCGTGCCGCCATGGTGCCGTGCTCGACGTGCTGCCGTGCCGTGAGGCCTGTGCCGTCCTAGTGTCGCACCGCAGGGGTGCCGTACGGCAGAGTGCCGCGCCCGGTGTCGTGTGGCCCCGGCCAACTGCCGCGTGCTCCTGGAGGTTGGCAGGCTCCGGGTCGGGCGGCCTTTCTGCCCTCCCGCCTTACGGAGTTGTTGCGATTCTAACTCTGCACCGCCGCTCGAGCTCAGCGCTCTGCGGCTCGTGCCGCCCGGGCTGTGTGAAGGGTCCTCCTGTGCTGGACTTCCGGCTGCTGAGTCGCTAGTCCACCTGGCCCTGCACGGCGGATGGCTTGATCTGTGCCAGGACTGCTGCTCTGAAGTGGGCTTTAACTTTCATGAGACTCAGACTCCTTATTGGAGTCCTTATGTGCCTGTGCACTGTGGTAAATAGTCGACCTAGTACGATTCGGAGGAACCCATGTGACTGCAGAACAGGGCGGGGTTTATGCACCTGGCGCCCAGAAGCTTGCTGTGTGATGACTGTGCCCCGCCAGGCTCCGAGTCCACGGGCCTCACTCCCTGTCCGCCAGCCTGGGGCAGGACCCTCCTTCTGGTGTTGAAGGGCAGCGTCCCCATTCCAGCCAGCAGGACAGGAAGAGGGCGGAGGGGGCGCAGCCCTGAGGGAAGATGTGTGAAAGATCCCGCAGCCTTCTGCTTGCTCTCCGTTAGGCAGAACTCAATCACGTGGATACCCAACTGCGGGGAGGCTGGGAAATACTTAGTATTTCCACTCACTAGCCAGTCTTAGCTAAGGTTTAAGTATTGTGGAAGAGGGGAGAAACACTGGAGCAACAACCAACAGTCTTCCCCGACAGGATTTGGTTGTTCAGCAAAAAAAAAGATACCTGTGTCATTTAGGAAAGTCACCATTAATTGAGAAATTCAAGAGGCATTTGCTTTGACTGCAGAAAATCACCATTTTGGGGTAGGGTACAAAAAATGCCAAGATACTTTGAGGATGAATATTCGAGCCATGATGTGTGAGAAGGCTATTCGTGGGTGAAGACAGGAGTGAGGGACAGCACTTGGTGACTGAAGGGGAGCATTATATGTGTTACCTAACAATATGAGAGGCCCACTTGATTTCATCTACAAGAGTTCAAGGCTTTCCTGTTGCATGAGAAAGATGTCTTACCTTGGCGCTTTTCCAAAGCCAATTAAGTGTAGGAATTTTAGGGGTTAAAGGCAACCCACTAAATAAAAATACTATTCTAAGTCAAGCCAGAGACAGTCGTCTTGAGTAATTTGTGATAAAGGAGAACATATCTGCAAGGATAACTACAAAAATGTAAGCATTTTTGTTGTATTGATAGAGTCTAAGGAACTTTCAAATGATGGTAAAAACAAACAAAAGTAAAGAATGGGCCTAGAGACTGTGTAGTCAGCAGTTTCTGAGTAAGTGGTGGTTGCAGGCTGCACACTTGAATCTGCATATTGTGTCTGACCTTACTAGCAACATCTTTCTCCTTGAGATTATTGCCTTCTTATTAAGAATTTGTTATTTATTGAAATCTGTATCAGGAGTAGCATGTAAGTTTATTTTATCTTGCAGTTTATATAGATACACTTTTAGTGCCTACTATTAAATATGAAATAGAATTTTCCTGCAGTTTTAAAATCCTGGTTACCCTGAAATGTATAACAAGGCACTTATTTTTTTAATTAACATTTCTCTTTGGCATCATTCTAAAAAGGCTTTGAAGCATCACTTTCATTTGTCTCTTTTATCATTTTTGGCCTCTTAACATGCATAAGTGACCCAGATCATGTCTTTATCAGTTGTACTTATTCTGTAACTGGCACCTAATGCGTTTGCACAGTTGTGCTCTGCTATTTTACTCTGATATTCATTTTTTCTTCTGTGTATGGGAAATTGGACTCTTATTTCCATTGGAAAAAGTCACATGTTGTGTGCTATAGCTCTCTCACAACTAGTTGTTATTGAAGTAGACTGTCCAGGGGTAGTGAAAGAGTGCAGATGAAGAAGACCTTCTGGAACTGGGCTTTGCCACAAGAATGGTACTGGGTGTGAGCACTGCTTGTCTGGATTAGGTCAGGTTTTGTTTCCAGTGACCTCCTAGAAACCATTCAGCTCCATAGTGTCTTTCAGGCCATATGTCTTCTCACTGAGGTTCCTAGAACTGGGTCATGAATGATTTTTACAGTCCCTGAGGGAGGTGTGTGTGTGTGGAGCTAACTCTGATAACCTTGGCATCTTTCCCAAAGGAAGCAATCCCAGGAACTGGTGGGTTCCTCCCACATTCAGTGTTTTTCAGATTAAAGCAAAATTTTACCACTAGGATTTATTGGAAAGAGGTGGAGTAGGTGGTGGGGTCATGACCCACTTTATAAGTAAGGTGATATGTTGGTCATAGTTTTAAGTGTGTTGATTTTTCACAGCAGGTAACTCAGCAGTGTTTATCACAAAATATTGGTGTGGTACTGTTAATGAAAATTGAAATGGGAATCCTTTAGATTGTACAAAGGTAAATAGTGCTTAATTCATTATTGGTATTTGTATCCAGTAGAATACTTTCTCAGTTTCATAATATTTTATTCTTTTTTAAAAGCTCTTAAATTTCTTGGGAAACCAAGTGTGTACCTTTTAGATCACTATGTACCATACAGGCTCAGCAAATGCAATTAATTGGAATAGCCAGTTAATGAATAGAAGGATAACTTTATTTTGCCTATCAGTCTTTCAGCATATTGAGGATTATTTTGTTGCTAACTGAATGACCTGTCCTCCTTTGAATTTATTGATGTCATTCATTTAACATTTTGTTTCTTGTTTTATTTGTATTACTTCCATTTTTTGTGTATTTGGTAGACTCTTTTTGATAAATCCTAAATTTATAAATATGATGACATCAGTATTTCTCAAATTAAATACAGTGTAACTGAAAGGGCTAAGGCCATTTTAGACCTTTAGTGTCTGTGAAATAACAACTAAAGCCTTATATGTTAAAGTTTACATTAATATAAATAAACAGTATTATATAAGCCTTTATTACATTATACAGGGAAGAACTTTTTCTTACCTTTTCATGCCCTAGGATTGGCGGGGAGCTGAACAGGTCTGGCTTGATCTAAAACTTGTCCCATAGTTGCAGAGCAGTCATTTGGCCCCTGGCCACCTGCTTCTTGTCTGTTGTCCTCTCCTGTAGGGTGAGTCAATTGACAGAAGCTTTTTCTTCCAGTGCAGTTTGCTTTGTGCTGAACCCTTGTTCTGTTGACATATTGTCCAGCATGGTGACTTGTTAATAGGCCTGTGCTTGAAAATTGCTAAGAGGATAGATCTTAAATGTTCTCCTTGCAAAAAAATCAATAAGTATGTGAGGGGATGAATAGGTTAATTAGTTTGATTGAATCATTTCATAACATGTATGTATGTCAGAACATCATACTGTATACCATAAATATAGTAATTTTATTAATAAATTATACCTTCATAAAGCTGGGGGAAATTTTTTTTTTAAATTAGAAAAGAGAAGAAGATGAGGGTCATCTGCCTGCACTGTGACATGGGTGCTGGAGGGAGTGCAGCATTCTAGGGAGCTGAGGGCTCTTCTGTGCCTGGCTCAGTGAGCATGGTCCACTTGTGCCACAGTGGTGACTGTGCACACAGGTACTCCATGTATAGGACCCTTTGGGGCATCCATGGATAGTCAGAACTGTGAAGCGGTATCAGAGAAGGCCAGGGATCTTTTCTGTTAATCCTTTTACTTGGAATGAATTGCATGTTTCTTCAGGATCAGTCACATTGAGTTTTTCATGTACTTTCTTGTGTCCCACACAATGCCTTGTACATAGTAGGCAGTAAATTCTTTTGATTAAGTATGAAGTCATGACCTGGGTGGTAAGAACTATTTAGTTCAGGGTAAGGAGGGTTGTATGAACTGGTTGGAATGAGAGAGCAAGTTCACATCAACTACTGAACTGGTTGTATATTGTTACAAAATTGATGTGTAAAGACCTGTGTTTATCTCAAACGTTTATCTAATAAATACTTAGGATTTAAACTAGGTATGGGAGAAACAGTGATAAACAAGACAGAAGTCTCTGTCCCCATGAATCTTACAAAGAAATTGACATGAAATGTAACTTCCAACAGTAATAAGTGCTGTGACAGAAAATAAGACAGGACTAGGCAGAGACAGTGCTGCGGGGTCTTGGGGCAGACCTCTAAGGTTGGGGAAGTTGGCAGGGTTCTGAAAGGTTGCCGCTGGAGCACAGTGTGAGTGAGGTGAAGTCTTGCAAAGAACTGGGAGCTGAGCATCCCAAGCAGGAGGTTTCTGATATGGGGAATGAATGTGGCAAGTTTGAGGACTGCCGGAGCACACACTGCCAGCCCCAGCGTGCCCAGTGAGTGGGAGGCTGGGTAGGAAACGGCAAAGGCTGAATGGAAACCCATCCTCTTTAGTTAGTCGCCCAGGCGTGTCTCTTCTACCTTCAGCTTTTTACCTTACCTCTTCTTCTCTCACCTCCTTTTCTCCAACCAGTCTGGACCACGCTACCATCATCCCTTTCCTAAATAACCACGATCATCTTCTAAAAGTCTTCGTGGCAGCCTGCGTCTGGGAAACTTATCATAGGATGGAGAAAGCAGTAGACCAGTCAGACATTTGTAGTTGTCCATGTGAGAGACAGGGGTGGGTTTAGGGTGGTGGTGGGGGAAGAGGTGAGAGTGGTCAGATTCTGAATGTCTTGAAGCCACCATCTGGATCACCTGGTGGTGTGAGATGAGAGGAGAGGATGACGTCTGAGGTGTTTGGCTGCAGCACTCGGAGTGCGGTGACAATGTCAAGAAGGAACAGACTGGGAATGTGCAGTGGGGCGGGGAGGTGGAGTGGTTGGTCATCCTGCGAGTTGTGCACTGAATATTGAATGAAGGTGTTAAATAGACTTATATGTAGGAGAAGTCTGGAGCTGGGGAAGTCAGAGGTGGTTCCTCAACTTCGTTCAGTAGGGGCCAGATGATTTTTAAAGTGGAGACACTAGATAAGATCACCACGAAATCTCCTATGGTTAGGGAAGGGCACATGGCCAAGAACTGAGCCCCAGGGTGCTCCTATGTTTGCACGCAGAGACCTGGTGCCTCTGGTGGCCTGGGTGGCAGCTAGGAGAGCCTGTTTTGGAAATCAGGTGAAGAAGGCATCTCAAGGTGAGAGATCCACTGTGGGAAATTTTGCTAAGAGCTGTCATACCATGAGCAGTAGAGCCAGCTGCGATTTCAGGAACTGGAAGCCAACATTAAATATTTATAATATGGGAGGTACAGGTTGAGTATCCCTTAGCAGAAATGCTTGGGATGAGAGCATTTGCATACATGTAATGAGATGTTTTAGGCAGTCTAAACACAAAGTTCATTTATTTCCTGTACTACTTGTACATGTAATCTGAAGGTGTGCATGTAGGCTAAAATATTGTGAGTGTGGTTATGTTTCCATTGTGCCCATTACGTGAAGTCAGGTGTGTTTTTTCCACTTGTGGCATCATGTTTGTGCTCAGAAAGTTTGGATTTTGGAGGACTTGGATTTTTGAAGTAGGAATGCTCAGATTGTAGTATGTCTTCTTTGGAGATATCTATAATTGGGTTGAAATATGGCAATTAGTGTCTTGTGAATTGTAGATGATTCTAATCTTTAATCTTTTAAAACCTATTTCCTGTAGATAACCCTTATAATCCAAAAAGAGAACACTATTTCTGCGATTAGTTCTCCTGATTTATATGTGTTGTAGGAGCAAAATGTATTTGGGTAACATAAAGATGAGATTTTGAAAAAAGCACATTAAAGGAATTACAAGCTCATAATATATATAGACACCATGCATTTTGGAGGTGTTCTAGTAAGCAGCTTATTTCCTAAACCTGGTCTCCTTTCAGGACTCTTGTTCTCTGCTCAGGAGTTGGCACCATCGTCTATTCAGTTGTGTGAAACAAGCACTGGAGGTATCCTGGTGCTCCCTCTTTGTCCTGCCATCTTGACTCTATCAGAAAGTTCTATGATCTGCTCTGTCTCTGACACCCACTTGCACCTTTTCATCCTGCTTCATCTCTAAAACCACTCACACCTCTTCATCTCTCTCCATCTTTCACCCATTCACACCTCTCTGTCACACTCCATCTCTCTCACCCATTCACACTTCTCCATCTCACTCCATCTCTCTCACCCAGTCACACCTCTCCATCAAACTCCATCTCTCATATCCATTCACACCTCTTCATCCCTGGGCCAGACCACCGTCATTTAGAGAATAGTCTTCCCTCATCCTCTCTTGCCCTATATGTCTGTTGGCATCCCGAAGACTGCTATATTTTTATAATTAAATTTTCTTTGTTACCTTCTCTGCTTAGATCCTTTCAGTGGTTTCTGTTGGTCACAGAAGATGGGAATCCCTAAAGAGGCCTGGAAGCCCTGAGTGGCTTGGGCCCCTCTCTGGGCTCCTGGGCTGGCCTTTCCTTGGTCCTGAACTCAGGGAGCCCCTTTACTTCAGGACCTTCCTACCTCGGCCCCGACCCTCTTACCTCCAGCTCCGCATTGCATCCCTGCTCCTCAGCCCCTCGCCCTCTATCCGCTCAGTGTCAGCGGCACTTCTCTTGTAACATTTCAGAATGTTGTGTTCCCTTGCAGTTCACAGGCACGGTGGTTCGCTTTTGATCTGGTCACACAGTGGACTCCCTGAGAACTGGAGCCAGGGCTCTTGGCTCTCTATTGTGTCTGGCCCATAGAGACCCTTGGTATTGTGTATTTGTTGAGTGAATTAACTTGAGCCCGTGAGCAGAAAATGAAATTTTCTTTTGGAGAAATGATAGACTGTTATAGGGCCTTCTCAGGGGGATGCTCTGTGTGCCTGTCGCTTTCCCCAGTTCTGGGCTTCCCGGCTCCTCCTTACTGTTCCCCTGCCACTCTCGCCTGCCTTACCTTCTCTTGACTGCTCAGCTGGCTGCTGCCGTCAGAGTGGGACTTCAGGTTAGCCCATCAGCTGCCTGTAGCTCCAGTGTGCTTGTCACAGTGGGTGCGTACTCTTAAGTGTCCCCAGTGGAGGACACTTCAGAAACTGGGAAATGCTGACACAATGTGTCACCATTTCAGAAGTTACACTGAGGAAAGATACTTAGTGACATTGGAAATGGTTAAATGAACATGCCGGATGATATTTGTTAAGCATATTGTATGTGCCAGACTCATGTATTAACACAGTTAGCCTCTAAAACTCTATGAGCTCAATACTGTTATTTTCCCACATTCACATGGTGATGGTAACTAATAGGCAGTACTGTCTCTCCCAAAAAGAGCAGGAACATGTTTCAAAGTAGAATCATTATCCACTTTTCTGCAGTGTCTGTGTCTTTTCTCCCATTATTAGGAGAAATTAAGAACTGACTACAGTGAGTTATACAAGGGAGGTTGGTTTTGTTCAGTCATCGACCTCTTGCTCAAGGCCAGGGTGAATTTGAATCTAAGATGATATTCAAACTCAGTTTAAGAAGTTTATTTTCCTTGTCTGAGAACTCTGTTCCCTGCCTGAAGATCTCTAGGTTTTGTCACCCATGTCCAGTGACTGACCCCCCTTGCCAGTCATCTTAGAGAAAAATTCCTCCTTACCGTTGCAACCATCCTTTGTTTACCAATTAAACAGCTAAAAGCACTAAAATGCTTCTATCACACAAAAGGCTCTTCCCATGCTCCCTGTGTAGAGCTGGCCTCTGTGCTCCTCACCCAGTTGTTCCCTAGCCTGGTGGCAACATCTCGGGCAAATCACCTGCTTTCCTTCTCCTTGTAGAAAGCTTGCACTGGCAGCAGGGCTGCCTGTGCATTGCAGGCAGAGCATACTCACAGTGAAATGGCCTGCCCACCTCCTCTCATCCCTTATTATTTCAGGCCAGTGGCTACTCCCAGGTCCACACGGAGACTGAAGCAGTCATAGGTAAAAGGTAGCAACTCAGGTGAAAGACTTAAGACATAGATTGGGCCTGATGAATTGGGGCAGTTTTGAGACCTTAATGGAAAAGCAAAGCAAATGTTACTGAGCCCACCTTAAGTTCTTCCAGGTGTTACATCTTAATGGAGAAAGGTTCTACGCTTTCACAGAGCAGACAGTGCAGAGGAGTAGGCTAACCCACATGTGGACACAGTCACCCATCACCACTTGTGACTTCTGGAGGGGGCGCTGGCTAAATAAACTGGCTGCTTCCTTTGTTGATTTGCATTCCGTGTGTCCTTGGAACAGCATCCTGGTGGCGAAGAAGTCTTAAGAGAACAAGCTGGGGGCGATGCCACGGAGAACTTCGAGGACGTCGGGCACTCTACCGATGCCAGAGAACTGTCCAAGACATACATCATTGGGGAGCTCCATCCAGTAAGGACTCTTTTGGGGGGACCAGAGGGAGAGTTTTCTTATTCCTCTTTAAGGCTACTGATTGACCTTACCTAAAGTCTAGATTTGAATCTACACAAAACTTAGAAAGGAGTGAAACCAAAACAAATCCTCCTGATTCTAGAACACCGTTTTTGGCTTCAGTAAATTGATCTTAAAGTCTTTGCATTCCAGCGAGTGTATTTTTCATGGACACTTAGTGTCTGAATGCTCTGCGAAGGCCCTATCCTGGGGGAGCAATTCTCAGTTTTTGAAAGTCTACGGAGCAGTAAATTTTAAAAGGTGGGGGTATTGACCCGGCATGACTTTCTTTCTTTCTTTTTTTTTTTTTTGGTCACCAAAATGTTTTTCTTTTACTTTCATTAATCTGAGGATATTTTAATTCTAAAAATGGTTTTGAAGCTATGCTTTATTAGTGAATAAGCTCTGCCTCCTGTGAAACTAGCGTATTATCCTCCTTACTTTATCCCACACCTTTGGCAGTATCAGCTTGGTTCCTGTCCATTGGCTGACTTTGGAAAACAGTGGCTTCTTTTGCATTTTATATAGACCCTGGGTGTGATAGGAACTTAGGCCCTTCTGTGGCAGTTGTAAATGACTGTGTGGAACTTCACTCATCTGTCACCTACGTTATGGGGAACATAGCTGAAAACTTGGGATGATGTCTCTGGGTTGCAGAGTAGACAGGGGACCCAGGCTGTGCACCTTGAGAGAGCATGCCCCTTCCTGCTTCCCTGGCTCTGGGGCATTATAAGCAGCCAGGGGTGGAAGAGCTGCCCAGAGCTGGCTCTTCACTGAAGAGAAACAAATACCTGCCATAGCCTCGTTTTAAGTGAGCAAACTGAGAAGCTGTTTTTTTAAATAAAACTATGAAAAGTTTATAACTGTGCTTCCTGTAATGACTGAAGGAAGGAAGGTTCAAATATTAAGGCTTTTTGTTGAAGGCCTGGGAGTAGGAAATCTAATTTTAGAGCAACTTCCACTGAGCGGGAAGATCTTGTTTTTGGTGGTGGGACATAGGACTGAGGGAGTTGGCTGCATCATTTGGGGGGTTATTGGCCACATTTTCATCGACAGGCTTCCCCAAAGTGACTCAGTTCTGGGTCTGATGTTCCTTTTTGCTATCAAGCCAGGTATATCAGACTTTATGTTTAACAACTCAATATTGAACCCAGATTGCTAGTTACTAAACAATTTTTTTTAAAAACTCAATAAAAGTGAGCACTTTTTGTAGATGTTTTATTATTTTTCAATGTTCCTTATTATTTTTTTACTTTTATTGCAGGATGACAGATCAAAGTTAGCCAAGCCTTCGGTAAGTATGGCCTTCTCAAATGTGTCAGAAGATGGAGGTATCCTCATTGTATTTATTGTCTGTCAGACAAAGGTCTTTTACTTCCCTGACTGAGAATTGCACAGGTCTGTGTACTTTAGATTAGTATGGATCAGTTGGTGTTTTTTGAGGACAGCTTGCGTGTTTATTTTACACAATTCTCAATACTTAAATAATTTTTTCATTATAATTATCGATAAATATCTTTTGAGGACTGGTGGTACAGCTCAGTGGTAGAGCACATGCAGGAGGCCCTTGGTTTGATCCTCAGCACTGCAAAAAAAGTAAATCAATTAAAAAATTTTAAAAAGTATGAAGAGCTATTAAAAGTTGCACTTCTTATCTGGATGATTTGACAGAAGGATTACTTTCAGAGAAAGTAAAATATGATTGAGTGGAGGCCTTTCTCCCTCATTCTTTGAGGGTGCTGCCCTCATCTCTTTCTTCTCTGCATCTCCTGGGTGTAGAAAGTGTGCAGTATGGACTAGTTTACACTCTGATTCACTAGCCCTTGCCACTGAGCTGACCTTTTCTCCTGTATTTACAAATAAACCTGGAGTAAGAAATGATGAGAACAGCCAAAGATCCTGAGAAGTACGTGTAGGCAAAGTAGTTGCCAGCCTATAATTAAAGAGCTATGGAGGAAAATTTTTCTTCAAACAAATAACGGAAAGTATGGTTTTTCTACTTTGGTATATACTGTTGGTTGAATGTAGAGAGCACAGACAACAAGACTCCACTAAGCATGTACCAAAAACTGGTGAACTTAAACCTAGCTGTGGCCACAGGACTTTGTCTTTAATTTATAACAAAGTTATTAACTCAGTAACATAAGTGTAAAAGCCATCTTTACCTCAGCCCTCAGTATAATAAAAGCCTTAGGTAGTGCTGTTCAGTACAATGTAATTTCATTTATATTTTCTTATTTCCCTGTTCAAAAAGAGTCTTAAGTTCAGTATTGGTGATATGAGTACTTCAGGAAGATACAAAATGGACTTCAGAATTTAAATAGCATTTGCAACAATTGCATAGAACCTTAGATTTTCCCGCCTGGAGTTCACCGTGTTAATAAGTTTGGCACCAGTCATTCAACTGCAGGAAACAAGGGTGTGAGGAGCCTAGCTTCCAGCTCTGACTGGAGTCTTAAGAGGCACGCAAACTTTTTAAACTAGATACTGTTACCCTGTTCAGAGACTATAGGTGTACCAACTTTCCTGTATTTTTTTCTAAAAAAGCCTCTATTGAGATTTTGCTTAAATTAGAACAGAACTGAAGGAGGGTGTGGCAAGAACTTGCTGGCTATTTGAGAAGTGGATGAAATGTGATCACTTTTTCTAGATCTGTCTTCCTTGTGCTTTCAGTTTACCAGAAGAAAAGAGGGACGGTAGATATTTTTTTACTTATGTGTCTGCAGTGCCATCTGTCTAGTTTGGAAAATGTACTCTGTGGTGATCTTAGAATGTCATCTGCTTTGGGTTGGCGATGTAGCTTGGTGGTAGAGTGGTTGCCTGGCACACACAAGGCCCTGGGCGTGATCTCTGGCACCACATGCACATACGAGAGAAAAAAAAAAAAATGTCTAGTTGAATTATGAAATGAGATGTACCAAGAGTACCAAAGGTTATTAGCTTAAATCTGCCAAGGGAAAACTTGATGTCAGGTTGCCGAGTTTAAGATATTTGTAGAAGGGAAATTGCACATTTTTAATTAAACATAATCATATCTATCAAATTTGCTTATGGAGAAAGTACCCTTTCTTGGTTAGAATTTTCAAAGCACTATGACATGAACTTCTCTTTGGCTTTTACAATGCCCCTGTGAGATCCACAAACTTGCCATGGGGGGTGAAGACAGTGAAGCTTGTCTTGCTCAAGGTCAGATCCAGAACTGAGTTGAGCACACACCCAGACTTGTCAGTTGTAGTCTCTTAACCCATGAAGTCCCAAGTTTGCAATCCTACAAATATTTCAATGAAATTGGCAAGGTGCATTAAAATAGGTTGGAAATAATAATTTAGAACTCATATGTATTAATTAATATTATAATTATACTCATTATTATGTAAGTATATTATATGCTATATTTAAGTTTCTATCTGGGATGTTGGGACAGAATGGCTTAAGCTTCTGTAGGCCCTGGGCTTCATTCACATGAAGCCTCACTCTATTAGTATTTTCAGGGAGAAAGTCTGCCATAGAGAGACCAAGGAATAAGCTAAGTTAGATGAACTTATAGATGAAATGACTCTGATTTAGCCAAAGTTTGTTGGACTTTGCATGTTTTTATATGAAGCTTGTCATTACATTTATTGACATAAGTCATTCAGTATATATGACTTATACCAGTTTAATTGTTAACCTGTTTAAACTTCAGGAGTAAATGGGTGGCAGAGCTTTCATAAAGGCCTGAGTCTTCTCTTCCTGTTCATCAGCGATGGATCTGACTGCTCCATCTCCAAACTCACCTGAGGCCCCACAGAGCACTGGCCACTAAAGGCAACTTGCTTTTTCATCCAGGTGCTAAGTGGTACTTGCTTTAATTCTCAAGCACCCTGGGTTAGAGAGCCAAGAAGATAAAACAAGAAGTTACATGACTTTTTAGGTTCCACTCCTTAGAGAATTGTTGCTGCTCCTTGTGGTGATGTGCTAGTTGTGTTTTAACATAAGCAGTATTCTAACTTTATAGCAGTGTTTTAACACTAGTTCTCATGGCAAGCAAGAAGGGAAGGAAGGAGAGGTTACACAGAGCTGTCAGCTGGTTTGGTAAAATGCACAATCTTGTACCCAGTGTGACGTGGTGGGTGTTGGCGTTCGCCTTCTGTTGTTTCATGCCTGACTTTGCAGTGTGACAGTACTGTTTTACCTTTAGTGAGCTTGCTGGTCTCAGAACTGATTGTGTCTTTCTTCTAACTTTTAGTAACATTACGTGCATATTTTGATTATTTCTAGTATGTTTGCAAATTTTATTTGCATAAATAAAATTTGAAAACTCGTGCATTTGTAATAGGAGTACTTCTTAAAGACACTAAGATTTAAAATTGCTTAAATAAATAATAAACATGAAGTTTTATTTTTAAATGACTAATTTTTTTTCCCTACTGTGTCAGGAATCTTAAAGGCGATGTTTCAAGGTTGGTTGGTCTCATAGCTGCGTGGCTTGCGCTTCCCTGAGAGGCTTCTGCCTTTTCCTGGGGTCTCTAGTGTGCCTTGCAGAGTGTAGCTTTGCCTCCCTGCAGATGCTGACTGCTCTGCTAGCGCTTTTTATCTGTGCTGCTGGAAACTGCAAACAGGACTCTGATGAAGCTGCCTCCTTCGTGGCCACTTCTGTTTGAAGCACTAATACTTTTGCTGGTGTGGAATACTAAAAATGCTTCTTAACATGACCTTGGGCCCAGAAAAGTTTGTGTTTCACCAAGCCTTAGTTTTTCAGCTGTTTGGAGTACTTAGCATTTTTCCAGAGACATTGTCAGTTCACTTTATGGTACTCAGAGGAGTTGCTCTAGAAAGTGCTGGAAGGTAAAATGGCTTATTTGGAGGTCAGGCACAGCAGTCCCTGAGGCCCATCAGAAATCTTGCTGGCACTGTCTGGTCAGTCAAGGGAGGCTGGGAAAGTGTGGCCAGGAATGTTAGAACTTGAAATGATAGCTCTTATTTTTTCTTTTTGGTTGACATGTATTTAATTTAAATTATATACACTTTTATATCCTGCTGGATTTGAACAGAATAACTTGTTTTTATTGACAGTTTCTTGCTTTTAAAGAATTAAACTGCTCCTCCTAAAGACAATGATGGGTTTATGTGTGTGTGCTTCTATGTATTTGTTTTTTAATTTCTATGTCAAAGTTTTTAGGTGCCTTTTGTATGCAGGGTATTTTAAAAAATCAGAGTTAGTTTTTAGCATTTTCAAATTATTTTAACATTTTCAAATTAATTATTTAAATAACTTAAATAGATAATTCTTAAACTTGTATTCTGGGAAAAATGGTGAAACTAGGATTTTAGTGAAAAGAGGTTTATAATATAATTTTCCCTTTCAACGTTTTTAAAAAATGACATTGAATAAAAAGCTGTGATCATATTTTAAAACAGGTGTTCAGTTAATGGAATAACTGTTTAGACACTGCCTTCACTGTTTCTCTTGTGTTCCAGGAATCTCTTATTACTACTGTTGAGTCTACTTCCAGGTATGTGGTGACTTTCTTCTAAAGCGGTGCTGGGCAGAGGGCTCCTGAGCCAGAGGTGGACGGGGCTTCACCCCATTCACTGTGTGCTTGAATTCCCATGGGCTTCTTCGGTGCTCATCCTGGACTTGTCATCCTGAACTGTCAGCTCCAACAGTAGCACACACGCTCCACAGTGACCCCAGGTCTTGCCTCTGACAGCCTTTTAGGTGACAGGTCCCATGGCTGCTCCACCAGAGGGCCTCTGTCCTCCCTCTTGACCCATGTTCAGCTTCAGCTGTGGGGATTGTTTCCCTAGGCATGGCTCCTTTCTCCTTTGTCATTAGTAGGCCCCAAAGCTGAACCAGCAATCTGAGTGTCACATGATTGGCTTGTTGTAGAGACCAGATTTCTTTATCACCCTCAGAGCTTATGTTACCATTTCTGGCAGCTCTACCATATCGACTTATATTATAGCCCGCCTCCCCTTTTTGACCCAAGCTCAAAACAACATGTTTTTACTTCATCCTGTCAAATTTAACTGCCCCACCTCTGGTGTCTGGAACATTCTTGCTCCTATTGGCAGTACTTCACCTTAATCTTCACCGACGTGTGGCTTCCTTCTAACAGGAAACCGAAAAGCCTCATTGAGACCAAGATTGCACTTATTATCCTTTCGTACTTCAAATCTCGTTGATTTGATCCATAATCTATAATTGATAGTCAGTCAAAATTGTGTGCATCAAGACTGACCAATGTATAGATTATGCATTTTTGTGAATTTAAGCCTGTAGATCACTGACTCAGAACTCTGTGTGCTCGTCTTCACGGTTTAAGTCTACCAAGCACAGCTGTCAGGATTAGGTTTTTCAAAACAGAATCTCAGCGTGCTGGAGCTGAGGTGAAGGTAGCAACATGTCACTCAGGTGGCCCGGAGGCCTTCCCTGGACAGGACAGGTAGCTTAGAGCTGGCTGATGGCTCACCCCACTGAGAACCTTGGCCTTCTGATTCTCAACTGTGTGTCATTTTAAATTCTTAATTAATGTATGTGAGTAGAATAAAACATGTCAGCAATGTTCACTTTTGTTACCTTGTAATTCATGACTTGTCGTTCATGTCCATAAGAAAAATCCCTGTCCCTCAGCAGAGTCTGTAGAGAAAGGGGGTAACGACTCTCTCTGTATAGTTTATGGAAATAGATTGAAGTTCACAGGATAGAGCAATTGCCAGTGTTCTCAGGCATGCACTGAGTTTGCTCATTTCAACTCTAGCAAAGCTGAGTTGTCTTTTTAGCCAAATTGGTTATACAGGTGAGAAAACACCATAGTAACCTTTTATTAAAAGGAGCAAGGAGTTGAGTTCCTGCACTGAACACCTCCTGCATCTTTCTAGTTGGTGGACCAACTGGGTGATCCCAGCCATCTCGGCCCTGGCTGTAGCGCTGATGTATCACTTCTACATGGCAGAGGACTGAACGACTCTCAGAAGCTGTGGAAGGAAAAGGCTGCTTTGAACAAGGGAGAAAAGAAGCCAGTGTTAATTACTTCGACTGACAGAAACCTTCGCCTGAAAAATAATTTTAAATATGTCTGTTTCTCTTTCTTCCTACGTTAGAAACAAAAAGAACTGGTCTTCCTACTCTTAAACTTTTCAAATGTGCCTTTTTATCCATCAACTTTGTTTTGATGTTTCTCACTGCGTAATTTACTTATTGTAAGCATGATCTAATAAAAATATATCTGGCTTTTAAAATACACCGCCATGTGTGCCTGTCTGTTCAGCGTTTGAAAGATTCTGGTTATTTACGTGCTTGTCATCTAGGCCCAGCTCACGACCGTGACTTGAGGCCAGGGCACAGCCCTGGAGTGGCTTCGTCCTGGTGGAGCAGCCAGTTCATGATTGCTGTTAACATGCGATCACCCCACGATTCCAGTGTCGTTTCTTTTTCACGGAAATTAATAAAGGCTCAGAAATTATAGCTCAAGGGTTTCTAATAATTGTTTTACTGAAAACACATGATAATAAGAGAAAGTAGTCCCTGGATGTAAGAGAGACTGCCTGTCTTCTATGATAGAAAACAGCAGCGGCATAACAAGGACCCTGGGCGGAGACCTGGCTGCTGCCCATTCCCTCCGTTGAGAATATCCTCCCAGAGAGGCTCCTGGCCTTCCTCTTTCTCAGGTTCTGAGAATCCTCGCTCAGAGGTGAAAGCTGTTTATTTACTCCCCTAAGGAGCTGCTGATTCCCTGACGTCGGAACAGTTGGAGGAGATTGGGTGCGTTTGGCATCTCGTTTTTGAAGCAGTGTAGCTGCAGGTGACGAGCCCCGAGGAACCCAGTTGGCACTGCTCACTTCCTCTTCAGAGCTCTGATGGGTTGATTGGGTCATCGCCTTTTCCATTTGTGGTTCTCTGCCTCTTGCATTGTTGTTATGCTTTTTCCTTTTAAAAATAGAACCTCAAGGGAGTGATTTTCTTGATCACAAGTAAGTTTGTAACACGGTGTCATCGCGCACGTTTCTGCCGGCATGTTAGGGGACTGGGCAGTGGTGACATTCTTTGGAAATAACTACATTGGAAAAGAATTTTACCATTACAGAATGTGGGTTTTTATAGTCCATGACATGCATCACCTTTGCCTCTGTCACTGAAGGAGTGAAAGTGTGGAAAGGGTGACTCTCTCGCAAGGGAAGCATCTCGCAGGGGGAAGCGTCTCACAGAGGGTTTCCATGTTCAGATTTTAATAAACATATGGCTGTAACAAAACCATGGACTGGGGCAGTCCTTTGACACCTGGCAGATGAAGTCCGTAGGCTCTGATGTGCATGGGCTGTGAGACCTGTTCATCTGGGTAGATCATCAGCCACCAGAAGATGCCTTTGAAGACCATGCTGGATACGCTTGGACGCACTGTGACTGTCCACACAATTCCTCAGTCGGTGCTCTCAGACGTGCCTTTCAGCATCGTCAGGAAAGGGGTGTCTGGGCGAGGAGCGGGACACCTCAGGCCTCGAGGCCGTGAACGGTGCTTCTTACCAGCGCTTTCTGCAGCCCACACTTCCAGAACCACCCCCGCGAAGGCGCAGCCCCGCTTGAGAGGTGAAACCCCGAGGTGCTTGACGAGTTCTCTTGAGTGCTCATTTTCAAGTTTTAGAGTCGCACCTGGTAAGAGTTTTGTTGTTGCTGTCAGTTTTCCACTTATTTTTCTGGAAGACTTTGGTTGTAAACTTGGTTTAGTTTGCCAAAGTGTATCCTCAAGAACTTAATTAGCTCAGAGATAATAGAAGTAGTTGTACTCTAAATATCTTGTCATTACTCTCGTGTTCGTGAGGGTGAGGTGATGTGCCCTAATGAGTACGTGTGTGATCGTTATGTTAACGACAGTTCTGCGCCTGGTTGGAATCCGTGTGCTATCAGGCGGTCCTGGCGTTGGTCCTCGAGATCTTGGCGTAATTCTTGCTGTGCAGTGGCAGAGCACGGGCTTCAGCTTAGGCATCTGAGATTCATTTACCTCAATTGAATAAACAGGGAGGCTTCTGTGCTGGTTACTGACCTGCCACCCTACTTTTCAGGAAAGAGGCTGCCTCAGGTCCTGCTGGGGAACAGAGGAGCGGGAGATGGTGAGCAGCAAACGTTCGTTCTCAGAATTCTGGAGATGGGAAGTCCAAGGTCGAGACGCCTGCAGATTGGGGTCTGCTGAGGGCTGCTTCCTGTGTCCTCAGAGGTGGAGAGAGGAAGCACACTTTTCTGGGACTGCAGTAAGGACGCGGTGCCATCCATGGGCAGCCCTCTGACTGCACACGGTCCTCCTCACTTCCCACAGAGCCCACCTCTCCACATGGGGAAAGAGGGTTTCCACCTGTGAACTGGGGACACAGACTCCCCCTCCATCCCGAAGCTGAGAGCTCATGGCCCCGGGGTGTAAAGACCTCTGCCGACCTGGCCCAGAGGGGACGCTGGCTGTGAAGCCCTGCACACTGGAGACACGCCCTCGAGGCAGGCTCGGCCCTTCCCTTTTCCTGTCGGGCCTGCACTGCTGTGGTGTGCAGGAACCGGAGAGCCAGCCTGGTGGTGGTTGGTGTTGGGGTAATTCATGGTCAGCAGCTGGGGAAGCAGTGGCCCTGAGCCAGAGCTCTGCTGCCATCACCAGTTGAAGACTGTGTCCTGGGACGCTGTGCTCAGGTGACGGTATGGTTGTCTTTTGGTGACAGGTTCATAGAAAATCAACATTTTTATTTCCCTGTGAGTATTTCTATTGTAGAGGAGTACGATTGAGTGACAAAAGACATTGGGACCTAACGGTATTCCTCTGGATGAAATTCTGAATAGAAAAAATGGGAATTAGAAAAAGGAACAACATCAGTTCTGTCTACTAA
The DNA here is from genome assembly GCF_902686445.1 of Sciurus carolinensis. Taxonomy (NCBI): domain Eukaryota; kingdom Metazoa; phylum Chordata; class Mammalia; order Rodentia; family Sciuridae; genus Sciurus; species Sciurus carolinensis. Next base: position 78,426,991 of record NC_062227.1, on the reverse strand, counting down.
GAGCAAACACTTTTTAAAATAAGGGCAATAGTGGCGAATGTTAATGGTATCTAAATGTGACTGGGCATATTTAAATAAGTAATACTTCAGCTTTATTTTAAGTCAATATTTAAAATATGCCAGAACTATGTGTGAAGATTTAAACTCAGATAAAAAATCATAAAAGTAATTTTCAAGTTCTTGGTAGAGAGCTCTGGCCTGCAGCAGGTTCTCTCTCTCTCCCTCCCTCCCTCCCTCCCTTCCTCCTGTACACCTGTTCTTACATTTTTTCTCTGTGGGTTTGGCCAAAATACAGAATCAAAGCAATCTTGAAACATTGGCAGTGTGTGTTAAGTGGAGTTATGCGCTGCATGCTCAAACATCAGGCTGCCTGAACTTTTTATTGCTTTCAAAATATTCAGTAAAAAATGCTTTTATCTGCCTTATGGTTGTCACATAGCCACTCACAGGAAGATGACTGTGCACTGTCATCCACATTTCCCATGGTAAGCCTCTGTAGAAGGTGTCCAGGAAGGAAATGGCCCCGGTTCGCAGAGCTCAAGGGTGGCCAGGAGGAGTGGACACAGACGGGAGCAGGCAGTGGGCGGAGGGTCTGGAGGTCCATGTCTGTATGTCCAGCTGCCTGGGGGCGTGCACACGGGCTGAGTTCACCAGGAGGGGAGGCTGCTGTCCCTCACCAGCCTGCGTCCATCTCGGGAGCAACAGGAAAGGGTACCAGGAAGTCCCACAGGTGTGCAGGTGGGGTGGAGAGGCTCCCATAAGATGGATTTTACAATCAATCAATACATGTGTTTGAGAGTTGGGATCATTATGTAAGTCCTGTAATGTAAGTCACAGTCTCACTCATTTTTTGATTGAAATGAGAACATTTTTAAGGTAGAAAACAAAACACCCGTTGTGAGCAGGAAGACTGCATCTATGAGGGAAAGTCCTTAAAAATGGGAGAAGAGACAAAGCTGGGTTTCCTGCTTTCTCTCTCCTCTTTCCTCCCACCCACGCGTCTTTCTGTCACTTTTTTCCCAGTGAAGCTGACAACACAAAGAATCCACTAAGCCATGAAATCCTACACGCACCAACGCCCATTCAGTTGGGGGGTGTAGCTTAAATAAAAGAAGGGAGGCTGGGCTGCGGCCTTTCTGACCCCGGGAGTTCTCTGTTCCTACATAGCCAGCTTTGCCTTTGTCTGTGCTGGGCCCCGCTTAGGCCAGGCTGGAGGTGACGAAAGTTTCTAGGTTGGTCTAGAAGTCCGGGTATACCCAGGGGTGGGGATGATGTGTCCTCCAACATCACCATTGGTTTTGAAGAGGAAAGGAGCAAGTGAAAGGGATCTGCTTGTGTTCACAGCTTTGACCCTTTAGGAAAAAAGTTAAAATGCGCCATTGCAAGAATGTTTACCTCCAATCCAAATAACATACAAACCACTAAAATGGCATGCTGTCATTTGTAGATTAGATAGTTTGATCTGTTTTAATGTTCTTAGAGCACTGAGAGAATTCTGGAAATAGCTGAATAATTAGAAGTTCTAGTAGAAAGAATCTGAGTTTCACATAATAATTTACACTGGCATTGTCCCGTGAGGGGCCTTCTCTAACTACGAAAACTTTTCATTAGTCTATCATTCTATAGCTAGATTGAATTTCTTCACCTTTATGATTATGCTTGTCATGTTTTGTAAGCCAAAAGCTGTTCAGGGAGAACTCATTTGAGAGTTGACCGATGGAAATGTTCTAATGTTGGTATGAATAATAGTGTCATTATCTTCATGTTTTCTTACTTCACCTGTTCAGGGACATAAGGAAAGACTCACAATTCTGGAAGAAAACAGAGGCCAAGATCTTAGTGATTTGGGGTCAGGTAATGGTTTCTTAGGTGGTAACACCAAAAGCACAAACAGCAGAAAAAGAAATACATTGAATTCCAAAATTTTAAAAAACTTCCATATTTCAGAGAACACCCTCAGTGAGAAGACACTACCCAGAATAGGAGAAAATACTTGCAAACTATTTATCTGAGGGACTAGTAGCTATAATTTTTACATTAAAAAACTTATAACTCAATAAAGTAACCAAATTTCAAAGTAGGCAAAGACCTGAAGAGACATTCCTTGGTGAACTTACCCAGAAGAGCCATAAGCATTGTTTGCCTGCTTGACATCATTAAACCACGGGAAAGGCAAGTCCAAACCCAGTGAGATGCCACTTCACCCCCACTAGGAAGGCTGTTACCAAAAAGTCAGACACAAGTTTTGACAAAGAGGTGGAGATATTGTCACCCTGAGGCATGGGATGGTGCAACCTCTGTGGGAAACTGGCAGTTCCTTACAAAGCGACACATAGAATTAGCATAACCAAACAAGCACACTGCCAGGTACGTGCCTAAATGAAGGAGAACAGGTGGTCACACAAACGCTTGTGCATGAAGGCTCATGGCGTTACTCACCATAACCAAAAAGTGGAAACAATCCAAATATCCATCTATTGATGGAAGGATAGACTAGATGTATCATATCTGCAGAACAGTGTATTCTCTGATAACCCGATTTAAATACATGCTACCACATGGCTAAGTCCTTAAAGCATGCTAAGTGAAAGGAATCATTTACAAAACACCACATCTTGTGTGGATTCATTAATATGAAATGTCCAGAATATGCAAATCCATAGAGACCATGTGGCTACCTAGGGCCAGGAAGCGGGGCTAGGGGAGATGTGGGTGGCTGCTAATGGGTATATGGATTTCTTTTGGGGATGTTGAAATGTTCTGATTATGGTGATGGTTATACAGCTCTGAATATACTGAAAAATCACCCAACTCCATACTTTAAATGAGTGTAGAATATGGGAATTTTATTTCAATAAAGCTGTTATTAAAAAATCATTATGGTCAAAATAAACTCATCTATGCCCTAGAAATAGTCCTCCCAGGTGTTTCCTATTCCAGGAGCATCCATGCCGGCCATGAGAGTCCTCCTTCACCCGGCCCTCCCCTTGGGTTGCTTCCTACTCTGCCCAATCTGTCCAGATGGCCTCTTTTAGGGTCAGATGTAAAGCTGAAGGGGAGCTTTCTATTTTATACCTGCTTACTTACATACTCATTGAATTAAACAGGTAACTTTTATAACTGAAGATAGACCATTCATTTCTAGTAGTATTTCTTTAGATAGCCCTGGTGGTCTGTCCACTTTAACTCCCATCCCCCCATCTGCCTCCAGTGCCATGGCCTTAACCCAAGCCTTCAGGTTACCACATGGCTAAATCTTTAAACCATGCTAAGTGAAAGATGTCACTTATAAAACGTCACCTCTTTTGTTAGCCCAAGTCTTCCCTTCTTAATTACTGCCACAAGTGTTCACTAATGAGTCTCACCTGATCTGTCCAAGCCATTGTCTCCATATCTTCAGAGTTTAGCCCAAGAATGGGACACAGATGGTGTTTGTTGACTGAATAACTAAGCTAACAAATGACCAAAGTCTCCTAACTGGTCTCTTACCACTAATACGTATTTCCAGTCTTTTTTTTCCCATTGTCACTGGGTAATTCTTAGTAGACATCACCTTGACAGCATTCCTGCCTGGTATTTCCAGTCTTTTTTCCCATTGTCACTGGGTAATTCTTAAACATCACCTTGACAGCATTCCTGCCTGGTATTTCCAGTCTTTTTTCCCATTGTCACTGGGTAATTCTTAGACATCACCTTGACAGCATTCCTGCCTGCAGGCGTTGCTGACAGCAGCATGTTCAAGCTGGACCCAAACACTCCTCCAAATGCTCCTCATCTAAGGACGGAGGCTGTGGGAACTTCAGGCCAAAAGCCCAAGTCTGAGTTTCCACCCAGTAGGTCCTCAGCATGGCAGGAGGGATCTGAGATCCATTGCAGTGTGAGACCCTGGAGGGCTGAGTTCCTGCCTGGATCTTGGAGTCTGTCCAGCAGCTGGAGGGCGAGGGAGGCTGGAAGGTTATCAGCCTCGAACACGAGGAGGACAGGGTCGGCTGTACACCCGCAGGTCAAGGAAGTTCGGTGCCTTCGACCTGCGTGCGATAACTTCTGTGCAGTTGCTCTTTATCTCTGCGGACCTGCTGTATCTCCCCGTTCCAGCACGCCAGCCCAGGCTCCAGTCCACGCCGGGAAGGTCACCTTCTGGCCACATGCCTGGTCCCAACAACTTTCAACTAAAACCGGCTGGTTTCAGGAGCTCTCAAGTGAACCCTCCTCCTGGGAAACGTGGATTATTCCAGCTCCAGACTTCCTGCCAGGACCTGGCAATAACTAAGATGCACTCTTGTCTCCTATTGGTGCAGAGTTGGTCACTGAGCGACCTGGAGAGGCAAATTTGAGCAGCTTAATGTTTGGAGTTGAAGTTTTCATGTATGAGAGTGAACAAAATCCTGCTGGGGAAACTGCAGCAGAACTCGCACTCTCTCCAGTGCACAGCTCTTCCTCTCCCTGCATCAGTTTTCCCGGCCTCTACCCAGGACTGTGCCCACCTGGGCTGGCTCCCGGGGTCTTCTAGCGGTAGTGATTTCACGGCCTGTCATTTCTCTCCCTGTGGCCCTCTTCCCGCCAGGCCGGCTTCCACTTCACTTTCAGCTCCAGGGCTCTCTCCTCAGGATGCTGGATGGCCTCTGCCCACTTCCTGAAGTGGCACCAGGACCAGAGCACCTCTTCTTTAGAAGACCCGAAGCAGGCTGCTCCCAGCGGCTGTTTCTTCCTGTGGTTTGCAGCTGGCGTCTCCTCTCCCTGTTCGCAGAGTGCAGTCAGCTGACCAAAGGCAGGGGAAGGAGATCATGATCATTTTGTTTTAACTCCTCTCAGGTTCATTTGAATGTCACTGTGTTTGTCAGCACTTTTCTTCGAGTGTGGACACAGATTGGAGTTCTGTATCCATGGGGTGTCCTTTAAGATCCTTTCCCTCCCTGAAGGTGGGATGAGGACACATGGAAACTTCTAAAGCTTTCTCCACACTGCAATCCTGGAGTCTAGGGCTCCTACCTGCCTCTTCAAATTGCCTTCCCACACCCGATTAGTCATTTTAACAACCCTATCAAAGCTTCCAAAAGCAGTGGGCTTCCTCGTTGGGGGCACTCCCTTCTGCACCTCCATGTTTCCAGGTTAGGCCACGCTCAGTGTGGCCGCTGTGACACTCGCTGGGAGCTGATACAACAGACCAGTGAAGCCAGGGGTGTGCCAGCCACCAAGAAGGCAGACCTGACCGAGCGGGCCAGTGCGCGGTGGGCATTGGCTACAGGTGTTCCACAGGACACGGGGACAGACGGTTGATCCTGTGAGTGGACAGAGATGGGCTGGTGGCGCGTCGGCTGATCTGGGTTATTGATCTGTTCTCACCATCTCAAGCTCACCTTACAAGTTTGCATTTGTAAAGTTTGGTTTATGTGTGCATCTCTTGAACATTGCCATTCTGTGAAAGTAGTTCTCTCTCCCCCACTGATCTTTCTGGTAACTTCCTGCCCAGTTAGATGAAATTCAGAGCAGCAGATGTCAGCTTCAAAGCGCAGCGCCAGGGACGTCTTGTTCATGTGCACACTTTTCTAAGAAGGAAACTGATGGCGTTCCTTAAGTTCTCAAGGAGCCTGTGAGCCCCAAGGACAAAAATCCCTGCCTGTAAGTGGCTTTGTCCATTTGAGGGAGGAAAAGCACTTGCTGATGTCAGTGATTCTGACTGCTGAGCATCCTCCTGCCAGGAGAAGCATCTGAGAAGAGCTTGTTAAGAATGAAAGAAAGAGCTGGGCGTGGTGGCCTGTAACTCCAGCGACTCAGGAGGCCAGCCTCAGCAACTTAGCAAGTCCTGTTGCAAATATAAAGGGCTGGAGATGTAGCTCAGTGGTTAGCAGTGCCCCTGGGTCCAATCCCCAGTAATGCCCCCACCAAATTTTTTATGTGTGTATATATATATACACACAACATAAAAAAGTATGTATTTTATATATATAAATTTTATATATATATGTATATGTATGTGTGTGTGTGTGTGTGTATATATATATATACATATATATATGTAAAAATTCCTCTTGGTTCACAACTGTTCCTGAAATTCATCCCCCAACCATGCATTGGGCAGCTATTAAGTGCTCAGTGTCCCCCCTTCTCAGCATGGAGACACAGCCATGAATAAGACGTCCATCCACAGTCCCTGCCCCTGAGAAGCTACATTGTAGCAGGGAGACTTGCAAGTTATAGGTCAGCAAAGAGACATTCATGGGACATCAGTCAGTGAAAAGCATTTGAGCAGAGTGATGTGGGGTGTTGATATCAGGACAGGAGGAGTACAATTTTCATTAGTGTGGCTGGGAAGTCTTCTGTGTATTGGGAACATCTGGGTGGAGACCAGATGGGAGATCATGAAGGCTTAGAATGAGTCATAAAAATATCTGATGAAAATCATTAACAAGGTGGGATCACATGTGCAAAGGGCCTGAGGCATCATGTCCAGCGTATTTGAAGAACAAGGAGGCCAACCTGACTTCAACAGACACGATCTGATTTACATGGAGAGAGCTCCACTGTAGATAATAGGGTGTGGATGGCCAACAGCAAGCACAAGGAAACTGTTGGGAAGTGCTTGTTAGGCCTAGGAAGAAATACATGTATTTGTAAAAAGAAGTCATTTTTCATGTATTTAAATTATTTAATTAATTAATTTATTTGTTTAGTTCAGGGATTGAACTCAGGGGCACTCAACCACTGAGCCACATTTCCAATCCTTCCTTATACTTTATTTAGAGACAGGGTCTCACTGAGTTGCTTAGTGCCTTGCTGTTGCTGAGGCTGGCTTTGAACATGTGATCATCCTGCCTCAGCCCCTGAGCTGCTGGGATATATTTAAATATTTAAATGGGAATTTTTATTTATAGAATGAGTACTTTTATATATGATAATAGAAAAAGAAAAAAACACGAATCAGAAATGTATAGAAAGAAATTTAAAAATCACTTGGTGATCATCTAAAGAAAATGACAACTTGGCTATTTTAGTGTACTATCCTTCTAGAATTACTTCTCATACTCCATTAGAAAAAGGAAATTATATTGGAAAGGTTGTTTTTCACTTAACAATATATTGCAGAAATCTTTCTTTATAAACAAGCAAAGGGGCCACATAATTATCAACGGGAATCCACTTTTTACCTTACTGTGGTAAAGTGTACATGTGTTCATCTTTAAAGGAGGTTAGCAAGGGATAACCCTGGCTACTCGAAGTGTGTTCCTTGAGCCCAGCAGCTGAATCACCAAGGAACTTGTCCAGAAGGAAGAACCTGGGGCCCTAGCCTGCAGCAAAAGAGGCTCTAGCCTCAACATGGCTGCCAGGAGGCCTGCAGGGGAATCTTCCACCCCCATAGGGAGTTGTTCCCTGAGGCTCTGTCTGTTTGTGGCATCTGCTCTTCTCTATTCGTCCTTCTTGGTCAAAATCAACTACTTTTAGAATTCAAGTATTATCTTGTGACTATATTTTTATTCTGAATATCTTAACTAGAAACCACCATTCAGCCAGTTGGTCATCTATCCATCCATCCAGCCACCCAGACATCTATGCAGCCACCCAGACATCTGTCCATCAGCCTGTCATCTGTCCATCCACCCAGCAATCCCAGCCACCCAGACGTCCACCCAGCCACTCAACCCTCCATCCAGCCAACTTGTTCAAAAAGTAACACGTTGGTTTTGGTAGAAAGCCCCGGGGGGCACACGTTGATCAAGACCCTTGTCTTCCTGAGTGCAAGGGAGCCGTTTCGGGTGTGCGAAGGACTTTGGGAGGTGGCGACAGTCCTCATCACTGGGTTGGAGATCAATCTGGAGGGACATCAGTGCACAGTCACTGAAGCCTGGCGAAGCTGCTGCCCTCTGGGAGGAGAGTGTGGGATGAGAAGATCAGAGAGCCCGGATGGAGCCTGTGTCAGGTGAGGAGCAAGCCTCTAGCTCAGCGAGACTCTGGGGTCAGGAGCACCTCAAGGAGGAAGGCCCAGGGACAAAAAAACCTGACCTACTGTGAAGGGCATGTGGTGACTCATGCTGGCCTCTGAGAAGAAACTGGATGAGAAAGAGGTAGAGTTGAGGTGAGGGTGCTGAGCACAGGTGAGCTCAAGGCAGGCGGGCAGGAGAGGGGGCCCAGGCGGCAGAGGTCCTGTCTGGGCTGCACAGGTGCTGGGCAGAGCTCAGTGCCCCTGGGAGGCCAGAGAGAGGGGCGCGCGTCCCCATTACAGCGTTGTGCAGAGCTGACCAGGGCCCAGGCAAAAGCCGTGAGGGGTTAACGTGTATGACCTTATCCAATCCTTCACACATGCAGGAGGAGAGGCCTACCGTTATCTCCATTTTAAGAAAGCAGCCAGAAAGACATGGGGCACTGCCAAGGTCCCACCTAAGTGGGCCCCAGGATGGAGGTTCAAGCTTTGCAGGGTGGCTCTTGAGTCCCTGACTGTACCCTGTGTGCCTCCTGGAACCACCCAGTGGCTTCCCCAGGTAGCCTGCAGGGACAAGGAAGGGCCAGGAGGCAGGTTCCAGGAGACTAGAATAGCAGGGCTGTGACTTCAAGAACCTTGACTATGACCGGGAGCAGGGAGGACCTGGCTGGTGGTGGCCAGATTCTAAAGGTGGGAAATCCGAATGCAGGTTTCCATGCTAAAGTTGAGGCTCGGGAAGGAGGGGCTGCCTGATACCCCAGGTCCTGGGGAGCAGGAGAGGACAGACCTGGAGACCAGGCTTGGCCTCTGGAGAAGATCCGTTTCTCCTGGAAAGGTCAGGGAAGCAAGATGTCCCTGATGTTGGGGAATGGAGAAAAAGGGAAACTGGGGTTTCCCCCCTTGTTCCCTTCAGTTCCTGAAGTCACCCACTGAGAGTAAGGGGGAGGTGATGGGGAGAAAGGGGAGGCTGTAACAATGGCTGTAAATGTGGGGATAGGGGCAACAGAGACGTGGAAGGATGTCGGGTATTTCCATGAGGCCCACAGATCAGAGACCACCGTACGTGGTGTGCGCTTGCTGCCTGAGCACAAGTTTCTTACCCTGTTTCTACGCAAAGACCAGCATGAGGCGCCACACGGCCCTTATCAGGAGGCCACTTGTCCCTGGGCCCTTCCTTCTTGAGGACTCCTAGCCCCAGGGGTCTCATTGGGCTGAAGACCTGCTCTATTTCTGCATGTCCCAGTCCTAGCTGTGTGCCTGAGTGTCCCTCGGTTGCAAATGTCCATTCTCCATCAACTCTCAGGAAACCCGCAGCCCATTCTCGGCCATCGACCCACCCCCAATGCTAGGATGAGTTAGGAGGAACTTCTCCAGGCCACAGCGGGAAGCTGTTCCATTCTGTGAGAACCCAGGAAGCAGAAGAGATGCTGGCCAGTGCTCGTGGGAAGGTGAACCCGCTTCCCTCTCCTCTGCGTGCTATCAGAAGGGATTGCTCTTCCCCAGCACGCCTGGAATTCTGCCGTCATTGCGACATGAGTTATCTGATCTGCTGGGCAGAGTTCAGGGATATCAAGGTGAGGCCTGTCACCACAAAGGGCAGATTGGGAAGACTGGGGAAACTGAAGATCTCGGGGATACTGACTGAGGGGCTGCATCACAGTTTCCCTGAGGCTCCATCTTTTGGAATTTTTATTAGGTTGAAAGTGTAGGATATTGCTGATAATTAACAAATGTTGATCATAAGAATGTCAGTTTCTTTCAGCTTAATATGAGAGTTAAAACTCATAAATTCCCTTGATTTCTAAGCTGGTTGTAGTTAGATTTTTTTTTTTTTTATTCACTCGCAACTCAAAAGCCTCTAGCTAATACAACCTAGAGCTTAGACAGCAGCCCCAAGGAAGTAAGGCAGATGCACCAAGCCGGGGCAGATTGCTCCAGAGCCCGTCTGGGCTGCTGTTGCTGTCACTGGGGCTTGCTGTGGAAATGTGGGCAATGCAAAGAGATCCAAGGGCGTGCTGCTGTGGTGACCACCACTGGCTCCATGGCCAAGCCCAAGGGCATGGGTACGGCCTCGGGTTTCCAAAGGAACTGGTTCTGGCAGTCCCCAGGGAGTTAGCCCCGCCCTGGATGGATTACGATACTGAGCAAAATCTAGCTCAGGTCAGCAAATGGGAGTGAGTTAGCGCTCAGAACTCTACTTCGTGTGAGAGATGACAGCAGCCTCTGCTGGTGGCTGTGTCTGATGAGGCTGTCCCCTCATCTGAGACATCAGCATGGCCCGAAATCAATGCCCTCCATACCCTGTTAGAGAATGATCTAAGCAATCTTGAACTGCAAGCAGACACTTGAAGTTGTTCAAATTCGAGTTGGGGAATGGTGAGAGGAGACCTGGGTGTGGCGGGTTAGACCTGTGCCAGTTTTGTGGGCCTAAGGACGTTTTCTCTAGGTTGGGATACAAGAGACTTAAACTGTTGATTATTCCTACTCAGGTTGCTCAACTGGTTTCTTTTCCACCAAATGCGCCGCAGGCTAAGCTGGAAGTCATTAAATGCGCTTAACACACCTTGCTTCTCAGGTCGGCAGCCTTTTGCTTTTTGTGGGGAGGAGAAATCACGTCAGGGTTTGCACAGAAGCTCTTCGTCAGGGTGATTATCTCCCTACTCATTTGTGCTTCCTGAGCATCTACCGCAGGCCACTGCACGGCAGGCACGAGTTCCTGGGCAGAGGGAGATGGTCTTCCCGAAGGGCCACACCCTCTCCATCTCCCATGACCCTGGGCCAAGCCCTGTTGGGAGAGCAGCTAGGCGGTGACCTGTTTGCTGAGTCATGATAGATGAAACTCTGGCACTTCTCAGCCTGACAGAGGTCAGCAGAGGCCACTAGTGCCTCTTGCTTTCCCTGTTATCAAAGGACACCCTAAGAGGACGACGCGGCGAAGCACACTGCCAACACCCCCAGGAGCTCACACCTCTTAGGTCAAGGGTTCGTGGCTCTCCTGGAGACACAGTCCAGCGGTTATTAGCTCAGCATCGTCACCTCTCTGTCCACCTCTGATTCGCCCGTTTCTAATCTCTGACCCCAGGAAAAAGTTCATGTGCTCCTTCCTGAGCCAAGACATACAAAAGGCAGCTCAACTTGTTGATATATACTGTTAGGAAATCACTTCCAAGGCAGGGGCTGAAGTTCAGGACTGATTACAAGTCATGCAGGCCAATCCCACCGGGCGCAGCAAGGAGTGCGGGCAGTTTTACTGGAGTTTGGATTCTCTGCATCTCGCGCTTACCTTTCTGATGTGGGAATTGGACTTCCCATAATTGTGACAGTGTGTGACATTCAGATGAAGAAATTATTCTCATTGTAACTTCTCCTTGGAGGCTAAAGGCCGAATGAACACTTTGCCCAGCATGGCTTGACCTGCTTTTGATTCTTGTGTGGGCCTGAGAAATTTTGCATATGTCGCCTGTAAAATAGTATGATTTCCTATGACACAAACCTGTTGCAATAAAGAAAGAATTGACTGAACTTTTTCATTTTTCTTTTTAGAAAATGAATCAGAAAGACTTTGGGAACATTTCTCAAAACTATGCAGATTAGAACTGCAAGCTGGAGCTTAAATTTTGAAGAACTGCTTTTCACTAACAGAATAAAATACATGATCATGAAAGAGCTAATACATAACAAAATCTGGGCTACATACCAAATAAGTTCAGGTAGATATGTGAAAGATGGATATGAGGTTGAGTCATGTCCCCATCAATTTTCCTGGCGAAGTCCAGGGACAATGGGGGCACTGGTGTCCTGTTTATTGACTTGGGCCCCATGTGGGTAAGTAACAGTTCTCTGGTCCATTGTTTTCCTGAGTTAGTAGGGGCGACAGGGGAGTCTTGTTTCACAGTAGCACTGCTGCAGGAGGCTTCCTCATCGAACCTGCTCCAAACACACTGAATGGGCATACTGGGGCTGCCAGGGACAGGGATGTGCTGAGAGAAGAGTCAGACTGTGACGAGCAGGCCGAGAGCAGAGAGGCCAGCAGACAGGACTCTTCTGTTCTCTTAAGTACAATCTGTAGGTATTGCCCTGAGAAATGACTCATTAGAGATGATTGCATCATGTATATATTACTTAAATTTATTAAATATTATTCATTCAGTACTATTTACAATAGTGTTTATGTATAGTAAGTACTAACAATGCATTATAATTTGTTAAATGGTCAGTATTTACGTTAAAAGGCTTATTTAAGTGTACTAATCTGCTAGAGCCACCATAACAAAGTACCTCCAACTCGGTGACTTAACAGAAATCTCCAGATTGTGGGTCACATCCTGGGGCACTGGAGGTAGGACTTCAACATATGGGGGAGGGCACAGTTCAACACATTACAATAATCAGACCTAGGAATAGACCAGATATTCAGGGAGAATGTCCTCAGGCTTATTTTTAAATTTCTTTAAGCATTTAAAGCGGAAGGACACTGTACCAGTAATAGGTTCTGCCACTGGCAGGGGACAAGCAACGCGAAGGAGCACCCCAAGTCCAGAGGGATGCTGGCATTCTGGTGAGGAGGCACAGCAGCTGCGGTCTAGACCACTCACTGCTGCGCAGCTGCCCAAGGTGGGGTCCAGACACAGGAAGGCGCCTTCAGGGCAGGGTTTCTGGGGCCGCCCAGCGCCCATGGGCTCCCTCTGGCCTGGGCAGTAAACAGAGAGCAAGCCGGTGTGAGGAGACGCAGGAGACGCGGGACCTCAGCTGCCAGGCCAGAGCGGGGCCCACGCTTCCCGGATGGAGAGCGCTGGGCCTGGCCGTGGAAGCTGGGATCATCTCCACACTGCTGTGTTGCAAAGCGGCTGCCCTGTGTTGGAGCTGGAGAGGGTTTCTCTGGGCTCTCCTGTCCCTTCCAGGTGGAAAGCCCTGTGCCTCCTTGGTGTCCCCCGGCAGGGCAGTCCCCACCCTGTGCCTGCTTTGGAGCAGAACGTTTCCAGAAGCACTTCTGGAAAATGGGCAAGATCAAGCCAGGCGTCTGTCATGGACACCCGAGTGTGGAGGTGTGCACAGGGGTGGGTGGGAGGCACCGACGCCTGAAGGCAGCAGCAGGCAGCCCAGCTCAGTTCCATCCTTCGAAGGGGAAGGAGCCTGGAAGTGCATGGACTGCAGGACTTTTTGCCTAAAGCTGTGATCTGAGTTCTTGACAAAGAACTAAAAATTACCTCCATCCACCACTAGAGTTCACCTGCCTGTTACCACCAGTTATGAGGACAGGCTTTCCAACCACCTGAGAAAGAAACTCACCAAAATTTCCCTTTCACTCTAAAATGTTGACCATGTTGGCTTCAAGCACAGAACCGTAGCCAGCAAACTCTTTAAAAAGGTGGGTACGTGGTCCTGGAGACCAGCAGAGTGGACCGCGCCCAGGGCCAGTGTCCCGTTTCCCTGCTGAGCCTCTCTCCTGGGTGTTGCTTCTAGCGCGCGCTCTCCTTAGTCCTGCCTGGCAGATGCGTTCTGCATTCCCTGGCAGTGATGCCCAGGCTGCTGTCTTCTGGGCGCGGCTGGCCACTGGGCTTGGCACCTGCTGTGGTGCCTGCTGCTCCCGGCCAGGTGATCGGGTCAGCTGCAGGCTGCTCCCTGCCACTCACTGCCCAGTGGTCCTGCCACCTTCCTGGGATGCTGTAAAATGTGTGGGGACCTCTTCTGGTATAACTGCGGCCAAGCACCCACACATCGAGACCAATAGTGTTATTTAATTATAAATTGCCTTCATTTTGTTTTCATTTATGTTAGATTTAGGTCAAGAAGAAGAGTAGGTGTGAGTTGTGTCATCTATGAATCTCATTTTCAGATTAAGATGGAATTACAAACTATTTGCCTTAGAAAGGTAGGTATGGGTCTGAAAGACCCCAGAAGAACCTGTAGCTCACACATCTGTTATGTGTGAATATGAAATACTGCGAAGAATCGGGACCTTCTTTCTTATGTTTTGTGCATTGATCCTAAAATTTTAAAAGGCTCTGACATCCTGGGGAGACTCTTCTACTGGAATCTGTGGTAAACCTCTATTTCCAGGTGCCGAGTGCAAAGGGATTTCCTTCAGGCCCCTGGGCAAGTCATGCAGGTGGGGTCAATGCATGCTAAGATCAGGTGGGTTGGTGGGGCATTGGGGAATGATTTTTTTTTTTTTTTGGGCTGTTTCTGGTCAGCGTGGTGGTGGTTTATTTGCTCCTGGTTCCTGCATGATGATTTAGAGCTTTTATACAAGGACTGGTCACACATTATTGTGAACCCCTCTTTAGCCTGGGAGCCACCCACTTGGCTGGGATGAAGCATCGGGGACAGAATGCAAACTAACCCTGCCACCCGACCTTGCATTGCAGCTCCGGGCTTCTTGCTCATCTCTGGGTGCACCGGGGGCAGTTGCTACATGGAGTAAGGTGCCGAGGTGACCAGCAGCTCAAGACTGCTCCCCCTTTTCAGCATCCGTTTATGTGCACAGGTGGATAGCCCACTGTGCGTGTGTCCTTGCTGGCATGGGCAGTGTGACCCACCCTGCTCCACCTTGCTCCTCGGTGACGAGGTGCTTCGCCTTCCAGGAATATCTTGCCCACGTCAGCCCCTCTCGCCTTTCCCACAAACAGAGCAGACCTTGAAGGCATTACCGTTTTTAGTTCAAATAACTGGTGACTTGTGGCCCAAAACCCAGTGAGCCAAGCCAGATCTGACTGTGAATGTCCTGATGGGAGCCTTGGGTCACAGTGGCTCCCTTCATGTGGAGCCATGCACACCAACGACCTTGCACATGGTGAACCCGGTATGAGTTATCACTGCGTCTTCAGGGATGTTCCTCTCTCAGCCTGAACTCTCATACTCTTTGTTCTGGAGAAAGAACAGACTTGTTTTATAATGCCGGTGCAGATGAACTCGACCCTTGCAAAGTTCATCTCTTGATGAACAGAAATGAACTGACATGTTTGTTCTTCCAGGAATTGTTGGGCTTCGTGTCCTCTGATAGGTCCTGGAAGCCACTACACCTCCAGAGCGACGAGTTCACTGGGGTCCAGACTGTGGTTGTCAGTGCTCTTCCCTGCAGAGCTGGCCAAGGTCACGGCCAGGACGGTGGGTGAGCAGCGTGCACACGGAGTGCCTTATCGTAACTAAGAAGCCCATCAAAAGCACACAGGCCAGCGAGAGGGGCTCCCAGTGACTGAATCTGGCACAACACACCTGAACAGTGACGAAATGACTTACAATCCATTGGAATGGAACAGGAATCCTTGATTTCTTAGTAATAATAAAAGATAGATGGGGGCTGGGGATATGGCTCAGTTGGTAGAGTGCTTGCCTTGCAAGCACAAGGCCCTGGGTTCCATCCCCAGCACCCAAAAAAAAAAAAGATGGATGGAAGAGAAGGGGCTTTTGGTCACGGGACTGCTACATGTGAAGGGGTGTAGGAGATGCAGAATGTCTGTAGCCATTACCTTGAGGACTGATGCAGGCAAGACTCTTGGAAGAACGCTAAGCCCAGGGGCGTTTTTCTGAGGATCAGAGTCTGCATGGTCTTCTGGCATTTTCCATCCACTGCTGATTCCCTGCAGGGGAAGCAAGAGCAACTGTGCAGTAGAGGAAGGTCTGGACCTGTGCTCCCAGGGCGGGCGATGATACCAATGTCTCCAGGCAGGCGCCCAGGCGGGGCAGCAGCAAGCCTGACGTTTTCCACCAGAAGTGCCGACGCACAGGAAGCACCCACAGTCAGGAGAGGAGGGCTGTCCTCAGAAGTGTGAGACCACTGAAGAGAAACAAAGGCTGAGGGAATGTTCCAGACTGCATGTGGCGAGGGCGACGGGACAGCTCTCAGAAGTGGAAGAACTCGGGTGGGAGAACAGGCGACGGTGGCTGCAGGGAACTTGGTGCAGGTGACACTGCCCCTCAGTCCTTCAGGGACATCTTGGTTCTGAGGAAGCATGTTCTAGAAAGAAGGCTTGCTCTTAACTCTCGAATGGTTTAGAAAATTTACCCACCTGAATGTGAGTCGTCAGTCACTTGGGTTGAGGGGGTAAGGATGTTCTTTGAGCACTTGTTTTTCTTAGAACCTTTCTGTAAGTTTGAAATTAGTTCTGTATATTTTTTTAGATGAACTCCTGTGTGGTACATGATTGTTCTTGGTATTGGACAGGGTTGAACCATAAAGGTAATTTGAGCCAGTAACCTCAATTTCCTTGTATATGCTTAAGAGTTATGTAACGGGATTGCCTTGAGTTTCCCTGCTTCTGATTCTTACACCACCCCTGCTGGAGGTCAATAAAATAGCCAAATATTTTCTATAGATTGGAAAAGGCATAAAGCTTAGTTTTCAGATCGGCCTGGATTGTGAAGAATATGTAAAACAGCCCATGGCATGGACTGGGTAGATTCTGAATTCCATGAGGGTAGAGTTGGTCAGACTTTTCAAGTTTCCTTCCCCAGGATCCAGCATGTTTCTTATTATATAGAACAGATTCTAATATTTGCTGGATGAATACACAGATCATTCTAAACTAAGATTTGAAACTTCTGAGATAACATTTCTTCAAGATTTGAAGTGATTCATAAAATCAGGTGAAAATGATTCTGCTATCTGAGATGTGTTTTCTAATGTGAAAAATGATGCCTGAATGAAGAGATTTCCACTAGATTTTCTTCTAGGGTTTATTAGAACCTTCTTGTCTACAGTCAATAAAGGCTTATGCTGAAAAGAAAAGAAGAAAAGAAGAAAAAAAAAAAGCTTAGAAGAAAATTCCAGATCTGTACATTTCTTATTCTAAATATTTTCATAAATCATCTGACCTCTCTGAGTCTTTCACTTTCTAAATAAACTCCTATTTACACCCTTCTCATAAAATAAGAGAATAATCAAATAGCATTTTAGGATACATTTTTTGGAAGAAAATGATTTCTTACTGTTTTGGTTCTGTAGAAATTGAGAGGCCACGTCTTTAATGACTTACTTAGGAGTTGGTTATGAGAGAACTCACAGAGCTACCAGTGGTGGTGGGGGCTGACGGGACATGAACCCAACCTGAGGAGGGTGGGATTCTGCCTCGGGCCCCGGGAGGGTCCTTACAGCCAAGCCAATCGTACCTGAAAGTCTTACATGACAGTGTTCGCGGAAGCACTTATCCCATACACTCATTCAGGTGTTTGTGTATGGAGCAATGCTTATCAGGTGCTGAAAGGAGTTGATCTTTGTTTTCATTGCTGGAGAGGCAGAGCTGCCAACGCCTAGGCAGGCAAGAGGCAGTGGCAGAGAGAAGGGAATCCAGAGGGCCATGTGCTGGGGCAAAAGTTGGCACCAAATCCAGGAGAGCCCAGGTCAAGCAAAGATAACGGACACGCACTTGAAAGGCAGTATTTGAAATATAACACAATTTCTTTCTCTCTCTCTCTCTCTTTTTTTTTTTTTTTTTTGGTACTAGGGATTGAACCCAGAGGTGCTTTACCTCTGAGCCACGTACCTGGCTCTTCTTATTTTTTATTTAGAGACAGGGTCTCACTAAGTTGCTTAGGGCCTCACTAAGCTGAGGTTGACCTTGAACTTGTGATCCTCCTGCCTCAGCCTCCAGTATTGCTGGGATTATAGTCGCGCCACCCTCCTGGTTTAACATAATTTCTTTCCATAGGAGAGCTGGAGTTGACCAAAGTCGGGCCTCTTCTCACCCACATTTTCCACTGGTAGTCCAGTTTGTTACAATTTTAACTGATATTTGAAGTCATCCTGCAACACAGGTTCAAAGGCAGGCAGGAGCAGCCTCCAGGAATACTTGGGAAGCAGCATGCTCTTGCTGCTTAAACTCTGGGCTGCAGATGACCGCACACCCCTTGCCCTTGGCAACCATGACTTGGCCAGACAGAAGCAGCACAGGGCCAGGAGCTAGCAGTCAGGGCTTACGTTTGAGTTTTGCCTTTAAGTTACAGCTTCTTCGGCTCCCAATTTCTTCACTTGTAAAACAACGAATCAGTGATGAGCAGGACTTTGTTGCACAGGAGTGAGTTTAAGAGAAACAAGCTTGACAGTTTGCCAAAAAAAAAAAAAAAGAAAAAAGAAAAAACGGGAGAAGGGGAAACTTTTAAAGTCAGGGATTGTGATTCTCTGCCTGCCTCTGAGCCTAGTATTTGTGATCTCTTCCTCCTGAAGTTAGACCGCGTGGCATCAACTGCACGTTCACAGACAAGTTCACATGGGAGACCGGGTCCAGCTTTCTGTTTGGCTCTCACTATTTTAACCCCGGGTGGCATTAAGCCCCAGGATCTAATCTGACCTTTCTTGAGAGACCTGGCATCTCCAGACCTTCCTGGAGTCCAAGGCACACCTGTGGCACCTGTGGGCGTGAGGTAGGTGGGTGAGACTCCCAGACCCGTTTCAACTCTAAACAGTGCCCACCTCATCTGTTTTGCCTACATGGGGATCCACCTGTCCAGGCCCTCACACTGGGAATGGCGAACTCTGACGTAAAGATCTGCTGGTCTGATCTCTGACGTACGCTCCTTGCCTTCACCGATTCATACTCCGTCCTTCTATTCACAGGTGGCAGGAGTTCTTTCAAACCTTTCCTCAAGGGCCGGCTGCACCACTGCCGAGTGTCTGCGGAGTCGAGGCTGCAGGTGCTGCCTGAGCCATCCTGCTCCCGCTCTGTGGGTGCCGGTCCTTGGCACTGTGCCTCAGATCTCCCTCCCCGTCCCCTGCTCCACTCCGCATCCTTTGAGGGTAACCCTTTCAGGCTGCATTTCCCAAACTCTCAGAGCAGCCCATTTGGTCAGTGGGAAACAGCAGGATACAGGAGGGAGCGGGAGGGAAAGCCGAGGTTACCCTCTCTGCCTTTGGCTTGGTGTCCAGTTAGTGGCCGCATCACGTCTGTGGTCTGAGCTTCTGTCTGCTGGTCCTGTGTGGCCCCACCTCCACCAGGTGACCCTGCAGCCTGTGTTCCAGGAACCCTCCCCCGCCTTGTCCCTCCAGCCCAGGATGGTGCATGGCTTTGTTGGTATCTCTGGTTGAACCTTTGATTTGGTTTCCCTGCCTTTCTGTCACCTGTATAACCAAACCCCTACTTTAGATTCCTTCAGTTTTAAAGGCTGGAATGATCTCGTTTTTCCAGTCGGATGCTGAACAATGAGGCTCTTGGTACAGAGCTAGTGCCAGAATGAAGGCTCTAAGACGAGACTCCCCACTGGGCCGCCCATGTGTCTGAGCACAAGGGACAGCGTTCCCGCCGATGGAGGAGGGCCCCAGAGACCTGCATGGAGTTGCGTCACGATTGCCACATCATCACTGACTCGCCAGGCCAGGGTCAAGGCTTCGGGAGACCAAACAGAGGCGGCATTTGACTGATGTTCCAGCCATGATGGTCACAGGATCATGGGATGTCTGACCGTCCCAGAGAATTTCCAGAAAAACTAGTGATTCAGAGCTGCCACTCTTGGTTCAAGGCACAAATGTTTCCAGAGACTCGCCTTAAAATTGCCATGGGTCAGTAGAAGCCACCAGGCAAGCATGGCTGGGTATTGAGGGGACGTGTAGTGTGGGTCACATCAACAACTACCTCCCTAGGTCCTTAGGACTGGCATCAGTGGGGAAGGGGTACACAGAATGTGGGGAGAGACGTCTGAGAGACTGTCGAGTGAGAACCGGACAGTCCCATCCTGCTCCCCTGGGAGGGAGGACTTCAAGGCATCCTTCCCCAGCAGGCAGATTCTTCCACAAACAAGGCTGCTGATTTTTAACACCGGGCTCTGTATTCTGGAATAGGTCCTCTGGGTGTTACAGAGAGTCAGATCAAGGCAGCTTTAGAGTGGACCACGCAAAGCCATTGTCTGTATGCACTTATAGGAGACTCAAAATCTAGCGTGCCAGCTGAAGTGGACGGGGTGGCTCTCACCCCTCAGCAGAATGAGGAAACCATGGGGGCAGGGGGCTGACTGCACTGAGCTCAGCGCAAGTGCCACCCATCATAACCCACGCAGGGACGGGGACCGCCACCCATCATAACCCACGCAGGGACGGGGACCGCCACTCGTCATAACCCACGCAGGGACGGGGACTGCACCTCGTCACAGCCCATGCAGGGTCGGGGACTTTCCCTCGTCACAGCCCATGCAGGGATGGCCCGGAGAGTGGAAGGTGCAGGAGACCCTCCCAGTGGACAGAGCTCTGGGAGGAGGGCCTGTGGATCCACCTTGCCTCGGGGAAATAGCCAGGGGCTGGGATTCACCCTGATTCACAGGCAGTGGCTCAAACTCTGCAGTCAGAAGCTGGTGCATTGGAGGCCTGGAGTCGGGTGCATGGATGACTTTCTTGGAACAGGAGTAGAGTCTCCCACGGATGGGGTGAGCCCTCTTGTGGACAGCGGCATCTTCCACTAGCTACTCAAGGGGGCCTGCGGTGGCAGGGAGGGAGGGAGGCCCAATCGCATGGATGTCCTCCTCAAGTCAGTCTTGGTGCCACCACCGCGGAGGGCGCAACCTGCCAACCCCAAGACAGTACTGAGTCCCTGAAAGGATGCTATTGCCTGGTGGCCAGAGTGGGCTGCTGCCAGAGCCAGGGGCGAGTGGCTCCTGCCTCCTCAGCACTGCCGGTTCATCCTTGGCTGCAGGCATCATTTCAGGATTGCCTGTACTAGGCCATCGTGCTAATGACACAATACCAGGGACTGGGCGAGTTGTAAAGAAAAGAAGTTTATCAGGGCTCAGGATTCTGGGGGCACAAGGTTGAGGGCCAGCGTCTCAGGACAGGCTTCTTGCTGGCAGTATCCCGAGGTGGCACAGGAAGCAGGCACATAGATCTCTTCTGTCTCTTTCCCTCTTCCTATTAAGGCTCTGGAATTTAGTCATGGACTCTGCCCTGATGATCTTACCTAGCAGAATCTTCTCCCCAAGGCCCATCTCTAAACAGCACAGTGGATTAAGTTCCCAATCATTTGAAATCTCCCAGAGGGGATTAAATTTCAACACAAGAAACCTCAGGACACTGAAACCATGTTCAAACCATGGTACGTTCCTGGACTGAAGAGCCTGCAGATTTCAGGCAGGCGTTGTGCAGGGCTGTGCTGCCCTGTGCACCAGCCCGTTCGCTCCACAAACACACCTGCACGTTGGGCACAGGACACCTTCCCACGTACCCCCTCAGGGTCCTGAAGTGGCAGGAGCAGCTCTTGTCTGCTGAGGGCGGCACCCTAATACACTGGGATTCCGTCTCCGGGATTCTACACGATCTGAGACCAGTGACCACACAACCTAAGCCCGACTGAGGTGCTGTGCTCTCCTTTCAGGGCCAGGGTTCCAGGACTTTGGAAGGAAGATGCCAACCTGACACTTTTGAGCTCCTTGTGCCACTCAACCCAGTCTCCAAAGGGGTGCTTTAAAGGTTTGGTGGGTGGATCCCACTTTTGAGAGATTGAGTTGCTACTCCCCAGTGGGACAGGGAGGAGCATGATGGGGAGCAGGGAATTGCTGAGATGCCTCGTCACACTCCGTGTCTTACAGGGCACATGGTGAGGTCCTTCCATAACCCCACAGACACAGGCTCACAAAGGGCCAGAACCCCCAGGCAAAGAACCCTGGCTGCTGCAGGTGCTGGCCCAGGGAAGGGGAAGGGGGAGGGATGGAGGAAAAAGGAAGAGCTAATACCATCGTTCTCGCCATTCACGGTTACATCTCATAGAGTCTCCGATTTTTCACACTGGATCAGTGGCACGTAGGGTTAGGGTCCTGCGAGCTTTTGTCACTCTTGCCATCCGCTCTAAAGGTAGCCTTGTTTAATGTGTGCTTCTGTTTGAGGGCACCCCGTTCAGGAGACGTCACCCTTTCTCAGCAGCAAACTGAGGACCCGCGGTGCGGTAGATCTGGCCTGAATGAAGCCTTTGTCTGATGTGCGTGCTTTTGCTCTAAGACACATCCCTGTCTTCTCAGGAGCACGAGGCAGCAGTTTGGCACTTCACTTGGGGACGATTTAAGAAACTGATTCACCAACAAAAAATTCCACGAAAATGTGAAAAACGTGGCACTAAGTAGACTGATAGAGAATGCTGTGTGCTGTCGGAGCTGAAACAGGAAGGCGGGGGGCACGTGTGGGTCTGGCAACGCGCGAGTCACCGCTCTGGGTGTGTCCGTGAATGACTGCCAAGGTCTCCAAGACTTGCTGCTGGGCTTACAGGTAAGTTAATACCGGGTCTGTGAATCTGAGATACAGATCCTCCAGTAATAAGGACTGACTGCCTTGACTTTGGCTTTGTGACCAGCTGCGATTCAGACTGATGGCGCCATGGCTGTGGTGCTGGCTCCTTTCACTTCCCCTTGCCCTGCTGGTCCCTCTGGTTCTAGCAATGGTACCCACATGGCTTCACTGACTGGGGGCTAGTCCTGCAGGAGTGGAGGGCTTGTCCCCTCCCTGGTGGGGGCCATCTTTCATCTATGCAGTGGCTCCCTCCTGCCGTGCAGGTGTGCATTCACGTGGGTGGGGAAGGATTGGCCCCAAGGGTTGAAGGGGTCCGTGGCTGGCCCTGGGCCTGTCAGCTGTCATGTCTACCTCCTGCCTTTCCTGCTCTGCTGTTCCCAGGGCCATCCACGTGGCCCAAGGAGCAAAGTGAGACGCAGTAAGAAGGTGACCACGGACTGAGCCAGGAGTCCTAGGTGAGGCCCAGCAGTTCTCGTCCCCCCAGCCCGTCCCCAGCATCACCAGCTTACCCCCCAGCCCGTCCCCAGCATCACCAGCTTACCCCCCAGCCCGTCCCCAGCATCACCAGCTTACCCCCCAGCCTGTTCCCAGCATCACCAACTTACCTTCAGGGAAACCTGCTTCTCCTCAAAACCTGTGCTTAAAATTATAAAAAATAAAAATAAATGAAAAATAAAAAAAATAAAAGTCCTATTCTAGCTGCAAGCACACTAAACTCTCCTCCAATGTCGGTTAGGTAGGATTTCACCTACACATGGATCTGGGCAGCACCCGCTGGGCTACCGTCCATCCCCCACTTGCACAGAGTCTTCTTTGCCTGTAAAAGTGTATTCTGAGCTCAGAACAAGGTACTTGTGTTGAATGAATCTTACACATACCTGTTTTCAGTTTCTAAGATTCTCAATGTTTTCTTCTTTGTCAGGAATATCTTATGACAAAACACTATCAACACTTACCAAGTTTAGCAAATTAAAATAGAACATTTCCAGTTGAAGTTGAATTATGGGAAAGCAATGAAATTTTTTTTAGTATAAGTGTATCCCATATAATATATGCCTAATACATATTTTGGAAACACATACTAAAATCATATTTGTTGTTTATCTGACATTCCAATTAAGCTGAATACCTATATTTTACCCCTAGTTTAATCAAACAAAACCATCTGGAGTTACTTACGTTTTTGAAAATTATTATTTCTTTACTGAACAGTCTTTTCTCTAAACAGCTAGCAAGAGCCATGATACCCCTTGGAAGTTAATCTTTTTTTATTTCTTTTCACTGTTTGGCTAAGATATCAGAGACATATTTATGGCCAAAAAAGCATTTTCAAGTCAAGTACTTACAATGCATCGCCCTTCATAGAAAAGAGCTTTACGAGATTGACAATTTGGGGAACAAGGAATCAGTGCATCCTAAAGAGAGGAGGGTTTCCTCTCCATCTATCTGCAGTTTCTGTGTGTGTGTGTGCGTATGTGTGCATGTGTTAAATGTGGTCTGTAGAAGCGGCCAAAGGACACGTGCCTTGTGGACGCAGCTGTTCAGAGCTGGCTTTGTGCTCTGTCCTTGAAGGCCCCAGACCTTCAGAACAGGCAGCAAGTCAGCTCTGCTGGCTTTGAGCACAGGGGCACCCAGGTGTGTCCACCGCTCAGCTTCTGCAAGTTCTTTGCTCTCGACCTTTTATTCCATAAAGTCGCATTTTGAACTTGTCTACCTATGTTTTTGGCATCTGTGAAGCCCCGAAGGTGGGGTAATGTCATGTTTGATCACCTGGGGGAAAGGCTGAGCCTCCATATGAAATCAGTTGAATTTAAGAGACGCTCTGGACAGGGCAGCGGCAGGCAGTCAGCTCAGGCAAGGGAGGAGGCTGGTCTCTGTTCGCTGCTGCTGGCTTTCATTACATTTCCAGCATAGTTAGGAATCTCTACCTGCTGAGCATCACATAGAGGCAGGAAGAGAGGTCTCCTGAGGCAGCCATGATGGGGGCCTCGGGACGGACAGAGGGGAGGGGGACATGGTGCCAGCCTGAGAGGAGCCAGCGGTCCGAGACACCCTGGGCTCGCGGCTCCCTGGCAGCGTTACCCACAATCCTCTTCTGAGTTAGAACACCTGCCTCTGTCCTCACAGCTGCAGCCACAGCCACCACAGCTCCCTTCGCAGTCACCCCTCCCCTACCCCTAGCAACGGCCGCCCGCAAAGTGGACCCGTACCTGAAATGGAAGTGCTCCCTCTTTCCAACGGTCAAGTCAAACTGCAAGGTCGGACCCCTCCTCCTAATGATGTAAATAAGGGATCGAGAGTGTGCACTTCTGATTGGCTTAATCAAGCCCGGGGTTTGAAGAGCTTGATTGGTCCATGCTGGCACCCCTCAGCCCACCAACCACCTGCGCTGGACCATCAGGTGCCCTTGAAAACCCCAGGCAACTGGCACCCATGGGCACCCTCGCTCGGGGCCCTCCGCGTGGGAGCTCGCTTTTACTTTGCTCTCACATTTGGGCCTGTGGATTTGATTCCTGGAATTCCTGAGGAAAAGAACCTGACTGCCTAACTGTGTTACGCTGGGGTCCCGCAGAGTGGAGGGGTGGGCATGCCTTCCCCAGGGCCCTAAGGCCGTCGCAGTGCCGGAGAGCAGAGCATGGCCATGCCCAGCACGGCAGCCTTTGCCAGGACCAAGAGTGCAGAGGGCCATCTTCAGCTTCTCTCTCCAGGGTCTGGACAGGGAGGGGAAGGCCCGTTTCTGCTCTCAAACCCTTGGGGTTCCAGCCCTAGGGGCAGCAGTGGAAAGGACAACAGGGAGGGGGCTCATGGTAGGGGCAGGCTAGCTGGGGTTACTGGGGAGTCGGGAGGTGTTCCATTTTCGCTCCGGGGTCCTTTGTTCCCGTAGGGGAGATGGTAGCCTGCAACCACCCTGGAACGGTCAGTCCCCTGGACTCCCCACGGTTGTAAGATGTTGGTCCCACAAACCAAACTCCATATCACACAGATGCTTCATATAGAATCCATCCTGCTGATGTCTAGCTCCGTGTCCTTCTGTGATCTCCATGTGAGCTTTGAAAGGACGCCCAGTCCATAGGGTTGGGGTGGGGTCCACCAGGAGCTCCTGGCAGGCCCCGAGGGTGACGAGCAAGCATGGGTACCTGCACTGGTGCTCAGGACCTGCACCTGTGACTTCAGTGTCTGTGCTTGGGGCCACGCTGCCTGGCTCCTCTCTCTCCAGCTGTGCGAACATGGATAAGGTGTAGCAATGCTGTCTTATTCTCTCACAGAAAAAAAAAGGCACCTACTTCGTGGGTCATCATGATAAGAGAATTAAATGAGTTACTTCGTGTTAATGTTCAATAATCATTATTGTCAGGATGTGGCAGTGAGGTGACATTTATCTCAGTATGGGTTGTGCGTTAGGATTCTACCATGTTTAGACTGGTGGGACTTAACCAGTGAATCATAGCCTAGGCAACTCTCCTCGAAAGTACGTATACTCTATCTGTACAATCGTACAGGCTTTGTATTCTAACAGTTTTGTTGAGATATATTTCATATACCAACATATTTCCTATTTGGAGAGTAGAAAATATTCTAAATCTGGAATCCTGGCTCATATTGAAATAACAAGACCGTTACTGGACATTCAAATCTTAAATTAGAATTTCTTTAATACATCATCTTCCATAGTTAAAACAATGTCTATTTTGCTATACAGTTGAATTTTCAACTAGATTATACAGCAGACCCCAACTTGAATTAAAAATTTTGCAGTAATTTGATCATTTTGACTTACTCCTTTCCCATGAAGATGCTCAATCAATCCTGAGTGTACGCAGCAGAGTGAACTTATACCACCTTTCAGACGACTGTTTACAAGGGATCACGCAAGGCTACTGTGAAACACACACCATTTTCTTTTTGAAATGTGTGTGTTGATTTTCTTAGGCGGCTGCTGCTTCTGGCACTGAGTTTGGACTGGGCATGCCCGGGTTTCATAGTTCCCTGTTGACTGGACCAAACGCTGCTGGGCCTTGTCTTTCCAGGGCTTCTCATTAGCACAACATGTCTGTCCTCTTGTTCCCTGTCTGTACCTCCTGGCTTAGGCACACTATTCCCAGATCACACGGGCAGCCCAGTGTTTCTGCAGAGTGCCATATCTCCCTCCCTCTCCTAATTCATGTTGGGCTAACAGCATTGGGAGGATCTAAAGGCAGCTGTTCTTTGAGGGGGAAACCCCCACAAAACTCAACCAAACGTCTTACAATCTGATTGCTGTTGGTAAGCTTCCTGTGAAACTGCCGCTCACAGCACCCTCCCACCCCGTCACTGCTGCAGCCCCTGTATGCAGTAGAACTTTCTAGAACAGTTCTCGGGTGCTCAGTCAGAGCCCCTGAAAGACAGTTCTTGTTGATCACCTGGCCTGAGAGAAGGTGAACTGCTTGACTCACTTACCTCTTAGGTGTGGCAACTTTTAGTTATCAGGAAGTTCAGAAATGCTCTTAAAACCTGATGTTTATGGCCAATTACCTCTTATTAAGATCTTTCAATTTTCTCATTAAGTTTTGGCTAAAAATCAAAAATATTTCAATAAGGTCAAAGTCTACTTCATTGCACACATGTAGATTTTCTTATACATGGATGAGGTTATTCACATAAAAAATGAACATATTCTAAATAGTTTTTAAACTCTGATTTCTTTAACTTCATTTTCAACAATTCAATTTTCCATGTCATGTCATGCTATTAGTATATTAAGCCTTTAATTATTCAAAGTAGTTGGGGCAATTAACTGACTTAATTAGATAAAATGTCCCAAACTGTCAATCACAATTCAAATATTAGGTATGGGTTAAAAATTAATATTGTGGGAATACAAGATTTGCCATAATTGGATTTCCAAAACTGAAATACATTAGGGTAGCACATGTTTAACATTGATAAGTCCTAAGTTGTAACCGATCTTGGAAGCACTAGAGGGGAGCTGGTAACAAGTATGCTGTCCAGTTGCAACTGGGAAGGGGCAGTCAGTTATCTCAAAGATTCTGATGAAAAACACTGAGATCCTAAGCAGCTCAGTAGCTTCCCAGGGACCTTCAAGAGGGCTCGCGGAGGACAGGATGATCCTCATCCTGGATCCCAGGCAGTTGCCCTAACACCTGCAATAGCTAGGCATGCCTGCTTAGCTTGAATTGTGAGTGTTTCCCAAGGGCTGGTGTGTTAAAGCCTTGGTGTCCAGCTTGGCACTATCGAGAGGTAGTGGACATTACAAGAGGTGGGATCTAGGGAGAAGTCTTCTGGTTGTTGGAGGTGTGCCCCTGAAGGGGGCAGTATGATCCCGGGCCCCTTCCTCCTCCTCTCTTGCTTCCTGGTCATGAGGTGCATGTTTTAAAAACACATATTTTCAGAGTTATGTGCCAGGGCTCCCCACCATGATACGCTGAAGAACAACAGGACTGACTGACCGCAGAGGAACGGCTGTCCATTCAGCTACTTGGCTGGAGCCTTCCCCTCTCTC
The DNA here is from genome assembly GCF_902686445.1 of Sciurus carolinensis. Taxonomy (NCBI): domain Eukaryota; kingdom Metazoa; phylum Chordata; class Mammalia; order Rodentia; family Sciuridae; genus Sciurus; species Sciurus carolinensis. The sequence continues at coordinate 78,399,382 of NC_062227.1, read as the reverse complement.
TGGCCCCCACCCAAGAACCTGTCATTTGAGAATGGCTCCCTCTCCTGCTGCCTCCTGAGTCTAATCACGTGGCTTTGGCAGAGCTGCTAGGCTTCCCCTTGACCCCACCCCCAGATCACAGCTGCAGCATCTGCTAGGACTTCCTGAAGCAGGACCGAGGAGCAGCCAGACCCTGGCCTCACAGGCCAGAGTTGGTGTCCTTGCTTCTGACCTGCCGAGGAAGCTGGCTGCATGGAGAGGGAACAGAGCTCACATGCAGGGAGATTTCTGGCCCTGTCAAGGCTGCTTCCAGCCATCCTGAGGCCAGCTGTGACCTTGTGCCTTTGACTGCCCAATCTTTTCTTGAGATTCCGGGCAGTTCGACTTCTTTTATGACTGAGTTTGCCTGAGTTGGGTTTCTGATAGTTGAAGCTAAAAATGCCTGATGTGTTCAAGATTAATTGGTTGGGTAAGACGTTAGCAACTTATTGCTGAATTGTATCTGGTCACGCATGCCTGCTGTGTTTGAGCTGAAAATGGAGCTAGTGATTAGTAGGTGAGAAGGGGTCCAAGCACTCCCAGGGACAGCTGCATGTGTCCCCTGTGGTGCAGCTTCTGATGAGTCTTAACATGCAGAGTGCACGTCCTTGTTGACCAGATCCCTCCCTTCTCTAGATGCCATGCAGCTCATGGGCCTCTGCACCTGTTTCCTAATATAATAACATTCTTCTTCACTTAGACCTGGTTGAAAATGTGTATTTTTTAATATGCCACAGTGAATCTCCACATCATGCACAACTACAAGACTGGGATCCTAATTAGAATAAGATTTACTCCATGTTTCTATAACTAGGTCAAAACAGACTCTACTGTCATGTGTAGCTAAGAAGAACAAATAAATTGCTTTTTTTAAAAGTGCATACTCTATGTTTCCATTGAATAAGTTTCAAAACGCAGTTGAAACAATCGTGATGGAAGTAGCTAGTGCTTACCACCAGGGAGATGCAGAGAAGGGTGTACTAGAAACTGGAAGAGGGCGAGGGGAGCAAACGTGCCCCCGAAATGCCAGTTAAGCAGAAGGGTGACTTTCAGCTGAAGACACTGAAAAAACAGAAGACAAAGGATAAGCTCTCAGGTCTCCCCCATTCTGCCTAAGGCGGGCCTGAATTTCTCTTTGTAAAGGTGCCATTCTTTGCATTGATAGAGATGTTCCCTCTCCTATGTGAGGAAGAGGGTGATCTACCTGCACACCAACCCGCTAAGCAAACCTATGGACCATGCGTTTCCCAGGCACCTTCCCTCACCTGCTGCCCGAGGACCCTGCCCCTTCTTCCCTACCTTAGTCCTGTTGCCACAAATCATCACTGTGTGCACAGGGTCTGCGAGACTCAGATTCCAGTCACGCTCTGAGCTGCCCGTGTGTTAGCTCATCCGTGGGGCCATCACAAAAGTCCACAGATGGGGCAATTCAGGAATGACAGAAACCGTGGCTCACCGTTCTGGGCCTGGGAGGTCCCATGTCAATCCATCACCAGATTCAGAGGCTAGTGAAGGACTTTTCTTCAGAGATGATGCCATCTGCGTGCCCTCACGTAGCCGAAGGGCGGACAGGTCCCTTCAGCCTCTTTTGTGGAGGCACTAATCTCATCCATGAGGGCAGAGCCCTAATCACTTACCACTTCCTCAACGACCCCATCTCTTAGAACGGTCCCATTGGCATTGGGTTTCAACGCATGAATTTTGAGGGAAACCAGCTTTCATACCACGCACTCACCGCTTAGTCTTTTCCCATGTGCGTGTGCATGGCACATGGAAATGAGCTGTTTTTTAATTCTGTTAAATCTGTCTTCTGTCAGTATAACTAGCATGTCCCATATACAGAAGGCGAGAGCCACAGAAGGGTTTCTAGGGTGCTTAATGATCTGCTGTTTTGATCTGGGAGGTGGGTACACAAGGTACTCGTTTAAGGAAGATTTGCGGAGCTGTATACACAGGACTTTATGTGTGGTTCACTTTAGTAAATGCACAGTGGAAATGTGAAAGAGAAAAATGTCAAGGGACTTCCAGAGAGGAACAAGCACTCAGGCAGACCAGGGGCAAAAGAGTACCTGCTGTACCAGAAATAGTGAGGACAGTTCGACTAAGTCACAGATTTTTACTGGCATTAATACCACAGAAGAAAAATTTCACAGGTCTCCTTAAAAATTATTTCATTTTCCTGATAAGAAATTGCCCAGAGGAAGCTGTGCTGAGGAGACCTTTGAACAATTTTTGGCTAATTCTCTGAACAACACACACAGTATGGATGTAGAAATACACCCACAGTTTACATATCTGTATTTTTTATCCACAAGCTCCACAGGTTTGAATCCTTCCTGTGGGACTTGAGGTATAAATCAGAGGTAAGGTTTCTGTTGTCCAATATGAGAAACTTGCATGACAGAGGCAAAAATGTTCTGTTGAGGTTAAGATAAAGCAATCATTTTTTTAATGGTGAAATTTTAAGTTTCAATAAGTTAGAAAGGGCAGACATAAAAGAATGGGATTGGGGAGAGAAGCTGGTTGAAGAACCTTCTATAGTAAATGGACGTGCCTAGAATTCTGCAAACTAAAAAAAATGTGTAATTGCAATTTAAAATGAGTTCGTTCATTTCTGAGAACGTAAGGGAGACATTAAGCTTGCCTGTCTCAGATAGCCGACAGGGAAATATTCTCAGGATGTCCTTTATCTTTTTTCCTGGTATATGGGTTCCCCGAGACTGTCTTCGCAGACTACTTCATCAATTGAACCACGAAAGAGCTCGTGTGAATTCAGTTTGACATGACCACTGCTGTGGTTGCCCCAGAGTGACCCTTGTCGCTGTTTCCTGCAGTTTCCCAGCAAACCATAACAGACCAAACTATTGCAGTGTTGCTGTTGCAGGAAACAGACAGGTCGAGAAGCAGCAAGCAGCGCCCCGAGGGGAGGAGGACTCCACACTTTGCCCAAAGGAGATCAGAATCCACATTCTGTTCTCAAAACACTTACAGGCTCTCTAGTGTCGCAGATTTTCTATCTGAATGATACATGGTTGTGCAAGGAGCTTTGAGCAGGAAGCATGTTACAGAAGCAGAGTGTGATAAAGAGAAGGACTGGCTCCTTTTACAAGGACTTAGATAAATCTCCAGCCTTGGGTTGGAGCCTCCACAGGGGCCTTGACTCTTTAAAGGAGTAGTTAGATTCCTAGAGGAAGTCCTTTTCTAGAAAGGGGAGGGGACGTGTCTTACCTGCAGGCTGGGTTTGTCGCCTGCCGGTTACAGTGTGTGGGGCCCCACATCTGGACGCTGTCTCCAGGGATGTGCCTGCCCTTTGATGCCTTAAGGTACCTTCCAGCCAGGATGAGTCACTTTTGTCCTAAGCCATGAGTAGGCCTCTCCTCCCCACCCAAGCTGGAGGACCTGAGTCCTGCTGCTGCCCAGGTCCACACTTCCATCCATCCTCTCCTTCACGGATGCGCCCTGTGCGCTCCTGACCTGTTCTCCGTCTTCAGCCTCCTGGCACCTTGGGGCCAGTCCTTCATATTGCCACCTGGCTGTTCCCAAAGGGAGCTGAAAAGGGTCTTAAACCCTAACCCATTCACTTTTCTTTTATAAGAACTCGATTTAAGAACTCCTTCCCTCAGCAGCGTGTGCCGTCCACAGGGCGAGCGCGGCCTGGTTAGGAATGAGCAAGTGAGTCGTGAGTCCCTGACTGGTTCTTTTGCTCGGGAGACACAGTTTCTTCTCTTCTCCATTGAGTGTTATTTAACTGCTCAGTTATAGAAAGCTAGAGCTCTCCCCTGACGAAGCACTTCGCTTTCACAAGTGCCTTGTATACGTGGATGTGCTTTTTTACATTTTCAAATAAGTTGCCTCCTTTCCCTTTACGCTGAGGGTAAGGTAGATGACCATCCTGAAGGTCCTGGGATTGCCTGACTCCTAAGTTCCTACAGAGGCAGGGATGTGAGCAAGTGCCAAGTGTAAGGAAGGTTTCCACACGGAGCTGGCTCCTTCCCTGAGCGTGATCTGAAATGTTTCCCAGGCTGCAGTAGCTGCGGGGCTCAGCGTCACTCTGAGACACCCCCACCCCCTCACCCCACCACCCCACGCCAGAATGGCCCTTTTCCAGTTCAGGTTTCTGCACCAAAAACACAGCTCCCAGGTTTCCTGGTGGCACTGACCGGTTAGAAAGGTGTTCGCCATGACCTTACACACAAGCGGGGGCCGTGCGAGGTGCATTTATGCAACTGGATTCACAGCAGCCCTGCCACTCAGGTGAAGGTCCCAGGCACAGAGGCACAAGGCAGGCAGGGCCTGTCTGAGCCAGCGTGGGTTAGCCTCCTCAGCTTCTGTGTTGCCAACTCCAGTGTGGGGTGGAGGCCCAAAGAGCGGTGTCCCTCGCTGCGACTTGCCAGAGAAACCATCACCACCTCTGGCTTAAACAGGGACTTACTCTCTCCTAGGTCTAGAGAGCAGAAGTCTGAGAACAGGTGTACACAGGTGGGCTCCTCCCGAGGTCTGGGGGACAATGCATCCCACACCTCTCCCCAGCCTCGGGGGCTGCTGGCCATCCTTGGCATCCCTGCTTTCTCCATGTGGTGTTCTCCCTGCGCACGTGTGTGTCCAGACCCTCCCTTCTAAGGACACCAGCTGTGGTGGGTTAGGGCCTACCCTTATGACTGTGATTCAGCTCCTTAAAGACCCTGCCTCTAAATAAGGTCACGTTCTGAGGTTCTGGGTCCATCACATGGAATTTTGGGAGACGATTCAATCTGTAACAGTGTGCTTGCCCCAGGACTCTGAGTCTGTGGGAGGCAGGGTGTGGCTTTGGGGACAATGAGTGATATACAGGAGCAATACAGACAGGGTTCTGTAGCTTGCCTTCCAGAACACAGGGCTACACACTGTGCCCACAGAGAGAGGACAAACACCCCTGATATCTGCCAGGGGAGAAGCCCTGCTTCAGACTGCAAGCCTTTGGATGCATAAGTTGGTTGTGCACTTTAAGGCAGATTAACAATCACTTTAAGTAGCACAGGTTTTTATGTTCTCAGGTGACAATGGAGTTATCAAAACCCTTCTCGAGTTTACTTCTATTTCCAGCTTCTGGGAAGAAAATAAAAGGGGCTGGCAACATAGCACACATGGTAGGCGTTTCTTACGTAAGCACGTTAATCCTCACTGCCCTCCCAGGAAGTAGCTCTCATTACCACACTGCTTTCCCAGGGCTGAGAAAAAGTACGTAGACAGGTTGGCTTAAACAAGAAAAATTATTCTCTCACACTTCTGGAGGCCAGAAGTCCCAGATCCACGGGTAGGCCAGGGCGGGCTCCCTGTGGGGGCTCCTAGCCTCTGGCTGCGGCTGGAATCCTCTGCATTCCTTGGGTTATAGAAGCTCCTCTGCAGTCTCTGCCTCGTTTTCACTAAGCCACCCTCCTGCGTCTCTGTGTGTCCTATCTTCTCATGAGGACATCAGTGCTGGATTTAGGGCCCATTCAAACCAAATATGACCCCAGTTTCACTTACACATTAAATACCTCAGCAAAGATCCTATGTCCAAATAAAGTCCTATTCTCATGTCTTTTTGGAGAACATGACTAACCTCCAACAGTTACTACCTCTTCCCAGGGATCTCTTCAGCTATCAATGGATTAATCCACTTATGAGATCAGAACCTTCATGATCCAATCACTTCCCCAAATCCCCACCTTTGAACATTGCTGCACTGGGGACCGTGTCTTCAACACATGGGGCTTTGTGGCATATTTCAGATCCAAGTCATAATACAAGCCTGTTTTGTCCAAGTCAGAGCCAATATCCCTCTTGCTCAACCATGCAGCAATCCTTAGGCCACTGGCATCACCTCCCTACAACAAGGGGGTCTATCTCTATTCATACAGCACACAGTCGAAGCCCCTTCACAACCAACCTAGGTTAGCATCCACCGGGGTAGTTATGATGCAAGATGCCAATGTATCCTCTGTGGGCAGGCAAACTCCAGGGGGATTTCCGGTTGGTGAGAGTAGCTTCGCCTGTTTGGCCTGGGGTGCCGTTTGAGGACTGAGGTGAAGGACTCTGCAAAGAACCATCATGAAAGGGGTGGGTCCTCTGTCACCAAGCACTTTAGGAAGTGGGAGCAAATGGGAGCCTAGCCATCAGCACAGCTGTTCTGTCAAGCGACCAGGACTGGGGTTAAGACGTGCGTCCTTGCAGGAGGAGAAGCTGCTTGGAGGAATACGATAATACAAGGAGACTGTTAAATCCAAGAGCCTTTTATTTGTGTGTGATGTTTTGCAAAGGGCTAGAGGAACACGGTGAAGGGCGATACATTTGACTTGTTTTGAAAAATGACTCAGTCAAAACATGTCCTCCAAGTGTCCTTCTGACCTGCCACGGAGCCCTGTGCTCTCCCAGGGAAGGTGGCAACGACAACGAAGTGTTATTCTAAGTGGCAGAGTAAGCGTGAGTTTCTGACTTGCTTCTCTCTGTTTCTCATCATAGTAAAGTGAGCAATTTACAAACACTATTTTGATTTTTCTTTCCCATAGATTTTTAAAAAATGTATTTTATTTTTCCATGGATTTGGATTAAATCAATCTTTTTCTTTGTTTTTTGTGTTGTGGTGCTGGGGAGGGAACCCAGGGCCTTGCAAAGCTGGGCAAGCCCTCTACCACGGAGCTACATTCTCCAGTTTTTGTTATTTTATTTGAGACAGGGTCTTACTAAGTCGCCCAGGCTGGCCTCAAATTTGCCACCCTCCTGCCTCAGCCTCCCAAGTTGCTGGGGATTTTGGGTGTGCACCACTGTACCCAGTTCAACCAAGCACATAAAGAAATGAAGAGGCCTAGGTGTTGGGTTTTGTGGACAAAGGCAGAATGGACACCACCCTCTCAGACGCCAGGCTGTGGCCCAGGGCAGACACAAGGCACCAGCACCTCCCGTGGGCGGAATGTGGCCCAGGTCCAGCAGTGAGAGGACCCAGAGCCAGAGGGGGCTGGGCAGAGCTATGCCTGGTTTGGTGGTTTCTTCTTGCCTGTCTTGCACCCCGCAGTCTCTTCTTCCCAAGGACAGTGTCTTCGCCCCCCATGGAGGGAGGGGGAGTCTGGGCACTGGGGCACAGATCTGATCATCGCGAGATAACATCATCGCAGTAAGTCATGCTGGCGGTTGTGAAGTCGTATATTGATTGCACCCGGTGTATATCTGCTACCACGTTTACTGCTCTTTCCCGGGGAGAAGATAATGATCATGACAATCATTACCTCCTGATGAGCTACTCCTATGTGCTAGGCACCTCTCTGAGTATTGCATATTCTCTAACTCATTTTTATCCTCCCAGTAAGATTTTGAGGAAAGGACTATAAATATCTTTGTTTTACAGAGAATGAAACAGAGCTAGTAAGAGATTAAGTAACTTATTTAAAGTCTCACACTTAATTGGAACTCCAGGTTCCATATTCTTAATCCACCACTAGGCTGCTTATGGAGATGACTTTCCAGGATGCAGGATGACATTTTTCTTTCCCTTCTCAACTGAGGTAAAATAATCACAAGTGAACTTTTCGAGAGTGTCCACACTGTCCTGGGTTTTCCAGGGGTTTCCGGCATGGCTTGCCAGCCCCCCTTGCCATAGCCCACACACCTGGGGCTTTGAGAAAGCTCGCCTCCTCTGCCTTCAGATCCTGCTGCAGACGTGTGCAAGTGGGAGGAACAACTAGGGAAAGAGGACAGGTGGACACATCGTGGTCCTGGTTTGGATCTGAATGACCCCCAAAGGCTTGTGTGTTGGAGGTCTGGTCACCAGGGCAACAGTGTTTGGAGGTAGGGCTTTTGGTAAGCGATTGGTTCATCAGGGTGCTGACGTCATCAGTGGATTAATTCATTGATGGGTTCATAATTGAAAGGGAGATGGTGGACGCTTAGGAAGTGAGGCCTAGCTGGAGGAAGTGAGCCACTGGGGGCACACCGGGGAGGGGACTCCTTGTCTCCGGTGCCTTCCTTACTCTCTTTCTGTTCCTTGGCTGCCAGGAGCTGAGCAGCTTTCCTCAGTCACGCCTTTCTGCCAGAATGCTCTGCCTCATGGCAGCAATGGAGCTGGACAACCATGGAGGGAGACTGCTGAGATCATGAGCTAAAGTAAATCTTTCATGCTCTAAATGGATTTTCTCAGATATTTTGTCACAGTGAGTAGACGGTCCTGCATGGATGATTCTTCCTCCCTAGAGCATTTGACTTTTAAAGAGGATGATCAGTGAATCTCAAATCCAAGGAATGTGTGTGAACTTCGTGTGCTGGTATGAGGTGGGTTGGGGAACAGACACTTGGAAAGTGAAAACTCCTATTCCTCCTCCTGACTGTATCATTTCCTAACATGAAAGAACACACTGGAACCTTCTGAGAGGTTCCTCATGCTCGATAGAGGCTGTTGAAATTGTACTCTGTGTTTCCTAATTGAAATGTTGGGGCCTTATAAACCTCTTCTGGGGACTTAATTACGTCAAAGTGGAACATAAGCAGATGAAATTCAAAATTGAAGAAAAAAATTGTCCTAGGAACAAAGATTCTGTCTTCAGAGAAATAAGGATTCCATTTTTACCTTGGAATGTGAAATGTAAAATTCTTCACTTTGCCTTTCAAACCTTTGGTTATGTGACTAGAATTGTATTCTCCTGGGCCTTTCCTTTTGGCTCCCATGGAGATATCTGCCAAATCATCAGATAATTAAGCTCAGTCTTCATGAATTTGTTCTAAAGTGGAAGGTCTAAAGCTCAGTTTTGTCCAGGAAATTTCTCTTCATTCACAGAAAAGCTTAATGATATAAATGCAATTTCAAAAATATCTTTAAATGCTGTAGGGACATACTGAATGTGTTTAGTCTGTTTAAATGTGTTAGGGCATTTTTTATAATTGATATATCATTTACTGGTCTTCTGATGTGTGACGTATACATTAACTCAGGGCCCTTAACACTCCTGGGCAGCAGGGTCTCATTTTAGCTATTATATATTGTTGGCAGTAGTTATGGTTGATGTGTATTTGATAGATATTATTTTTCAGACTTTTCAGGACTTATATTAGCCCTTTTCCCAGACCCTTTAATTCAGCATTTTCCAAACCAAGCTCTCCTGTGACCACCTGTCCTCTGTAATCCTCAAGACCTTGGAGTCATTTGTAAATCTAGGTGGACCTCAGTTCTCTCATCACTCAGAAACCAAACCTGTGGAGGGCACACCTGCTCTGTGGTGGGCCTCTGGTGGATAAATACCAGCTGTCCTGCAGATGTTCCCCCAATGACGTCCACTGCAGCCGAAGTGGTTATATTCTCTGTTCTCTTGCAGCAACACTCAGCCCGACTCTAATCATTGCTTCCTAGTGAAGAAGCCACTCAGGACAGCGAAGCACAGTAATTTACTTCCTGTTCTCGCACTGACTGGCTCGTGACCTCTGCCCATGACATTAATTTATCCCAAACTCCACCAGCTCATTAAACTTTTTACTACTTTTTACCACTGCTGAACTCAAATATGACCACACTGCTGATCCAAGAGCCTCCTGTGACTGGCACGCATAGGAGCATTTGCAGTAAAGATACCCTCTGCCACCTCCAGCTGAGGCACACATGGAAGCTCAGTGGCTGGGTTCACACTTCTTGTAGCCAGATTATTAAAATCAGGAGTCTATGCTATTATAAAAAATTGCTGTGATTTTAAGCCCGCTGACAGAGGATATAGCCTACCCATATCTCACGTCATCCCTGTGAGGAATAATAACAAGCTCTACTTGTTTATGACAGATTGTCTAAAAGTCACGAGTAGTGGTGCCACTCAGACCCAAACAGCATGAACTCCCATGGGAGCTGCGTCCCCGATAGCAACCCATGGCCTCGTGTGGCCATTATTGTTCTCTCACAAACCCAAACCTGAACCAATTCACAGCTGAACAATATTTTAGTTCGTGAACTACAAAGAGAATGTCCTTCAGTAATGACATGATGGCAGCGGCTGGCCAGGACCCCGTGGCCCTGAGATCGGGAACCACGGCAGGTGGCACTCCCCAGCTGGTTGCTCTGCCTCAGCCCTTGGCTCTGATGTGGTGCGTGGACACTGGCTGAGGGCAGCCCCGTGCTTCCGAGTTGTCCTCCATGTCCGGGTTCCCTGTGCCCCGGCTTATAATCCTGGGAATCTCCTGGGCAGAGAGCACTGAGCTGAGGCCTCCTGGGGCTCCTGGCGTCACCAAGTGCTCCTTCTGAGCTGGGTTAATTTTTAGTCAGCTCAACGCCCAGGGCAGAGGTGAGTGGCACAAAGGGAAATGTCCAGGTCTTTGGACTGGCAGGAATTTCTGCTGTCCAGTCTTCCCTCTTGAATTTAGTGACCTTTCAGCTCCCGTTTTGCAAAACAGAGGCAGCATGCCGGCTTCCTGAAGCAGGAGACCCCAGGGCAGGCGTAGCAGGCCTCTGTAGACTGCACTGGCTTCTCATCGCAGGAGGACGTTCCTTTGCAGAGACTACATTAAAAAAAAAAAAAAAAAAAAAAACCTCAAATTTAAAAGTATTATTTAAAGTTTTCTTAAATAAGTTTCTTATGGGGGAAAACACCATGGAGGTGTTTCCTAGTGCAGTTAGATCTTCAGGGACCCCCTTCTTTCTTTGATAAATCCAGCGGTGAACACAATCTGCCCTTTGGGAGAGTGTGGATGTGATTTCAAACTTCCTATATATCCTAGGTAAGAAGCAGGTTGAGAGCAGACAGACTGCCTGACTTTCCATATTAAATGCATCTCTCTCCATACACTGGTCAATACTGCGTGCACTTAGCTGAGCCCCTTCCTTCCCCAAAGAGCTTACTGCTCCTCCTTTGCCCGTGCACAGTCGTTGCTGACGCTCCTAATGGATTAGCCTCGAGCTTCCAATTCGTCTATTGTTGGGACAATTGTTGGGTCTTTCACAATTTTGTGGCCTCACTGTGTAGCACAGAGGCTTACAGAATGCAGGCTCCAATAGTTAGAGAGGCTGTGTAAACAATTTGTTCCTAAATGTTTAATTGGACTAAGTAGGGGAACTTGAGATTTAAATAAATACTATATAAACTGAATCTTAAGGAAATAAATGTCATTGAAATTATATCTAAAGCAACAGTTGTCTTTAAAGTTGTCTTTAAACAGTTGTCTTTAAAGAGCCTCTACAGTGTAAACAAGTACAACTCATTATCTGAAATCTGGTGTCCACTCACTTTGGTGGTGGCAGTGGCCCCTAGTGACCCTAGGCTTGGAGGGTCAGTGTTCAGGAAACAGACTTTCCCTCAGGGTGGCTGAGGATGGAGCAGACACGTAAGATTCCAAACAGGTAGAACAGTGGCAAAAGGAATGTTTAAAGCCACAACAGCAGAATGGACTCACTGGTACCTTGGCTTTTCACGTGGGATCCTTACTACTGTCCCTCTATTTACAAAATAAACAAAGTCGTCAAGGCTGAGGGTACTGGGAAAGATGGGCTGGGGCGCCCTCTTCTGACCAAAGCAGGGTGCTGCCCTGCCTTGGGGTGTGGGGCGCAGGTTGAGGGATATAATAATTCTGCCTTCTGGGTTCTCGCTGGGCCCGTGGGGAACGTAAAGCTGATTCTCCCTGTGTTTCAGTACAGCACGGACCTCTTTGGCTCTGTTCCCCATTTTGGTAATATAGAGACATTTTATTTTAAGCGGTTTATGAACCTGGATTTGCGACAGCTGTTTGCATACCTATATTCACTGGAAAGGCACTCAACAGTGGGTTACTTTCCCTCAGTGAGAGAGGTCGATCAGGTACCCACTGTGTACGCATGGTTTAAGGGGGTGAATCTCAGTCATTGAGATAAATAACATTTTTATAAAACATTTTTAAAAATAAAAATTAACACAAAATACCCATGATGAGCAAAATATCAATCCTTGAAGTAAGAACAGGATCAGCAGCTCTGGTTTTCCTTTACCCACATCTCCCAGTGGTTGGGTACTGCAGGGTCTTCTCTGCGGGTTCATGGAGTGGCCTAGCCCCTGAGCTGGGCACCTGGGTTTCAAGCAGGCACTGTGCTTGGTGGGTGGCAGACACTTGGCAAAGTTCATGACTTACCTCCTGTCACTGTGAGTCCTTAGCTGGAGAACCATTCCTGGCTGGGACAGAGGAATGAAACAGGAAGAAGAAGACAGGTTCACAGTGCGAGGACTCAACCCATTGCTGTTGACTTTGAGATGCCGGAAGGGCACCGAGCCAGGAAGAGGATTGGAAGGCCGCAAGATGCAACCGGTGAGAAAATGGGGAACTTGTCCTACAACCTGGAAGAACGGAATTCACCTACCACCAAACAGGCAAGGGAACAGATCCTACCCTAGAGCCAACAGAACAGGGTGCAGCTCTGCTCACACCTTGGTTTTAGCCTGGTAAGACCCATGTTGGACTTCTGACCTGGAATTGTAAGGTGATGCATGTGCATTGTTTCAGCCTCTAAGTTTGTGGTCATTTTATGGCAGCAAGAGAAAATGAGTATAGTTACCAAATGGTAGTGGATGGGCAGTGCAGAGCATATGTCTGTGGTTTGCAATGCCAGTCCATCCTTCAGGGGGCCCAGGAAGATACAGATACACAGCCTCACTCACTACCCGGTGCATGACCTGCCATCCGGGCGTCGGGATTCTGGGTTATTAGTATGGCATGCTTGTATGCCATGTCAAAACATATTTCCTTATTTTTGTCCAATCTACATATTGTTCTTTTTTCAGTATTTCCCTCTAGATGTCACATTATGTATCTCAAACTTATCCAAAATAGAACTCAATATCCTGCCTCCAAAAATCTTATTAGGTTCTTGTTCACACTGACATCTATCTTGCCCTCCCTTTCTCTTTCTATCATTTGATGGAGAATTGAGTCATTTTACCAAAAAAACCCCCCAAAACAAAAAAAATAATAATAACAACAAAAACCCTACCAAAGGACAAAATAGACAGTTGGATGTGGCCTGTCCAAAGGGAAATATTAAAAGGCAGCAAACAACAGTGGCACAGAAGTGAATGCTAGTTGCCCCATGAAAATGGGTTAGTGGGTCTCTGAGGGAGCTCTAAGATCCTTGCACAGCCACAGAGAATGTGCAGCCACATCCATCACAAGACCCGTTAGATGCACGAGATTGTTGCAAACTCAGGTTGCGTGCAGAGCCCTGCAGCAGCCAGCGGGCAGCCACCCAAGCTTGTTCTTTGATATTGTGGCCAGTAAGGTCCTGGGCCCCATCCTTAACGGTGTTTAGTTTCCAAAACCCCCTTGCAATCAGGGTGGCTGCTGGTCGAGAGACACAGGCAGACAATCTGTGGGTGGGAAATTTCCTCCTGCATCCCCCTGCCTGGTGCCATCTGTGTCTTAGAGATGACAGAGCAGGAAGGTAGGAGTCTGGGTGCATACAGGCAGCTGGACACTCTGCAATTACAAACTTTAAACTCCTTGTTAGGTGAGAAAAATTTAAGTTATTCATTTATGTTTCTCTCTCTCTCTCTCTCTCTCTCTCTCTCTCTCTCTCTCTCTCTCTCTCTCTCTCTCTTTTTTTAAAGGTTTCTGTCACTTGCAGCTAAATGCAATCCAAACTGGTAAAATATCCCTATAATAAATACTGTATTGCTTTGCTATTGATAGGACTCAAACCCCTACAAATTCCATACCAAGTTTTGTATGGTTCCCAAACTGTTTGTTTGCAGCCCAAATAAGTAGAATCAAAGACCTTCAATCCCACTTGCTACAGTTATTCCTGATACTGGACAGGAAGCACCCTGTGGTTGCCTTCCTAACATCCACTCCACCTCCCCATGACTTAGGGATCGTGTGGTTTGAACTCAGCCAGATCCGAACACAGCTCTAGTGGTGGATACTAACTGCTTGGCAGTGGGTCCAGGGGTGGACAAGGCCGGTGTCTAAGCTAGTCAGTGCAATGCTACACCCTGGCTGCACTGCCTCACCGAACAGGTGCACTGAGAATGGAGCTCTTTACCTCTCTGTGAATGAGGGGCAGGGCCTCTGGTAACTGTTGGCAACCGTCTTTCAGGCAAGGAAATAGCAGACCTGGGATCAGGCTAATGTGGGCAGAAGGGGACAACACTGGTCATGGTGGGGGCTTGGACTCCTGGACTGTACTACACTCGAAGTCTGATCTACCTCTGGGATTTTTGGTTATCTGAGCCAAGAATTTCCCTTCACTAAGGCTTTGATTCATACTTGGAGTTTGAATTGGAAGCTTCCTAGCAGATATACTGCATAAGTCAATTTTGGGGAACTTCTGGGTATGTCTGCTTAAGCAATTAAAATACTAATAATCCATATTTGAGCTTTAACACATTCTTCTATTAAAGGTTTGTTTTTAGAACCTTATAGAACAAGAGTGCTACTAATTAAAATATACACTGGGTGGGTGTGTAGCTCAGTGGTAGAGCACTTGTCTGATGTGCATGAGGCCATGGATTTGATCCCCAGCACTGCAAAAAATAAAATAAAAAACATACATTGCCACTCACAAAGGACTGTGATAGCATTTATTATGAGAGTTACAAATAATAACAGACTAAACAAGAGTGAAGAAAAATAGATATCCTGTATAATTAAAAAGGAAGAAATGAAGCAATTAAAATGTTAATTGTTAAACAAAGTGTGCATTGACATCAAAATATTTTTTCTGAAAGTACGGGTATTTCAGTATTTGTGTTTATGCTCATGTAGTGACTCAGCACACACAGCAATGTTTTACTTCTGGTTTCTACATCCTTGTTTTTCATAACCCTTAGTAATTTGTGCTGAGGTTCATCAAAGTAAAACTACAGAATTGCATCTCATGTGCTGACAAAGCTGGAGGATGAGGATTGCACTTTTGGGTCACTTCAATGTCCCAACACTGGAACCTGGTCAGAGATAACAGACTGTAGCTCCGCCTCTGAGCGGAGACCTTCCTAGGATAATCTAATTAGCACTTTCTCTGCTATCCATGCCTCCCTGTCCCAGAGATTATACTCAAAGTCTTTCTCTTGGTGTGCAAGGACTGTCTCCAGCTCCCTTCCACCCATCACCTGCCAAGCTCCCCTTGGGTCCTCCATGCTATGCCATATGGCATTCCTCTGCTCCTGAACCTCCGGGGTCTGACTGCCCAAGCAGGGTGGGAGCATCAGCATGGTCCAGCTTGTATTCTAGACACACACCACCTCGTCTCTATTTTTATTCCAGATTTGCTACTGTACGATCCTGACCATGTAGGAGTGTGAGGCATTTCTCTGGAAAACTGTTTCGGAGGCCAGTCTTCCTTTCTCTACCCAGAACTTCAGAGTCTCTGTGCTTCGTATCTCTGTGCCTGGCTCTGCTCCTCTTCAGTCTGCGGCCGTGGGAGGAATCACCGGCTTCACTCTATTCTGACCTGCAGGAAATAACCCCTGGGTCACAGGCTACCTGGCATCTCCCACCACCCGGGAGACATCAGGGTCAGCCCCACGTAGACTGCCAGGCTGCTGGGGGCCCTTCTACTATGGGAAATGAGGATGGAGCAAGGTCAAGAGAAGACCCGCTCGAGGGAAGAGTCTTTCAGAATAAAGGACATTACTATTTCCTCTCACTATTTCTTTTTCTCCTTGACATTGTTTTTCGACGGGAGGTTTTCCATCACAATGAGGAGTCAGGGGAATACATGCAGTCTTAAAAAGCTCCCCAGAGATTTTCCATCATAAGATGCTGGAATGGAGGACCCTTTGCCTCCTCTGGAGAACCCCTCCTTTCACACTAGCCATGGGAAGTGGTCCCCAGAATAGAGGGCCAGGACATGGAGGAAACAGCTATTGGAGAGTGGGATAGAGAAGAGTCTGGGAGTGGGGAACAGCCTTGCCACCAGGAGGTCAAAGCTGGAGCAACCAACACCACTTTGTTTAACCGCCAGAGGCTGGTGAGGGCTCCAGTGGGGCCCGGATCCCATGCCTCTCACTGTTCAGGGGACTCGGGCTGCTGGCGGAAGGATGAGCCAGCTCACATGGAGCCTTCTCCAGTTCACCATCAAGAGAGCAAAGCAAGGCAGAGGCTGGGCAAAGACAGAGAAGCCTCAAGCTCTCGTCTTTTCACAGAGCCACGCTGCAGGGTGGGGAGAGAACCGGGTGGGGCCGCGAGCTCAGGGGTCAGCCCAGGGCCTGAGGCGATGGTGCCCAGTGAAGCCTTCCCTCCGCCAAGCGGACTCTGCACCTAGACACCATCCACCAGCTCTGTGCCCACCCTGAGGCCACGCCTAATTGACAGTCCTGTTCCAGATTCTCATTTGTGCCTTTTCATGTCTGCCAAGGCAGTAGGCCCCTCAGAGTTGCCCCCCAAATGCAGACCATTTAAGTGGTCCTTCCTCCTTTTAAAAATGTTTACGACATATGAGTTTGGCCTGGAATACATGCTTAATGTGAGTATGGAAAATGCATTTAATGAACAGCCGTCACTGTCATTTGCTTTCTCCAGGTGTTGATGTATTTTTTTCTTTTTTAAAAAGTTAAAAATTTAAAGCCTTCAATTTATTTTTTGAACCCGTTGAAGTCAAACGATGGGTCCTCTGTACCCTCGGAAGTGTCTGAAAACCACAACTGCCTTCGTTCTCGGAGTTCCATAGCCCACCGGGCACCTCTGAGGGAGCTAGAAAAGGCCTTCCTCTCCAATCCAAAACATCTCTTAAACTATTTTTCTTGACAGTAATAATTTGAAATATAAAACCACTCTATGTATTATATAGAAGTCAAATTTATTGAACCCTCATTCCAAAATAAAAAAGATCACATCGAATTAGTTAGGAACCCAATTCCTAAAAAGAACTCAACTAATTAGGAACTCAAATAATTTGCTTGATGCATTGTCCACTCCCCCGCCTGCCTTTTTTATGGTACTGGGAATTGAATCCAAGGGTGCTGAACCAGGAAGCCCCATCCCCAGCCCTTTTTATTTCTCATTTTGAGACAGGGTCTCACTAAGTTGCTGAGGCTGGTCTGGAACTCGGGATCCTCGGGTCTCAGCCTCTCGAGCTGCTGGGATCACAGTGAGAGGCTCTCTTCCCTCTTTTTGGCATCGTGGAATCTGTCGATCGCAGTGATGAGGAAGAAGATGGCAGCGTGAGCTCGTGCTTCACTGGTCTGATGTCAGCCTCTCGGTACTGCCACCAAAAGATCCAGCAAGAACACCGGAGAGGAGAAAAAGTCATTTTGTCTCACAGTTTCAGGTCTCAGTCCATAGACAGCTGACTTCATTGCTCTGGGCCACAGCTCAATCAGAATGTCGTGGCACAAGGGTGTGGAGGAGGACAGCCCAGGGCTAGGCACTCCAGAAGCAGAGAGTTCTACTCACCAGGGACGGAATGTGAGCCACAGGCACTCCCTCCGTGCCTGCAGCTATGGCCCACTTGATCTACTAAGGTACTGATGGACTAAGGCTCTCATAGCCCAATCATTTGTCCTCTGAACCTTCTTGTGCTGTCTCACAGGAACTTCTGGGGGACACCTCACATCCACACCCTAACAAACATCTAGTGAAACTCGATCCTCTGCAGTCTGTCCCCTTCCTCCCACATTCCATTTGTGTCTAAGAAAGAACTCACTCAATAACATATTCTTCCCTCATTTTCTTCTGTATTTGCTTTGTTATCTGTTTTACGAAACCGAGTTTTGTTAACTGACATGAGGAAATATTTTATTTTAGAAATAGTGACAGTAAGAAACTTCTAACTTTTAGCACCACTCAGTTGTCATCCTGATAAAAATTCCTGAACAGTAAATAAACAGGTGGCATAGTTAGTACATTGTTATGTGATACAACTAACTTATCTGTGTGCAATCTTTAGTTTGTGGATTGTCTTGCTACACAAGCATATCATTGTGTAGCAATCCGAGTCACAATGAAAGTTCTAGATGGCATCAATTGAAATTCCATAATACCAAGTGTAAGGAATCCCACGGAAACCACGCCAGACACGGGAAATCACAATGTAAGGAATCCCACAGAAACCACGCCGGACATGGGAAATCACATAAGGGAGTTTACTAAGCAAACAGAGTGTCTCCCTGCAGGGCAAGAGAGAAAATGAGAGGAAAAGAGAAAGGAAAGAGAAAGGGCACGTGCTAGAGAGAGTGCGAAAGCCAGGAGGATAGAGAAAGTGAGGAGGAGAGATAGAAGGATGCGAAAAGATGGTGGGGTAGCTACAGTAAAACAGTTGAATTCCGCGGGCTAACGGGACCAATATTGGAGAAGGACACTTGCAAGCTGACTGATGAACCAATAGCTAGCTAGGATGGTCACAGACTGACAAGTGGTTGGGAGGCGGGGAAAATGGCTGCACCGGAAAGGTCGGGGGAGCAGCTTTGTACATTACACCAAGCGCCATGTGAAACTTCTTATTTACTCAGTGATCTAGTACCACTATGAGCCTATCATGGTTTGGATGTGACATATCCCCCAAAACTCCTGTTAATGCAGGAATGTTTAGCCGTGGAACGGTTGGACTGTGAGAGATTAACCTAATCAGTCCATCCCACTCTGAATGGGCCAACTGGGTGCTAACTATAGGCAGGTGGGTTGTGACTAGAGAACGGGGTCACTGGGGCCTCTTTTGTAAATTAAATTGAAATGATCTCTCTCTCCAGCCAGTTATCACCGTTAGACCTCTCAACCCTTTAGAACGGTGTACTTCACTTCCATATTCAGGAAGTTGCCACAATGCATACTTCTTTGGTATTAACAAAATTGTAATAAAATATATAAAAGTCCTTGGTGTAAGCTGTCCACGGGGAATGGTGTCCCCGGTGTGGTGCCCGTGGTGCACACAGTGGGAGCCACCACGCCCTACAGTCCTGCTGCAACTGCACTGGGCTGCTCGCCCCAAGCTCCGTCCACCCAGACCTTTGCACAGTTGTGACTTCCACCTAAAATGACCTCTCGCTATGCACCCACGTTGCCTCCACCTGTTCTTTCACCTGCTCCTTATATCAGCATTGCCGGCATCGGGGCTGCCCTCGATAGAGAAGGTGTCATACCAGGGTCATGGCCTTCCACCCAGATGCCTTCTCCACAGAACGTGCAGTTTCCTCCAGGACAGAGACAGATTCTTCTCATCCGTCTGTTCCCTGGCTGAGCCCAAACCTGGTGTACGGTAAGGACTCAAAGCTAGTGGAATGAATGAATTGAAGGAGCTTTTAGACTGTAACTTCACTCAGAGTGCTTCACTTCCTTCTTGACAGATGACCTTTATTGTTATTTTCATCATTATTGTGGATATTGGTATCTAACTTCTTAGTTGGCTCTGATTCTGGGGTGTGTTCCATGGTTTTGGTGGTTGAAAAGAAACTATAGTTTTATAAAAAGTCACTTAAGGAAGATAAATCACACGATAGTTTTTGAATGGTTTATAATTTACTCTTTGTGGTAGTGCATATTTCTTTGTTTTAGATATTAAAGAGGTGTGCGTGTGTGTGTATGTGCGTGTGTGTGTATGTGTGTGTGTGTGTGCGTGCACGTGTGGGCATATGTGTCTGTGACACAGAGAAAGAGACGGAATTTTTGCAGGTGTGCGTGCTGAACTTGTTGCTGAAACGATTGGAAGAGTCCTCGGAGGAGGGAGGCTCTTGTGAAGCACAGATTTGAAAGTTGGATTGAGTTTTATTTTAGATGCAATGAGGGTGATCAGCCTGGCTGAAGGTATGCTTTCCAGGTGAGGAAGAAGACAGTATTATTCCAAAGAGTGGGAGAAGGTGCAGGGATGTAAGGCTTGAGCGTAGTCGATTCTGAGATAAGGTATTGTGGAAAGCAGACAGTTATCTAGAATAAAAGGAGCTTGAGATTCGTAGAACTATGGGATAAAGTGTTAATTTCTGACTTTGAGAGGTAATTTAGAACCAAGGCATATTTCTGAGTGGGGTAATGACATACTCAGAAGGGAAAATAAGTAAGTTGTTTATATTTGGGGAACCTGTGGCTTAAAAATTTTATAGTTAATTCCAGCCTTATCAAGACCGTCCAGTTCCTCAGGATCCATGAATAATGGCTGTGAATTTGAGAGTACCCTTGAAGATAAACCTCTTTTTTTGGGAAAGACTTCAGATACAGATGCTGTGTTAGTCAGCCTTTGCTGCCATGTGATGAAAACCAGAAGAGAAGAACTTAGGGGAGAAAAAGTTTATTTTGGCTTATGGTGCCTGAGGTCTTGGTCCATGGTTGGCTGGCGCCATTGCTGTGGCCCTGGAGTGAGGCAGGACATGGTGGTGGGAGGGCGTGTTGGAGAAAAGCTGCTGGGCTCAGGGCAGCCTGGAAGTGAGGGGAGAGCGAGTCAGGGACAAGATAATTATATCTAAGGGCACGCCCCCAGCGACCACGTCTCCAGCTGCTCCCCACCAGAGCTACTCTACCACCCTGTGAGCTGCTTCAATTCATTAGAAAGATGAACCCCTTGTTGAGGCGCCAGCCCCTGTGATCTGATGCATCAGCCGCCTCTGGACTCGCTGCCCCGAGGACCGTGCTTTCACCACAGTGCTTTTGGGGGGACGTTCCAGATCCAAACCACCACAGACACGGACACAGAGCAGCCCTAGCAGCGCAGAGTAGCACGCTGCAGAGAGTGAGGAGGGAGGTGCTTGGCCCGCTGGAGGCTGCGCCTGCTGAGTCAGGGTTGTGCCAACTTGAGCTCTACCTCCTAAAAGCCAATTAGGGGCTCCTCGCGGGGGCTGGGACGCCTACTGCACTTTGGCAAAGCGAACTCTTGGACGGGTGTCTGTACAGGTGGTGAGGACACTGGAGCAGTTACTCTGAGTTGTTATTCAGAGAATTCTGCCCAAGAATTTTAATCTTCCCCAGGAGGGCTCTGATGCTGTTAGTTGCTTCTGACTTTCTTCGTGATTTTAAGTGCAGAGCAATCTTTTGATTCACACAATTTTCCCTTTGGATGCTGTATGGAACATTGCTGAAGTGAACCAAACAACTCCCATTTTGCTTTCTGACCCCATTTTGTGAAACTTATAAAAAACATGTTGTTTGCTGTGATAGATCAAAACAAAATGTGTGTGTAGCGTTAAGATAAGTAAAGTCACGAGCAGTGACGCACACAGTGACTATGCAGTCACTGAGAAAAACATTTGGCAGTTTGTTTACACCAAATTTACATTAGTTTTAATGGTAAAACTGGTAAAAATATTTACTAGATGAATTTGCAGAATTCAGGACTTGAAAAACAAATGAGGTAATGTGTGAACTTGTTTTGATGTGACTATATAAACTGCAGACTGATCAGGAGCGAGCGGGCACTACTCCACCGACAGAGTCTGTCACTATGTCCCGCTGACAAGTGACAAGATAGTGCTCCCCAGCTCGAGGCCCCTGGTCGCTGCATGCTGTTACTCCGATGACTGATTGCCGTTTGCTGTGAACCAAGCATCAATAAAACCTCATCTGAGGACCAACGACCGGCTACGTGAGTGTTATCTTATTCCTACCCGGTTCCCGATCCAGTACAGGCCGCAAGTGACGTGCTCGTGACAGATGCTGTGTGGAAACAGAGGAGAGAAGACAGGGGTGGGGGCTAGCAGGGCAGGTAAAGGGCAGTGGCGGCTTGACCAGAGAGGTCACAGTGGAGACCCAGAGAGGGAAGGCACATGGAAGGCACAGCTGGTAAAACCTGTTGAACAGTTAGGTCCAAGATGCCACTCACCCAGGAAAGGAAGGCACGAGGAGGGGATTTTTTGAGTTAAAATCAAAGATGCCCCTTAGATAGCCAAGTGGAGATGTCATAGAATCTGTGGTTAAAGACGATCTCAGCACTGAAGGTAAACAAGAGTCAGATCAGGCCCAAAAGAGCATCCGAGGAGCAAGTGAAGGCAGGAGAGAGAAGGCCAAGGCCTGGGCACAGGGGGCCCAACAGGTGAGGTCAGAGGGAAGAGAAGGACCCAGCAGAGGCGATGGCAAATGACAGCGGAGAGGATTCGGGAGCCTGTGAAAATAGCGTCGTGGGGGATGAGAGAAGACGGGTGGGTCTCCACACCCTGCCACGGCCCTCATGGCTGCTGGTGGGTTCAGTGAGCTACGGGCAGGCTGGGCGACTGGAGCTGGCACTCTGCGGTTCTGGGAGAGCCGAGGAGAGAAAAAGTGAATGATGCAGATTTAGAAAAGAAGAGATTCAGGCCAGATTAGGGGCACATGCAAGTTTTCTTTTTATTATTATAGCTATTTTTTGAATGCCTGAAGAATCTCATAATGAAATAGTTTGAAGATAAAAAAAAAAAAAACGCATTGCTTACTTAAATTTTTTGTTTTGTTTTGTGAAATTCTAAGGCTGGAGAACAAGCTGTTGTGGAGGACGTCCAGGCTACAGCGCCATGGTGAGCCTCCTAAGGCCCTGGCTGTGACCTGAGCACTGTCCGTGACCTTCCCGGTACCCCCTCACTCTGCACCCTGAGTTCCTCCTTCATAAAGTTAGGCTAATAATGCCACCGACACAGCCTATTTTTAAAGATACACTGTCTGAGACAATGAGCAAAACTCAAGTTACATATTAAATATTCAACATATGCCCTTTATTGTAGAATGAAGCAGAAACCATTCGGCTACCTGGTGGGATCTTATCTTAGGGGATTTAAAAAGTTATCTAATCAAAACCTGATACGGATCTGCCACGGGGACGCAGACCTGCCCAGGCTCGTATTTCACAGTGGCTCTGAGCAACGCATCCAAACCGAAAAATTTCCAAATCACAGCGTTCGATATCCCACAGAGGAGGCCCACATTCCCCCCTCAGCTCACTCTGGGTCTCAGGGCCTGATGGGACCCTAGGCTACGACCAGACCCCCTCGAGTTTCCCTACACTCTGTCGTGGGCAGAGGTGAGCCACCTGGTACTCCGGGACCAAGGATGCCGCCAGGTAAGGGAAGAGGATCACCCTGAACTTTCTACTTTTCAGGGCCATCATAGAATTAATGCCACACCTCTGAATGATTATTTATATTACCACAGCATATGAATGATAACTCAATTTAGTGAAGGCCGTTCGTTTCTAAAAGAAACTCAGTTGAAATCTTTGGTGAGGAGAGCAATCCTGAGTTGCAGATATTTTTGGCACATTTGTAGAGAAGAAGCGTAAGTAAGAGGTAAATAAAGTAAAGTAAATTGCCCTTTTCAAGTCGGCCAGCTGTCTACACCCCAGAAGAGGGATTTCTTCTCATCCTTGAGACTCAAGGCTCATTTACTTACAGGTATGTGCTGAAGAGTAATGAGGTAAGCTGGAAGAGATCTTCCCAACACACCTGGAGGAGTATGGCCCTTTGTCATGACTGAGATCCTGTAAAAGTTTAAAGCCATTTCCCTTCATTGAAAACCAGGAGCACTGAAGCCTGCTACATGCTGGGCTTTCCAGACACCAAGGAAAGGACGGGACTGTGCTCGGTTTGCTGTGGCAGAAAGAGCCCTGTGGTGTTCTCACAATGGCAGTGTGATGTGCTGACAGATCTGACTCCATGAGAAAGATATAGGCCAGACTCTAAGGGAAATGACTAAACAGACTCCATTTTGCTCTGAGACTCCATGTTATGTAGGAAATAAGCTTCTCCCATGGGAACACCCCGCCTCTGTACCCATCATCAGTTACTTGGTGTGACATGTTTAATAATATACAATAGCAACTCCTATGTAGTGAAAATTGCTCTTTTGCTCTTAATGTATGTACCATGTAAACGGTAATCATGTGGATGTTAGTAACCATTCTTTAGTTTGTACCTAGGTAAGGGTCATTTTGACCCACTTCCCCCTCTGTTGATGACCTGATGATGTTAATGTGTAATTTCGAATCATAGCAACAGACACTTATGATTGATGTGATTTTTGGTATAAGAACCCCTACAACCCTGTGGTCAGGACTGTTCTCCCAATAGCCATTTTTTGGGGCATTGTGTGAGACAGTCAGCCGGCCGGCTTAATAAAGACTCTCAAATCTGGACGTCTCAGTGGTGATCGGTCTATTTTTAAGTTGCCTCCATAACAGGCAGTGCTGGGGATCTGGAGCCTTCTCTGGTGTGAGGGAGGTGGTAGGGAGGGCAGGGCTGAGGTCCACACAGAGCCACTTGGAGAACTGGGGGTCCTGGTCCCCAAACCTCCCCTCCCACAGGCTGATGCCTCGCGTACCACTTCCTGAGCTTCAGTTCTTTGGTTTGGGATTTTAATTCCCCCAACACAAACACAAGGGGCTTCTTAAAGGGAATGTCAATAAGCTGATCACAGAATGGTGGTTGATAAGTAGGGTGGAACTTATTGAAATAGCAGAAGGCATAATCATAGTTTTGAATATAACTTTAAAAATGACAACAGATAGGTTTTACAGGAAATATAATAGAAATTTTGAAATTTAAAAACATTTTAAAAGTCATTTAAACTAATTTAATCTGAATTGTTTTAATTCCAAAATTGTTTCATTCAATTTTATTTCAATTATACTTTGATTAATTTAATTTAACTTTAAGACCTCATAAAGAAATATTTTCTCCAGTTTCATCAGGAAAAGTGGCTCACGAAGGGCAGCAGAGGGTACAGGCTGCTGGGGAGAGTCAGGGGACACCCAGCCCCTGCCCTGGGAGGAGAATGCCTGGCACGTCCTGCAGCATCCTCCAGAGGATGCTCAGTGGCCTCTGTCTTTTCTGTCTCGCTTCCCTGCCCTGCTGTGTCCCCTGGGCCACCTGCCAGATAAACTAAGAGTCTGCTCTTAGAGAAAGTCCTGATGATGTGCAAGGAATATGACTAACACGTGCCTTGTCCAACAGTGGACTTGGGCTGGGAAGCACCCCGGCCTTCCTGCCTGCCTCACTCCGTGAGGAGAAGAATCTGTGAGGTCTCAAAGGGAGCTCATTGTATGACAGTGGGTCTCCTGAGGGCAAATGCCAACTAAGATGGCAGCATCAGATCAGGTCCCACGGAACTGAAGAGTGGAGGGAGGAGAGGGTCTTAGGGTTGGGCTGCAGCAATTCCTAGAACAGTGTGTGGGGCAGGCCGTGGCGTGGGGATGGGCTGTTCCTGGTAGGAGAACCAAGTATGGCCTCTCCATTAAACCAGGCTTCCTGCAGCAGGGAGGGGATTAGTAAAGTCACAACGAAGTGACATTCCTGTTCAGTGGCCCTGCAGGCAGACAATGTGCAGTGAAGCATCTTCCTTGGGTAATGGATAATGGGTGGGGACAGGGAGGAGGTGTATATGAAATCAGGAGGCGCCATGGATAAAACCTGATGGACTAAAGCCGAGTCCAGATTCCCTGAAGAACGCGCAGGCGCTTGCTGCCGGCCGGGCGACTGCTCTCCGCTGGGCGTCCTGCTCCAATGCCTGCCTTCTGAGTTTTCGGTCTTTTTATTGCTCCTCACCATCTGTTTCAAGACCAAATCACACACGTGTGCAGACGAGGATGTTCCTCAAGTGAGGCGGAACAGACAGCAGGCTGTAAATATTTTATACTTCCCAGGATCATTTTATTCAGAATATTAAGAATTCACATGCCAACATTTGACAATAGATACACTAAAGAATGCTTTACTGAGAGAAACACTCACCTTAGAGAGAGAGGATGAGCTGAGATGTCAAAGAGCTGCCGTGTGGTTTAACTGAGCCTGGTTGACTCACCTATCCAGCCATGGAAATCGTAAATGCCCTTCACTGATTGTTTTTCTTTAATATATATTAAATCTTCTTACAGGAAAAGTTGCAAATGTGCTACAAGAACCCTCTGGGAGTGAGCTTCTGAGAGGATGCGCAATACTGCCACATCTTTAGTGCACATTCCCTGTGGACCAGGATATTTTCTTGCTATTTTATTGTGCAGTACTAGGGCTCAAGCATGCTAGGCAAGAACTCCACCCCCCAGCCCCCAGCCCTGCCTTTTTTTTTACATTTCAAGGTAGAATCTCACTCAGTTGCCTAGGCTGGTCTCAAACTTGTGGTCCTCCTGCCTCAGCCTTCCTAGTTGCCAAAATGATAGTCACGGACACCACGCCCGCTGGTTCTCCTGCTTGTATGAGCTGAATTATGGTGACCTTACCAAGTCCATATGTTGACGTTCCAACCTCCACTACCTTAAAATGTGACTGTACTTAGACATTATTCCATAAAAGGTAATTAAGGTAAAATTAGGGTGGACACCACTCCTATGTGATTTATAGTCTTATAAGAAGAGGACATTTGTACACGCACACACACGCACACGCACGTATACATCCCATTCCTCCTTGGACTTTCCACCTTCTCATTCACCATTTTCATCAGTGTGGACTCAGGGCTTCTGTACTCTGCTGCTATTCCTGTTGCCCTTGATGTGCCAGTTGTACCAGGTGTGGCCAGGGGAAGTTTCTTCCTGGGCTCTCTATGTTCCTCAGACATGTCCTCATCATTCTTGAAGAACTTTCTTGAGTTTCGACATAACATGTTCTCAACTCATCTTAAACTTTACTGCAGGCCTGGAATCATCCATTGCTCCAGAGAACCTGGTATATATACACGTACATATTTATGTCTCTCTCTCTAGATTTATCCATATGAATTAACAGCCAAGAGTTCTCATTGGTCTTTTCAATTCTAATCCAATTGTACAGGGTTCTTTCTTGTTTTTGCCCTTTTCATATTTACAACCCTCTTCTCCAGTATGAGAAGAGTAGCTTCTCCCGTCTTTTATAGATTCTATTATTCCATCACCATCTTCTTATGTGGTCAGTGGCAGGCCGCAGCCCTGCCGTCAGGCCTCTCCTCACCCACCTAAGCTTTAGCACATCTCCCTCCTCGCTTGTCCAGGCTCAGTGCTCATACTTAGTGGCCCCTTCCCCGCGATTAGAGCTTCCATCCCATGTACCCTGCCCCCCAATCTAGGGATGCTCTTCCCATTCTGCTTGGGTTCTCGTCCCTGCAAAGGCCACATTCCTACTTCTGAACAACCTATTCATTGTCACCCTGCTCTGGTCCACCCTAGTTCTCATCCCCCACCCAACTTATGGGGATGTCTACCCTTTTTGGTCATAATTAATGGCTTCCTCCCCACCCTCACTGATTTGATTCTTCATTAATGGAGCTAAACATCTTTGAATAAGAATTATGTGTTAGCTCCTGGAATTTCACCTTGTCACATCCCATTCAAGATCAGGTCATAGGGCTGGGGGTGTAGCCTAACATGCAAGGTCCTGGGTTTGATCCCCAGAACCTCAAACAAACAAACAACAGCAAAAAACAAAACAAGAAACAAGCCAAACGCCTTGGTGCCTAGAATGCTAGGAGACACCAACAGAACATGCTGGACCCGCGCTGTTCCAAGGCTCCTGCTGGTGGTCCCGGGAGGCACCAGCTCCTCCACCTCCCTGGCCCTCCATTAGCTACAATTGAAACAAAGAGCCACGGACACTTCCTGTGCCACCTGGTGTGCACATGAGAGGTCAGCGGCTTGTGCACTGCTCTTCAGAAGTCTGAAATATATCCACCCATTTGGGGGGCTGAATTCTTGGCTTCATGGAATACAGAATCTGTACTACAATGGAAAAGTGTAAATTGGTCTTTGCTTGTTCATCAAGCGATGTCACCACCTTTTCTGTGACTCACAAATCTAGAGCCTTCAGACGTGACCCTGTCTACCTTAAAATCCCTTTCTCAACCCTCCCGGCCACTTGTCCACTGCAGCACCTCTCTGTGTCGCCTAACTGGCCAGGGATGTTCTGCTGCACCCTTGTTCTGCAACACCATTTACCCACCGTCCCTCACGGCCCCTCCTCTGTCCCCTTGAAGGTCTTCTATGTCCCTCTCAGTCTTCTCTTCTTGATCCCTTTGAAACAGACTCAGCTTCCCATTTTCTTCCTGATGTCACCCTGTGTTGGTTTCTGTGTTCATTTACTGGGGTTGCCATTAGAAAGACCACAAACTGGGTGGTTTAAAAAAATAGAAATGTATCCTCTCAGAGTTCTAGAGTCCAGAAGTCAAGAATTATGGCTTTTGTAGGCTACACTCCCTGTGCAGGCTCCAGGGAAGAGTCCTTTCTTGGCTTCTTTCCAGCACTCCTTGGTGTGCCTTGGCTTGTGGCTGCCTCACGTCATTCTCTGCCTCCATCTTCGTGTGGCCTTCTTTTACCTGGTTGTAATTTTCTATTTCTTATTAGGATGTCTAGTTGGACACAGGGCCACCCTGATTCAGTATGCTTCCATCTTCAGCTTTACCATCTGCAAAGACCCAGTTTCCAGTTAAGGTCATGTTCCACAGCTCCAGGAGCATGTTGGGGTTGCTATTAAACTGAGCCCAGATCTAAGTTGAGGCTTGCCTCTGATTCCTGACGTCACTGTCAGCTCTTGATAGGGAGTCTGCCAGACTGTTGTGCTCCATGTACCGTTACTGCTGCAGCAGCATGACTTTGAGGGTTGGGTACTTGGAGCATGGGTGTGAATGACAGATTCTAGGTCACCAACAGCCCAGGAGAGTCACAGCTGGTGCCCTCCGTGCTGGCCTGCTTGATGTTGTAGTCCAGCATGCCTAGCACAAGCACATCATCCCTCTGTCCCTCTGTCCACTGCCAGCCAGTCCATTTCCAGTTCCTCCCTGGGTCAGTCACTGTGAACTATAATTGTTTAGGTTAAAGTTCTTAGTGTCATCTCTGAGGTAGCAGTTTGAGAATTATAACAATGAAAGAGAAGCGGCATGCCTTATAATGGGCCAATTGAAAAAGGAAATTGTGGGGAGCATTTTCTTATAAGATGTATTCCCTTTGGGTAAATTACAAAGTTAGCTCAGAATTACTAAATAGAGTAAGATCACGAATTATTGTATTTTCACAGCTTTGAGTTTAAATAATTTTAAGTTTTGCAAGTCTTCAAGTATTTAAAAACCTGAAGAGGTTAGCTATCACTAACTTGTAGGAAGACCAATTTTAGAGGGTAAATAGTAAGAAAACAAGGTAGTTTTTAGAAAATGGTGTTTAATGAAATAAACTGGCAATGAAAGGATCACTTTTTCTTTAGAGTTAAATACTAATTTGTTGTTGAGATTTCCCCCCAATTTCTCAATTTGTATTATTCTTTTGCATTTTGAGACTACATGGGTTATATGTGTTAGGCTGTCCCTGGAAAATAATATTGAATACCTGTGGACACATTTCTGCTGTGTAGAAAAATGTGGCCTTTAACTGCACAACTTCTTGTCTTAGTGAATGTGTTTGGTTAGTTTATCACTCGTAGAGTGATCTGGCATTGCTCGATGATGGGAACGTGTTCTAAGAAATGCATCCATAGGTGACGTCTTATTTATTTATTTATTTATTTATTTATTTTTGCAGTACTGGGATTTGAACCCAGAACCTCACTCATGCTAGGTGAGCCTCTACCCCAGAGCTATATCCCCAACCTTAGGTGATGTCATTTTTATGCAAATGTCACACAGTGCACTTAAGCATGCTAGATGGTATAGCCCACTGCACACCTAGGCTCTATAGTACAGCCTACTTTTTGTTGTTAAACTTTTTTTGTTAAGAGACTAAGGCATAAATGGCTACATTAGCCGAGCCTACACAGGGTCAGGATCGTCAGTATCACTGTCTTCCACCTCCATGTCTTGTCCTACTGAAAGTTCTAAGGGACAGTAACAGGCAGGGATGCGTCATCTCCTGTGGGGTCTTCTGGAACACCTCCAGAGGGACTGGCTTTTTTTTTTTAATAAGTAGAACACACTGAAACAACTCTAGAAGTATATGTATTAACCACATGAGCCAGGAATGGTCATTGGTCATCATGGTCAGTATGGTGTGCTATTCATACTTGACTTGCCATGCATTTATTTATATGATGGGCAGTGCAGTATTGCCACTGGGTTTGCAGCAGCATCGCCGGGAACAGGTGAGTAATGTGCTGCAGTGTGATAGCAGCTGAGATGTCACTGGGTCACAGGACATTTTCAGTTCCTCTACAACCTTCTGAGACCATCTTCTCATGTGCAGCCGGTCCCTGATGGAAACGTTGAATGTGGTGTGTGACTAATTGTAGCTGCTGTTCACGGAGCTTCGCACGTGGCTGTCCTCCTGCTCAGCTGGCTATATATTTTTAACCTCTGACCCACACTGTCAGAGTGACAGCCCTCTGGATCTCCTTGTCATCTGGAGGTACACTGAGACTCAGAGGGGTTGAGCGAAATTGTCCATGTCACTCAGTGGCAGTGGCAAAGCCAGGATTTCATTCCTTGATCGTCTTGCTCTAAGCTTTGTCCCCAACTACTCAACTACAATGACTTTGATAATTTGCAAATCATAGTCTAAGACTCTTGATTTTCATGTACTGTCAATATGTCTTAGAAGATTTCTTTCCCTACAGGAAGGGACTACAGGTTGCCAGCGTAACAGCTGATTTCTACATTGCACAGGAAAGCTGCACAGGTCACCCTGCCAACCACAGGATCATCTCACGTCCAGCACAGGGTGAGGAAGTGGGATCAGAACTCTCTGACCTCCAGCTCCCTTGTGCACCAGATACTGAGGAGCTCATGTGCTCTCAACGGGAAAACAACCTCAGCGCAGGGCAGAACAGGACTCCTGCAAGAATGATCTCAGCAATGAACAAGGTCAGAGGGAGGAGGAAACGCAACGAAAGGGGAAAACATCATATTCAAGGTGCAATGTATGAGAAAAGATTTCAGAGCAAAAAGAAACCATTTCTCCTTCCCAGTGATAAATCCCCAGCTTAACTCTTAAAACACAGTTAAACAGTATGACAAGGTTTTAAAACGTCATTCAGAATAACTTTAGTACCTCTGCAAATAGTTCTGCTCAATATAATTCAAACAAGGTGTTTGAGTGGCATGGTAAAAGTCCTTCAGAGCCAGGGATTTATTTCCTTTTCTCTGTTTTTTGCTCTGTAAACTATTCTGAACAGATGACAGAATCTAATTAAGCTAAACTCTTTAAGCACATTAAACAATTCAGTCTTCCTTCTCATTCTGAAAATATGTTCAAATCTGAAGATGGGTCTCCTGTGAGTTGTAATGAACGGTTGGCTTCTGTGAACACTTCTTCATGATATCATCATTTCCATGAAGAACTGAAGGGCATTTCTAAAGTCCTGCCTGGGATTGCTTTCTGGCACCGTTGCCTCAGAAGTTTATGGCGACAGTGGCAGAGGGCCTGAAGGTGAACAAGGACCTGAGTTCTACTTGGAGTGGGAGATAAGCTGCATTTCAGCCTTAGCAGACGGGTGGCTGGCCCTGTTGCCCCGTGGAGCTCTTTGGGGCTTCTAATCCAGCTCCCGATGTCTGCCCAGCCACATAGAGAGCCCCGAATTGTGGAATTGTGTCATCCAGCCCTGGTTTCGTAGTTTCAGGGGAAAAAAAAATGAAACAGCTCCAGGAGTATCAAGATTTTCTTTTGTTATTCTATATTTTTAAAATTATGCTTTTTTAAATTTGTTTCTTTCATCAAGCTATTTTCGTGTGAGTGTGGCACTGAGTTAGGAAGAGCCTACTCTGTAATTCTCCATCTCGCCCTCAGTGGCTCCCCCTGCAGCCAGGGAGGGCTCGCCCCGCTTCCTGCCCCTCCCCTTCAGGCACACAGGGAGCCGCACAATCTTCAGTCGGGCACCTTGCTTGCTGTCACCAGGAGAGTCAACAGTTCACCTCTGCAGCAGGGTACTTGTCCTCCAGAAACCCAGTTACCTTCTGTGTGCTGATGCTTATTAAATTACCACAGATGCCGTATGAGCAGATGACGCGGGACCCCTGGGCGGCATAGCAGAGGAGCGGCCAGCGTGGTCTGCCTGAGTTCTGTCAGGAGAGCTTCTAGTACAACCCTGCACAGCATCTTACACGTGTGGTATCACATTGCTGCATGTTTATTCAACGCACGGGAAGGCTTTGTTCTCAGTAAAAGGACAGCCTTGTTACAAGGCCAAAATCAACAGCGGCAACAGCCAGGGAAGGAGGAGACTCTCAAGGCACAGAGAGCTGAAGTGGGGGTGTTGTCTCCGCCAGTTGTTTCCAGCCATCCACGTCACTTCAGAATGCCATTAAAAATGATAGACTCCTGGGCCTTGTCTATCATTGCATCACCTTGTAGATGCAATGGTGGCCCACCCTCAATGACAGGGTGTGTTTTAGTACCTAGATCCTGCAAATGGGATCTTATTTGGGAAGAGTCTTCTGTGATATAATTAAGGTTCTTGAGATGGGATCGTCCTGGGTTATATGAATGGTCCCTAAATCCACTGTCAGGTATCATTAGAAGGGAAGAGATGGGGAGATGGAGAGCAGAAGACCATGAGGTGACAGATGTAGAAAATGTGTGAAGCAGTCACAGGGCCAGGAGCCACCAGATGTCGGTGAAAGTTGGAAACATTGATCTCCAGAGCCTTTCGGGAAGTATGGTCTTGCTGATGCTTTGGTGGCAGGCTCCTAGCCTCCAGAACTGTGAGAATAAACCTGTTGCAAGCCAGGTTGTGAACATTTATTTTGGGAGCTGCAGGAGATTAATATGGGCCTGACTCAGGCCTACTGAAATCAAGTTCTTAAAATTTCCAGAGTGATTCTGATAATCAGGTAGGTCAGTGTTTCAACTTTTTCAGGGTCGTGAAAAAGAACACTGAATAAGGGTAACTTAGAGGAGGAAAAGTGTATTTGGGGGCTCTTGGTTTCAGAGCCCCCATACATAGTCTGCAGACAGCGACTTCACTGCTCTGGGCCCAGGGTCAGGCACATCATGGGGGAAGGGCACGGTGGAGGAGAGCAGCTCCTCTCATGGTAGCCAGGGAGCAGAGAGGGAGAGCAAAGGGGAAGGGACGACAGGGCTGCCGGCCCTCCAGGGCAGCCCCCCGACCCACCTCCACCAGGCAAGCCCCACCTGCCTCAGTCACCACCCCATCAGTCCATTCAAACTCGGAAGGGCTGATTAGTTTACAGTTCTCATAACAGGAGATTTTTTGGGACGCCTCATATCCAAGCCATAGCAGGAAGTGCCATCTGAGTCATGGATCCGGTTCTGAGGTTTGTGACACCTGCTGCACACTGAGTAGCCTCAAATGTTAGAAGGAACACTTCCAGTGGTCCTGTTCCGGTGGCTCAGGCAGACGACTCTGATGGGCTGGAGGTTGAGAAGCACCCGAGAGGTGGATCTGCATATCATCCCACGGATTGCTGCTCCCGGTACTGGCTGTCCCCGGGGGCCCTGCAGCTGCCCACGCTGGGCCAGCCCGTCCTTCTTCTCCAGGCTCCGCCCACAGTGCTCACCTCCTTCCTGCGCACCTCTCTCTGCTACCCCTCTCTTTAAACCCAGGCCTCACGTACTTGCAGAGTGCCCAGCATGGGCGACGCCTTCCTGGGTGTTGACAGTTGCCTGTATTGGTGGGACCCCCTCCCCTCCCCCAGGAAGGGTCCTGTGCCGCCCCAGGACCCTCCCGTCCAAGAAGGAACAGTGCTGTGCTTTCCTGTCCTGGACTTCCCAGGCGCGGAGCCTCTTCGCTCGGTTATTCTAGACGTCTTTCTTCGCCTTCGGCTTTGGGCAGTTTGACCCTGACATTCCTAGCTGTGGTGTTCTTTGTTTTCACCCTCCCTAGCTTCCTCTATTTGTGGTTCTTGATTTTCATCAACTTTGGAATTACTTCTGGCAACAGTGTCCTCAGGGTTCCCGTCGCTTCTCAGTCTGTCCTCTTCTTCGGAGTCTCTAAAGCTGTCTTTGGGTGTCAGCTCCACACTGGGGAGCCCTCGTCCGTCTGTGTCTGGGTCTCTGACCTGGGGCAGCTCCACTCTCCAGAGCCCTCGTCCGTCTGTGTCTCCGCCTCTGACCTCAGGGCGGCTCCACACTCGGGAGCCCTCGTCCGTCTGTGTCTGGGTCTCTGACCTGGGGGCAGCTCCACTCTCCAGAGCCCTCGTCCGTCTGTGTCTCCGCCTCTGACCTCAGGGCGGCTCCACACTCGGGAGCCCTCGTCCGTCTGTGTCTGGGTCTCTGACCTGGGGGCAGCTCCACTCTCCAGAGCCCTCGTCCGTCTGTGTCTCCGCCTCTGACCTCAGGGCGGCTCCACACTCGGGAGCCCTCGACCGTCTGTGTCTCCGCCTCTGACCTCAGGGCGGCTCCACACTCGGGAGCCCTCGACCGTCTGTGTCTGGGTCTCTGACCTTGGGGCGGCTCCACTCTCCAGAGCCCTCGTCCGTCGGTGTCTCCGTCTCTGACCTCAGAACAGTTCCACTCTCGGGAGCCCTCGTCCATCTGTGTCTCCGACTCTGACCTCGGGGCAGCTCCACACTCGGGAGCCCTCGTCCTTCTGTGTCTCGGTCTCTGACCTCAGGGCGGCTCCACACTCCGGAGCCCTCGTCCGTCTGTGTCTCCGTCTCTGACCTGGGGCGGCTCCACACTCGGGAGCCCTCGTCCGTCTGTGTCTGGGTCTCTGACCTGGGGGCAGCTCCACTCTCCAGAGCCCTCGTCCGTCTGTGTCTCCGCCTCTGACCTCAGGGCGGCTCCACACTCGGGAGCCCTCGACCGTCTGTGTCTCCGCCTCTGACCTCAGGGCGGCTCCACACTCGGGAGCCCTCGACCGTCTGTGTCTGGGTCTCTGACCTTGGGGCGGCTCCACTCTCCAGAGCCCTCGTCCGTCGGTGTCTCCGTCTCTGACCTCAGAACAGTTCCACTCTCGGGAGCCCTCGTCCATCTGTGTCTCCGACTCTGACCTCGGGGCAGCTCCACACTCGGGAGCCCTCGTCCTTCTGTGTCTCGGTCTCTGACCTCAGGGCGGCTCCACACTCCGGAGCCCTCGTCCGTCTGTGTCTCCGTCTCTGACCTGGGGCGGCTCCGCACTCGGGAGCCCTCGTCCATCTGTGTCTGGGTCTCTGACCTCGGGGCAGCTCCGCACTCGGGAGCCCTCGTCCGTCTGTGTCTGGGTCTCTGACCTGGGGCAGCTCCGCACTCGGGAGCCCTGGTCCTTCTGTGTCTCGGTCTCTGACCTCGGGGCGGCTCCGCACTCGGGAGCCCTCGTCCGTCTGTGTCTCCGTTTCTGACCTCGGGGCGGCTCCACTCTCCGGAGCCCTCGTCCGTCTGTGTCTCCGTCTCTGACCTGGGGCGGCTCCACTCTCCGGAGCCCTCGTCCGTCTGTGTCTCCGTCTCTGACCTCGGGCGGCTCCGCACTCGGGAGCCCTCGTCCGTCTGCGTCTCCGTCTCTGACCTGGGGCGGCTCCGCACTCGGGAGCCCTCGTCCGTCTGTGTCTCCGTCTCTGACCTCAAAGCGGCTCCGCACTCGGGAGCCCTCGTCCTTCTGTGTCTGGGTCTCTGACCTGGGGCGGCTCCACTCTCGGGAGCCCTCGTCCGTCTGTGTCTCCGTCTCTGACCTCTCTTCCGAGTTCTAGATGCCGTAAGTGGCCCTTCAGATTCCAAGAGGAACCCGCGCCCTTCCTGCGCGCCTGCTCCGCGCTGTGGCTGAGCGGCTCTTCTCACGTGAAACTGCGCACATTGAAGAAGCACTTTCCAGACCGTGTTCCTCGTGATCATAAGGGACAAATGCTTATCCCATCCTCCGAGTGTGTCTGTGGGGGAAGTTTTATCGTCAAATAAACCTGAGAACGTCTTCATCCCAACTGTCCCCAATACTGATGGTTGTAAGTTACCAGGTAAATGCACTCAGATTCTACTCTCCACGGCCCTCTGGGGCCCGAGCACGGAATCTCAGTTGTAAAGCTCTCTCTCTCTTTTGTTTTGGTACTGAGTATCGAACTCAAGGGTGCTTAAACACTGAACTACATCCCCAGCCTCTCTTTATTTTTATTTTGAGACAAGGTCTCACTACGTTGCTGAGGCTGGCTTTGAACTTGCAGTCCTCCTGCCTCAGCCTCCTAACTGCTGGGATTAGAGGCATGCACCACACCCAGTGCATTTCTTCCCAAAAGACAGGAAAAGTTGATGGAGTTTCTGGACTTGCTCACTGCAAATAAGATGAAGAAAATACTAGGAAAGTTTTGGGAGAGAGATGGGTCCCCATGCTAACGTTGGAAAGATCAGTGGCATTCTTTGGTGACTAGCTCACTTTTGAAATGGCACATTTCTAATTTTATCCTTCCTCCAACGGGGGAGACACATCCTTTACTGATCCAGGGAGACTGTAGGGAGTCTTGCCTGGCTTTCAGTGGAGAAGAAGACACCAGCTGAGTGCCAGCTGAGCTAGTCTACAGGTGGGCCCCGGCTTTTCTCACGGTCTTAGGAGGGAGAATGGAAAAGGGATGAGGGAGGAAGCAGGATCTCGGGGGCAGGGGGAGGAGGGAGATGGACAGTCAGAGATGGCCAGGGAGGATAAAAGGGACACAGGAGAGGACAACTTGGGAGACTGGGCTTGATGAATTTCAGATGAGAGTTGGTCAGAATGGTACTGGGGAAAACCTCTACCAACCCTTTAGCTTTTCTTACTCTTAATTGACTTTAAAAATCACTAACTTTGGAGGTCCCATGGCAATAGGTTATTAGTCTCCCACTGGCTTTGCTGTAGATAACATTACCTAGGTTACTCTTAGGGACTGAAAGTCCACGCGGATTCATCACCTGGGCCTACAGGTGTGTGATGGGCAACTGGAACAGGGTGAAGAGCTTGGCATCTCTGTCTCCAGATTGTGTGTCACCTTTGCTGCCTTAACCACTGAGTCAGATTGTAGTCAGTTTTGCATACAGATATGCTAATCATTTGAGAATTTTTTCTTGTTCAAAATTATGACGTCAGACTAACTTGACCTAGATTGCTTAACCTCTCTCCTTGTTCTTGGAGGCTAAAGACACTGACCAGCCACCATGGCCAGGATATCAGACCATGAAAGGAGTGAAATGAGGTGGCTTCCAAGTTCCTGGAAGATCTCTGCCCATGCCCAAAAAGACACAAATATTCTTCCCCTTCACTAGTGTTATGACTTGGATGTGAAGTGTCCCCCAAAAGTTCATGTGTGAGACAATGCAAGAAGGCTCAGAGGAGAAATGATTGGGTTGTGAGAGCCTTAACCTAATCAGTGAATTGCTCCCTGATGGGATTAACTGAGTGGTAACTGGAGGCAGGTGGGGTGTGGCTGGAGGGAGTGGGGTTCATTGGGGGCGTGGATATGGGGTAAATATTTTGTATCTGGAGAGTGGAGTCTCTCTCTCTCTCTGCTTTCTGATCATGATGTGAGCTGCTTCCCTCCGCCACACTCTCCTGCCATGATGTTCTGCCTCACCTCAAGCCCCGAGGAATGGAACCGGCCTTCTATGGACTAAGACCTCTGAAACTGTGAGA
The DNA here is from genome assembly GCF_902686445.1 of Sciurus carolinensis. NCBI lineage: Eukaryota > Metazoa > Chordata > Mammalia > Rodentia > Sciuridae > Sciurus > Sciurus carolinensis. The sequence goes on along the minus strand of NC_062227.1, from coordinate 78,362,138 downwards.
CCTCAATTAAACTTTTCCTCCTCTATAATTGTGCTGATGGGGTCCTGTAGTTGCAGCAGCAAAAAAGCTGACTAAAACAATTAGCCTCTCTTTCTCCCTCATCATTCCTCTCCTATGTCTGTACCCTTGACCTGGACTTAAGAAGCTGATTTTTGAACAAAGATCCCTTTTCTCTATTCTTAGGCCACTGAATAAAACTTTTCTTTCTCCCCAACCTTTGTCTCTTGGACATTGGTTTTTCCATGGGAAGTGCCTCTGAACCTGGGTTTGGTAACAAGAAGTTGCCTCCTGCTGCCTTCTTGGGGCATAAGCTTCAGTGTGAAGTCACCTGGATTCTTAGATTTTGAAGCGTGTGGTTCTGTTTGAGGATTCCAAGCTCCCCACACATGGAAACCCTAATTCTCTAGTCTAGACCTTGCACACTTGCAGGTGCATGTTGCAGAGAAGGGATGCAAGCTGCCTCCTCAAGAAATGTCCTCAGGCTTGCCGCCACAGGGCCGAGCTGAGCACACCTCGAAGCCTGGATCCAATCAAGCCAAGAGGTCCTGTGTTTCCCCACTGCGTGTCCCTCATGTCCTGCCATAAGAAGAGCATGAACGAGCAAAGCCGTCGCTGCCTCGACCTCACACGGAGGTCTTAGCAAGGGCATTGGAATTCCCGACTTAAATAGCTTAATGATGAAATGACTAGAAAATGATAAATGATGTAATCGTATTTGATAAAGATGAAAATGAACATTTTTATAATTGTTCAACATGAAAATTAGTGAGTCTATTAAGATCTATTTGTACCACTTGAAATGACATGGTTATTTTTATGTATTATCCCACTTCATATGTCTACAGGCTAAATACAAATTGACATCAATTACTGTGATATTTAACTTAATTAATGTAGGAGTCTTATTTGAATTATCACTAAATAAAACTGACAGCATTTACTGGCAGCCCATCACACACAGCAGCCAGTGACTTCCAGGAAAAACATCACTGATTTTCATCATCTGTGCCAAAGACGAGGGGTCCTGCCTGGTTTGTGTGGAAATCGATACATACTCTGTGTCTCTTCTGTGGGCAGAAAGCCATGTGTCTCCCTCAGCATTTCTTCATTGATAGCGTTTACTTCTCTCTAAAACAGTGCTGACGATTTTGCTCAAATGAATGAACATTGCCATTTCCAGCTTCTGTACAGTGGGAACAATAGCGAGTTGAGCAGTTCTCATGGATGTGAGCCCCCTTTGGATTGAACTATCACAAGTGGCTGAAGTCACGGTGGTCCTTTTCTTCACTATTATGTTGTCCTCCTGTGAGCTGATGCCACAAGCATCAAATAATGGTTTCCGTGAATAATAAATGCAGCTATGATGCCAAGTACAAGACACGAAGGCAGGATTCTCTCATGAATTTGAACTTTGCAACTAAGCTTATTTTGTTTATTTCCCTTTGATTTAAAAAAAAAATTCCTCAGCTCTCAAAGTAGTACATTGAATCAGTATGTTTCAAACATCTCATGATGCACCTGCATTTTAGTTAACTGTTTTAAACAAAAGTTCATTGAGAATTTCATGAAGAAAGGGACCAGGCAGAAAGGAGAGGAAGAGGCGCTTCCGGGTTCAGGAGTGTGAACCCGGAAGCCAGAGAAGCACTGACTGGCCTTCCTCTAGCTCGGGTGAGAAATCTGGAAACAGGATATTGGTGGAAAAAGGGACAGAGGACCTCAGCACAGGTGCCGGAGGCAGCTAGGGAATGCTCTTCTTAAAGCCACCATAGATAAGGCTGTGGGTAGCACTGTGCACACTCAGTGAAAAGCAAGGCAGGCTCACCGTGGCACTCCACACGGTCGCGGGACAACTGGCAGATGCGTCCGATTAATGTAAATGGCTGCTAAGTTTAAGCTTAGGCTGCAGTTTTTCCAGTTTTTCAACTCAAAGAAATGTTTTATCATAATTTATTTTCTGAGGGTGATCAAAATATTCTTCTAAATCTGAACGAAATCTCTGGGGTTGTCAATCATTGGGAATCAAAGAACTGACGGTGGTCTAATAACTATTTAATCAAATATTATTTTTCTTTGCATTTTGATTTGTCCTATTATGAAGTAAGAGATCTTACGAGGTAGTTACTCCATAAACCATTTTTTTTTTTTTTTTTTTTTTTTTGTACTGGAGACTGAACCCACTGAGCTATATCCTCAGCCCTTTTTGTTTTATTTATTTTTTAAAAATTTGAGACAGTCTCACTAAGTTGCTTAGGGCCTTGCTAAGTTGCTGAGGCTGACCTCAAACTTGCCATCCTTCTGCCTCAGCCTGACCTGATGGGCTGCAACCAGATGGGAACAGTGAAGGACGAACACCAGGATTTGTGCTCAAAATGGACATGAAGATGGAAATATCAAGGCTCACAATCCCGAGTTGTGGCATTGTTTTGATATGGCCCTTAACGTAAGTTTCCAGCTTGGATAATGTTCTTCACTTTGATATATGATAGATAATTTTTGAAATTTTTGTTATGACTTCCTTATATGTATTACTCTCTGATTATTTTTTTAAAAAATAGATTCTATGGAGGGACCAAACAAAATCCCTAAAGGGCTTTCCACCATATGCTTACAATGTTCCTGTGAGAAATTTCCATTAAAAAACAGTGCTTACTTGCTGTTCAAAGTTGCCACTGTAAAATATGCCCATGTCACCATGTATGCCACGTATACCTCAGCTGCAGAATGAAACCAGGAAGCGCTGTCTCTGTTGACCACATTCACTAAGGAAGTGGCGGGTCTCAACAGCTGGACACGGAGGCAGACGCAGGATGCTGCTATGTCCCTCATGCTACCTGCCTCTCAGCGTAGAGGACTCGAGTTCTGCCCAGACATATGAAAGCTAAAGAAATTTCAAAAGCAGCGAGCTGAAACCAGAGCGGTCATATCTGAGTACATAATAATGATAACTTAAATAGAAAATTAAAGGCCATAGAATAATCCTTTGAAGTTCTTATGGCACCTGATATGCTGACCAGCTCTTCCTCCTTATCTCTTTCCTGGGTTTTGGTGTTGCTTTAGTCGGATGGGGCTTCCATAACAAAATATCACAGACTGGGTGGTCTCCACGGGCTGGAGGCCCAAGATAGAGGTGTCAGCAGGTCTGGTTTATGCTGAGGCCTCCCTCCTTGGCCAGGAGATGGCCATAGTCTGCCTGTGTCATTCCATGGTCTTTCCTCTGGGAAAGACATCTGCTGTCTGTAGTTTCAAAATGTCCTCTTCTTATATGATCACAAGTCAAACTGATTAGGGCCCACCCCAGGGGCCTCATTTAAAAATGTAAAAAAATCCAGTGCATTACAGGTATTCATAATAGTGGGGTTTATTTTGCCATCTATAAATGTCTACAACATAGTCTTCATTTCAATACCCAGTGCTGCCTTTCCCCTTCCACATCTCCCCCTGATTCCCTTTCTCTACGTTATTAGATATGGAGATAAATACACACACACACACACACACACACACACACACACAATTTGTTCTTTTTAGATATCTATAACAGTAGAGTGTATTTTGACATATTATACATACAAAGAATATGAATTATTCTAATTAGGATCCCATGTGGTTGTACCTGATGTGGAGTTATACTGGTAGTATATTCATATATATACATAGGTCCAATTCATTCCACTGTCTTTCCTATTCCTATTCCCCTCTCTTCCCTTCAAACCCCTTTGTCTAATCCACAGGACTTCTATTCCACCACCCCTTTGCTGTGTGTTAGTATCTACATATCAGGGAGAACATTCAATGTTTGGTTTTCAGGGATTGGCTTATTTCACTTAGCATCATAGTCTCTGGTTCCATCCATTTAGCAGTGAATGTCATAAAGTCATTCTTCTTTATGACTGAGTAATATTCCATTGTGTACATATACCACATCTTCTTTATCCATTCATCTGTTGAAGGGCAACTAGTTTGGTTCCATAGCTTAGTTATTGTGAGTTGAACTTCTATAAACCTTGATGTGGCTGTGTCACTGTAGTATGCTGATTTTAAGTCTTTTGCGTATATACTGAGGAGTGGGATAACTGGGTCAAATGGTGGTTCCACTTCAAGTTTTCTGAGGAATCTCAATACTGCTTTCCAGAGTGGTTGCACCAATTTGTAGTCCCACCAACAATGTATAAGTGTACCCTTTTCCCCATATCCTAACCAACATTTATTTTTGATAATTGCCATTCTGACTAGGGGTGAAATCTCAGTGTAGTACTAATTGGCATCTCTCTAATTGCTAGAGATGCTGAAGTTCTTTGCACTTTTTTTACTATTCTGTAACATTGGTTTTTATGTCTGTTTTGGTGCCAATACCAAGCTGATTTTGTTACTATAGCTCTGTACTATAAGGTCTAGTATTATTGTGATGCTTCCTGCTTCACTTTTCTCACTAAGGACTGCTTTGGCTATTCTGGGCCTCTTATTTTTCCAAATGAATTTCATGATGGGTTTTCCTATTTCTAGAGGAACATCATTGGAATTTTAATAGAAATTGCATTAAATCTGTACAGCACTTTTGGTAGAATGGCCATTATGATAGGCCATTAATTCTGCCTATCCAAGAACATGAGAGACCTTTCCATTTTCTAAGGTCTTCTTCAATTTCTTTCTTTAGTGTTCTGCAGTATCCATTGTAGAAGTCTTTTACCTCTTTTGTTAGATTGATTCCCCAGTTTTTTTTTTTTTAGATATTTTCAATGGAGTAGTTTTCTTAATTTCTCTTTCAGCTGATTCATCATTGATGTATAGGAATGAAATTGATTTATGGATGTTAATTTTATTTCCTCTACTTTGCTGAATTCATTTATGAGTTCTAGAGTTTTTCTGGTGGAGTTTTTTTGATCTTCTAAATATAGAATCATGTCATTGGCAAATAGGTATGTATTGAGATGTTGTTTTCACATTTGAAGCACTTTAATTTCTTTCTTTTGATTAATAGCTCTGGACAGAATTTCAAGGAATGTTCAATAGAAGTGGTAGAAGAGGGCACCCCTGTCTTGTTCCAGTTTTTAGAGGGAATGCTTTTAATTTTCCTCCATTTAGAATGATGTTGGTCTTGGGTTTAACATATATAGCTTTTACAATGTTAAGGGATGTTCCTACTATCCCTAGTTTTTCTAGTGTTTTGATCATGAAGGGGTGATGTATTTTGTCAAATGCTTTTTCTGCATCTATTAAGATAATCATGTGATTCCTGTCTTTAAATCTATTGATGTGAATTATGTTTATTGATTTCCGTATGTTGAATCAAACTTACATCCCTGGGATGAAAGCCACTTGATCATGGTGAGCACTATCTTTTAAATATGTTTTTGTATGCAATTTGATAGTATTTTATTAAGAATTTTTTTCATCTATGTTCATTAGGGAAATTGGTCTTAAGTTTTCTTTCCTTGATGTGTCTTTTTCTGGTCTTGGTATCAGGGTGATACTAGCTTCATAGAATGAGTTTGGAAAGGTTTCCTCCTTTTCTACTTCCTGGAATACTTTGAGAAGTATTGGAATGAGTTCTTCTTCGAAGGTCTTGTAGAACTTGGCTGAGAATCTGTCTGGTCCTGGGCTTTTCTTGGATGGTAGATTTTTAATGGCTTCTTCTATTTCATTGCTTGATATTGATCTGTTTAAATTGGGTATGTCCTCCTGGTTCAGTTTGGGAGGAGCATATGTCTCTAGAAATTTGTCAATGTCTTCAGTAGTTTCTATTTTGTTGGAATACAGATTTTCAAAGTAGCTTCTCATTATGTTCTGTATCTCGGTGGTGTCTGTCATGATATTTCCTTTTGCATCATGTATTTTAGTAATTTGAGTCTTCTCTCTTCTTCTCTTTGTTAGTGTGGCTAAGGGTTTGTCTATTTTGTTTACTTTCTCAAAGAACCAACTTTTTGTTTTGGCAGTTTTTTGAATAGTTTCTTTTGTTTCAATTTCATTGATTTCAGCTCTGATTTTAATGATTTTCTGTCTTCTACTACTTTTGCTGTTATTCTGTTCTTCTGTTTCTAGGGCTTTGAGCTGTAATATTAGGTCATTTAATTGTTGACTTTTCATTCTTTTCTGGAATGTGCTCCATGCAATGAATTTTCCTCTTAGTACCGCTTTCATAGTGTCCCAGAGATTTTGATATGTTGTATCGTCATTCTCATTGACCTCTAAGAATTTTTTAATCTCCTCCCTGATGTATTTTGTTATCCATGTTTCATTCAATAGCATATTATTTAGTCTCCTGGTGTTGGAGTAATTTCTCTTTTTTATTTTGTCATTGATTTCTACTCTCAGTCCATTAAGATCTGATAGAACACAAGGCAGTATCTCTATTTTTTTGCATTTCCTAAGGGCTGCTTTGTGGCATAACATATGGTCTATTTTCGAGAAGGTTCCATGTGCTGCTGAGAAGAAAGTGAATCCGCTCGATGATGGATGGAATATTCTATATATGTCTATTAAGTCTAGGTTATTGATTGTGTTATTGAGTTCTATGGTTTCTTTGGTTGGATTTTGTTTGGAAGATCTATCTAGTGGTGACAGTGGTGCATTAAAGTCACCCAGAATTATTGTGTTGTGGTCTATGTGATTCCTGAAATTGAGAAGGATTTGTTTGATGTACAGGGATGCACCATTGTTTGGGGCATAAATATTTACTATCGTTATGTCTTCCTAATTTATGTTTCCCTTAAGCAGTATGAAATGTCCTTCTTTATCCCTTCTGACTAACTTTGGCTTGAAGTCCACTTTATCTCATATAAGGATGGAAACCCCCGCTTTTTTACTGAGTCCATGTGCGTGGTAGGTTTTTTCCCATTCTTTCACCTTTAGTCTGTGGATGTCTTTTTCTATGAGATGAGTCTCTTGCAGGCAGCATATTGTTGGGTCTTTCTTTTTAATCCATTCTGCCAGTCTATGTCTTTTGATTGATGAGTTTAGGCCATTAACATTCAGGGTTATTATTGAGATATGATTTGTATTCCAGGTCATTTGGCTTATTTTTGGTTTTTAAGGTGGCTTGGTTTCTCCTTTGAGTGGTTTTTCTCTAAGGTAGTTCCTCCCTTTGCTGACCTACATTGTTATTTTTCTTTTCCTCCTCATGGAATATTTTGTTGAGAACATTCTGTAGTGCAGGCTTTCTATTTGTAAATTCTTTTAACTTTTGTTTATCATGGAAGGATTTTATTTCATCTTCAAATCTGAAGGTTAGTTTTGCTGGGTATAGGATTCTTGGTTGGCAACCATGTTCTTTCAAAGCTTGAAATATGTTGGTCCAGGCCCTTCTAGCTTTTAGAGTCTGGGTTGAGAAGTTGGCTGCTATCTGTATTTGTCTGCCCCTATATGTAATGTTTTCTCTCACAGCCTTCAAAATCCTATCTTTATTTTGAATGTTAGGCATTTTCATTATAATGTGCCTTGGTGTGGATCTGTTGTGATTCTGTGCATTTGGTGTTCTGTAAGCCTCTTGTATTTGATTTTCCATTTCATTCTTCAGGTTTGGGAAATTTTCTGATATTATCTCATTGAATAAGTTGTTCATTCCTTTGGTTTGTATCTCTGTGCCTTCCTCAATCCCAATAATTCTTAAATTTGGTCTTTTCATGATGTCCCATAGTCCTTGAAGATTCTATTCATGATTTCTTACCATCTTCTCTGTTTGGGCAACTTTATTTTCAAGATTAAATATTTTGTCTTCATTGTCTGAGGTTCTGTCTTCCAAGTGGTCTAGTCTTTTGGTGATGCTTTCCATTGAGTTTTTAATTTGGTTTATTGTCTCCTTCATTTCAAGGATTTCCGTTTGGTTTTTTTTTTTTTTTTTTTTTTTTGAGAATATCTCTTTGTTGAAATGATCTTTTGCTTCTTGCAGGTGCTCTTTCAGCTTATTGGTATTATCATTCATTGCCTGCATTTGATCTCTTATCTCATCCTTTGCTTCACGAATCATCTTAATCATGCATATTCTGAAGTCCTTTTCTGACATTTCTTCTAACATGCTGTCATTGGATTCTATTAATATAGAATCTAGATTTGTTTGGATCATTTTCTTCCCTTGTTTTTTCATGTTGTTCATGTATCTTCCCCTCTAGTAGTGCAGATCTTGGGTATTGCAGATTTCCCCTTATAGGTTTATAGTGGCCCTATAGACTTCCAAAACCCTTTCTTTAAGGGGAGATCAATATTAGCAGTGCCCAAACCAGACAGTATGCAATCCTAGACCAAATAGCCCCTATGGGGACAATAACAAAATTGTCATAGTAAACAAAATGAGTTCAAATATTATCTTCGGTAAAACAAACCGGTCTGCAGTTTCTAATGGAGGACAAAGAGGATGCAGAGGGATGTAGAATGTGGCTGTTAATGGGATAAGAAAAGAATATACAGAAGTTCTAGAAAATAGAAAGGGTGAGAGTGTAATCAAAAGAAATCAGATGTTAGCATGCAAAAAAGGGAGAAAGAGACTCTGAGGGAACAGGTAAACAAAAGGAAAAGAGAGCAAGAAAAGTAAAGAAATAAAAACTTAAACTTTTTAAAAAGGAGAAAAAAGAAAATCTACTGTATAACAGTCATATACTTATGAAACCTTCCAGTGTTCAGTAGCCTGATGCATGAGAGGTACCTGACAATGAGCTTCAAGCTTCCAGCAGGCTTCTCAGGATGGGATTTGCCCCACCCAAAGATCGGAGCTGCGGCTTCCAGGATTATCCAAGATGGCCGCTCTGGCTTAGAAATGTGTTGGCAAATGGGGAGCTGCAGTTCAGGGGTGGACGTGGTCAGCTGGAGGTCCTGGAGATGGGATGCGGTTGGTCAGCCAGGGGTCCTGGAGGTCCGGTGTGTTTGGTGTGGTTGTGGGATCCTGGAGGCCAGGTGCGATCAATCGGTCTGGGGTCCCGGTGATAGGGCGCAGTCAGTTGGTCTGGGGGTCCTGGTGGCAGGGAGCAGTCAGTTGATGTGAAGGCCCCAGAGGCAGGGAGTGATCGGTTGGGCTGAGGTATCCTGGAGACGGGGCTCAGTCAGTCCGGTCAGGGGTCCTACGGGGCCTGGCTGTTGTCTCAAAATGGCGACAGCCACGTGTACTCAAACCTGCAGGTACTGTAAGAGTGAGCTTCCAGGCAACAGCAGGCAGCTGGTGCTCCACTGGTGGTCGGTGATCAGTTTGCTGACTGTTGTCGGACGATCGGGAGGTGAACCTTGTGCATTGGGTGATGGATAGGTGTAAGGCAGGTGATGGACAGGCGAGAGGCAGGCAAATGGTGGATGATAGATGCCTGACAGTGAGCAATCTGCACTCAAAAAAGGTGTCAATATGCTGGCAGACTGCAGGTCACCACAGCAGACAAATGGGGTAAACACCAGGGGATCGATAAGCACCAAAAACTGCCTCACCAAGAAACAGATATCCTCTGCTTGAAACTGGAATTATGGAGCGACAAGCCCCTGATCATTTTAATTATGCACATTCTGAACTCCCTTTCTGACGTTTCTTCTGCCATGCTGTCATTGGATTTTATTGATGTAGCATCTAGGTTTGTTTGGGACATTTTCTTCCCTTATTTTCTCATATTGCTCAGGTATCTACCCCTCTAATAGTGAAACTCTGAGATATTGCAGATTTCCTTTATTGACTTACAGTGTCCCTGTAGATTTCTAATAACTCACCTCCTAGCCTTCAGTAACCTGAAGTCTTGGAGGAGCTTGATAATGCAGTGATCCACAAGGAAGTTGCCCCTCTAGGGGTGATGGGTGGTGGCCTTCAGGTGGGGTATATTCCCTGCTAGTGGGTAGAGGTGCCTCCACTTGTTGACTGATGATCAGCCAAAGGGGGACTAGACTGTGGTCTGGGGCATGGCTGGACTGAGCCTGGGTCTCTGGTTCTACTGCCCTGGTGGGAAAGCCTCACCCAGCTGGGAAGATTCACCCAGTGGGGAAGTTTTGCTGGGCAGCTCTCCTCTGAGAAGTTCCTTTCAGTCCAGAACTACTGGCTGTGGTGGGCAGCCCTCCTCTGCAACATTCCCTGGGGTCCGGACCTATTGCCTGGGCCAGGGAGGCTCACCCTGTGAGTGCGTCTCTCACTGGGCGGCTCTCTTCCGAGAAGCTGCCTGTGATCTGGTCTTGCCGCCCAGGCCTGGGAGCCTCGCTGGGCAACTCTACCCCACAAAGTTCCCTGCATTCTGGGACCACTTCCTTGGCCGGGGAGACTCACCCAGTGGGAGAGACCCACCCAGTAACCCTGAGTTGGTCCTGAATCTCTCACAACCTCATCTTCTTGAATCTGAGTCCTGGAGCAACATGAAATGCAGTCACCCTCCAGTCTGCCATCTTGAAACTCCTCCTGATTCAATTTTGATAGGTCATATTGTCTCTAGAAATTTGACAATATCATTAAGATTTTCTATTTTATTCAAATATAAAATTTCAAAAGTTTTTGATTATTGTCTGTATTTCAGTAGTATCCATGGTGATATTTCCTTTTCATCACAAATTTTAGTAATTTGAGTTTTTCTCCTCTTTCTCTTGGTTGGCTTACCTAAAGATTTATCAGTTTTATTTATTTTTTCAGAGTCTACTGTTTGTTTCATTGATTTCAGTTTCATTGATTTCAGCTTATTTTAATTATTCTCTTTCACTACTATTGGTATTGATTTGTTATTCTTTTTTTTAGGACCCTGAAATATATTACTAGGTTATTTATTTGGTGACTTTCCATTCTTTTAATGAATGAACTCAATGCAATGACCTTTCCTCTTAGAACTGCCTTTATAGTATTCCAGAAATTTTGATACATCGTGTTGCTATTTTATTTCAGTTCTGATTTCTTATGCTATTCATTCAATAGTGTTTTATTTAGTCTCCAGGTGGCAACTTCTTTTTTAGTTTCATCATTGATTTCTAATTTCATTGCATTATGACCTGATAGAATGCAAGGTATTATCTGTATTTATTTTTTTGTATTTTCCAAGAGTTGCTTTGTGACCTTAAATATGTTCTATTTTAGGGAAAGATTCATATGCTGCTTAGAAAAAAGTCTATCCAGTCACTGATAGATGAAATATTATATATATGCCTCAAGTCTAAATTATTAATTGCATTTTTTGGTTCTATAGCTTCTTTATTTAGTTTTTGTTTGGAAATCTATCCAGTGGTGAAAGAGGTATGTTAAAGTTGCCTAGTATTATTGTGCTGTGGTCTATTTAATCCCTAAAATTGAGATGGGTTCATTTGATGTATATAGATGCTCCATTAATAAATATTTATGATTGTTATGTCTTGTTGATATATAGTTCTGTTAAGCAGTATGAAATGTCCTTTTTTGTCCCTTTGGATTTGAAGTCCACTCTATCTGATATGATGAAAACCCCTGCTTGTTTATAAGATACCTGTGAGTGATACTTTTCCCCATTCTTTTACTTTCAGTCCATGGATGTCTTTACTTATGAGGTGAATCTTTTGGAGATGGCATATTATTGGGTCTTTTTAAAAATCCTATCTGCCAGTCTGTGTCTTCTGGTTAATGAGTTTAGGTCCTTTACATTCAATGTTATTATTCAGAAATGATTTTTATTACTTATTATTTTATTTCTTGCTCTTAATTTGAATTACTTTCTCCTTTGATTGACTTTTTCTGGTGTAGTTCCTCCCTTTAATGATTTTCAATTTTATTTTTCATTTCTTCATAAAATATTCTGAGTATGTTTTGTAGTGCAAACTTTCTAGGTGTGAATTCTTTTATTTATTATGGAAAGTTTTTATTTCATTGTCAATTCTGAAGTTTAATTTCATTGTTTATAGTATTCTTGGTAGGCATCCATTTTCACAGTTTGGTATGTAAAATTCCAAGACCTTTGAGGATCTGGTGTGAGAAATCAGCTGAGATCTGGATTGGTTTCCCTCTAAATGTGACCTCTCATGTTTTTTCTAGCAACCTTTAAAATTCTATCTGTATGTTAGGCATTTTCTTAATATACCTTAGTGTGGGTCTGTTGTAATTTCGTATATTTGGAGTCCTGTAATCCTCCTGTATTTGACTTTCCATTTCATTCTTTATTCTTATGAAATATTCTGATGTTATTTCATTGAAAAGACTGTGCATTCCTTTGGTTTGTATCTTTGAGCCTTTAGCTATCCTGATAAATCTTACATTTGGTCTTTTCATGTTATGCCATATTTCTTGGAAGTTCTGTTCATGGTCTTTTTATATCTTTTCTCTACAGTCAACTTTATTTTCAAGATTATATATTTTGTCTTTGTAGCCTGAAACTCTGTCTTCCAAGTGGTCTAGTCTGTGGTTGATGCTTTCCATTGAATTTTTGTTTTATTGATTCCTTCGTTTTGAGAAATTCTGCTTGATTTCTTTTTCAAAATCTCTATTAATCTTTTATTTCAATTTTCTCTCTGATTTCACTGCTTACAACATCCTTTACCTCACAGATCAGTTTATGAACTTCCTAAACTCCTTCTGACATTTCTTTCACTGTGGTGGTGTTAATAGATTCTTTTACTGAAGTGTTTTTGTTCATTTGGGGTGCTTTGTTCCCTTACTTTTTCATATTATTTGTTATATCTCCATCTAACAGTATAGATCTTAGGCAGTAGAGTTTCTATCTTGTGTACTTACAGTGTCCCTGAAGGTTTCCAGTACCTCACAGTTTAGGGGGAGACAATAACAAAAACTAATGCAAATAGTACACAGTATTAAACCAAACAGTTTTCTGCTATGACATCTACATGTTAATTGTCGCAATAAACAAAAGATGTGATCAGGTATTGCCCACAGTAAAAACAGAAAGTTTGCAAAAGGGTTTATAAGTTCAAATGGTGAACAGGAAAAGAACAGGAGATGTAGAATGTGTGATGATTATGAGAAGAGGAGAGAAAACAGAAGTAAAAAATTTAAGGAAGAATGAAAGAGAAACAATGGAGTCTTGCCCATTATTTTTTTTTTATGTCAAGTAATACTGTGCTTTATTTTTCTTATTATTTTTTTTAATTGTATACAAATGGGATACATGTTGTTTCTCTATTTGTACATAGAGTCAAGGCATACCATTTGTGTAATCATACGTTTACATAGGGCAATGATGTTTATTTTTTTCCCTTCCCCCCCACCCCTCCCACCCCTCTTTTCCCTCTATACAGTCCTTCTTTCCTTCATTCTTACCGCTCTCCTTATCCCTAACCCTAAACCTAGGTTTAGGGTTAGGTTTAGAGTCTTGCCCATTAGAAGAGAGAAAGAGAACCAAGGGAAACAGATGTGAGAGAAAAAAATGTAAAATAAAAATTAAAAAAAAAAAAAAAAACAAAAAACAAAATCAAGATATGCTTATCAAACATTCTAGCCTTCAAAAGACTGAGTCATGAAAAGTAACTGACTTCAAAAAATGCTAGAAATGATAAAAAAGAGACAAATATGTGTAAGTGTCCATGAACCATTCAGCTCACAATTAAACAGAGCAAAGAAAAAAGTAAAAGAAAAAGTTATTGATGAAAAGTTAAAGAACTGTTTCCACTGGAGTTCAAAAATTCTGGGCTTCCCTTTTCAGTTGTTAGGCAGGGTGACTGGACTGTAGTGACTTCTCCACCCTCAGCGTGGGGCTGCTGCAGTGAGAGGAGATCCTGTAGGTGGAGCTCCTGGAGGCAGGTTTAGGCTTAGGTATGTTCCAGTTTCCTTGTTGAAGCGATTGGTCTGAAGATCTTCGATCAGCCCACTCCAGGGCCCAGCAGTTTCCGGTCCCTGCTGGGGGACTGCTCCTGAAGAATCTCTCCACGCAGTGCAGGAGCCAATCCTTTGTCCCCTCCATTACCCATGGACCCCACATTTCCTGGTTTCTTGGGTTCCATCTCCAAACTATCACTCCCAACACTGCCCATTCAATTCCCAGCTGATGGAGTCCCTCCCGGATGATCCCGCAAGCTGCTGGACTCAATGGGGAGGGATGGAGCCATGTGGGTTTCCACAGCCCGTATTCCCCCCATGTAAACCCTCTCTACATCTGATTTTATCTTGGCCAATTAGGAACTATGCTGTGTGGTGTGGGTTTCCCAGGCCTGTACTTTGGGCCCAGCTCAGGTTTGCTAGGAATTGGTTCCCACAGCTGCTGGCCCCCGTATGGGTGGCTACAAAATGTCTCCTTCCTCTTTTCTCTGTGGGCGGCCAGGAGAGATGTGGCTTCTTTCCGGCACAAGCATACTGGGTAGCACTTCTTTCAGGTTAGTCTGGCAGTCTTTGATCTCTTATCTCTCAGAACCCAGACATGCCACAGGCCTTAAAAATGTGAGTTCTTTTAATTCCTTATCCCTCTGCTTCACTCCTGGGGAAAGGGGCGCGGAGGGGGATGGCTCCAGCAGCAGCACTGAGAATTTCTTCCTTATTTTGTTATATCCAACTTCTTGAGTCCCTGACCTGCTTTGAATGTCCAATATTAATTCCTGGTAAAGTTCCCCCTTCCCTCCCCAGCTTTTTTGAGTTAGTTCTCAAACCAGAAGACCACCAACCACAAGTGGCAAGAAGTGCTGAGGAGCCTGGGTCACAGCAGTCACAGCAGCTCACACAGCTCACAGGGTAACCACTTGACTGTTCTGTGATTGGTTCTTACACAGTAATGTTCTTTTTAGGGCACATAGAGTTGTCAAGCTGATTTATCTACAGTTGACTTAATTTCACTGAATCACGCTGACTAGGAATAAAGTTTATGTCTTGTGTTTCATTGATGGTAAGAGCTAGCAGTGAAATCAGGGAAACCAGGATGACTTAGATTTGGCTATGTGGCTATGGTGGATGGCCGTGGGGCACATCTAAACTGTGTTCACCTGGTATCTGGGTCCTCTGTTGCATTCTACACTCTAATGATCACATCTCTAATGGTTCCTTGTCCCTGAAGTCCCCGACAGTCCATGCCCTATGCTATCACTGTGTCAGAACTCTACTACAGTATTTTATCTATTTCATGTTCCTCAAGGACAAGGGTCATTACTTTTCCTCTTATGGATCTCTGCATCCAATGTAGGGTCTGACATATAGCATGTGCTCAACACACACTTCTTGAATGAATGAGTGAAGTCTAACTAACATGGTATACATGTGTGGTGCTACAGGATTACTGCATAGTAGGATATAAAACAAGGATATCCCTAAGTGGAAATTCATTAATTAGAAGTTGGCAAAGTATATTTGGATAAGAGTAAAAGAAACAGTATTAGTTTACTAAATGGAAAGAAATGAATAAAGCATTTCTAGCACAGTTGTGAAGGGGCCTGCAAGACAGTTAGGCTGGAATCTCATTCTTTTGCAAGCAGAACCTCAGGAAACGAATGCCTTGAAACTGTCTCTTCCCTTAGGAGGTAAAGAAAACCACGAGAGGAAATGCTGCCTGACTCTTAATTCTCATAAGATTTCACTGACTGGGTATGACATGACAGAGGTCTGGGAAGAAAATGAACAAATCATTTGCAAATGCATAGAAATGATAGGAAGTCAGATACGTCCTGTCTTTGAACTGAATTCAGAGAAGATGGGAGAAGCCTATGGACAGAGATGCCACAAAAGCAGATTAAAGATGCTCTTTAAAAAAGAAAAATTAACATTTAGCATCAAGTTTTGGAACGAAAAAAGTAATGAAAAATGACACACTATGTTTTTATGTGTTATATAAGAAAAATCTCATGGGGCCAGAGATTTTTCCTTTTGAAAAATTAGGTTTCTTAAACATACATGAAAGTAACTTGGTAAGTTTAGAACTTAAGGGACATGGGCATATAATAAATGGGAAGGAAGTAAAGATGAACACAAAGAAAGCAAACGTCTTAAACCAAACAAAGGGTCAGAGAGGGTGGCTAAATCCCCACCTGAGCACAGATGCCAGGGCTCTTTGTCCAGGTGCAGTTTGACAGCTGCCGTGAGGTCTGAAACCAGGTCTAATTTTTTGAATTTGAGAGGCAAGAACTACTTCTCAGCCTGTTACGTGTTGTCACCTCAGAGAAGGAGCATTCTACTGGGAAGGACAGGAAAAACTGAATAGGAGACAGGAGCAAGTTAAGAACCTGATCTGCCACCTCAAGTGTGTTACCGCAGGGAGACAAGCACATTGCTCAGATTCTTTCCACACTTTCTACATATCTGAGATTTTTAGAATTAAAATTAAACATTTAAAACAAGTACTTAAATAATAGTTATAAGGAGGGAGATAAACTAAGCAGGTGAGACAGCCTGGGAGTCCTTCTATCCCAAATGTCCTACAACCTCAAGAAAACATTGTAAATCCCTCCACTGACAGTTCTGCAGAAGGAGAAAAACCTGACTAGGCAAACCCACTCAGAAGCCACCATGGAGAGATGCGTCTGAACTACCCAGTACACACAGCACTTAGTGTCACATGACCAGGACTCATAAGAGGAGGTCACTTTTTAACAAATCCCTAGCAAAGACATCAAATTAAATAGGGTGTTCATATTTAAAAAAAAAAAAAAAAATTTAAAAGACCTCATATACACGTTTCAATGACCTCCACTGCTTTTTGGGTTTTTCTTAGTAAAGTATCAGCCTAAGTTCTGAGTGGGCTGGAAACCCTCGGGGTGCCTCTGGTTCAGGCACTTGCACCCATCTTCTCAGTCAGTCACCCCAACCAGCCACAGAACGTGAGGGCCAACGACGGTAACTAGGAGAGGTGGGGAGGGCCAGTGCACTCAAGGGAAGAGGGAGTGAAGAGGGAGTGTTAGATAGGCTGCTAAAAATCAGTGTGAACAACCCTGTGTAATGTACGTATCATCTGGTTCACTACAGCTCTCAAATACTTTCACGTTTATCTCATGTCAGATTCGAAAGTATAAGAATGGAAGATGCTTTTTACATCTTTCTGTTAGTTTTAATTTTATTCTGTAGGCTTTACCAACTATACAATATAAAAAAGCATAAAATACTGAAATCTCTTCTTTATTTACATGGTGTAAAATTTTCAGTAACAAAAAATTCTCATCATGAAAGATGCAAAAATGCTATCAAGATTGACAATTTAATGAAGCAACATAAAACAGGCTCTATTTCATGATTTTTCACAAGAAAATCTCTAATTTGGTTTGTCTAAGTGTGTCAAACATCCTGTTACATTCACTTTTATAATAACGCCCTCTTCCTGGGCAGATTCGGGGGAGCCGTGATGGCCCCAGTGTGTCCACCACACCACGCCAGCATGTCTGTTTGACTCTCAATTATCTTGGACTCGATTATCTTCAATCACAATAGTTCTTCTAGGATAGGATTCTACTTCCACAAATATATACTGAAATTCATATTTGCCACCCTCTGGATTCTGAAAAAAATGTATTTCCAGGTGTTATTTACCTTTCAGAGCTTGGGCAACAATAAGCCCAGAACTGTGGACCCCAGGGACCCCAGCTCATTCTCATACCTCTTTCACTTCCGCATACACCGTTCCTTGCTTCCCTGGCTCGGAGCCTTCAATGTAGAACTTCACTCGCAAATGTTTCAGCCCATCTCTTACATATTCAATAAAACTGTGGAGAAAACGGAATGGCCTAAGGCTAATAGGTCCCTGTCATTTAAAAGTTGCCCCATCTTTCCAACCTGCACCGTGGTACCTGACGTGCTGTCTCCGCCCGCGACGTGTCATCTCCCCATAGCCTCTAACAGGCTCACCAAAGACACTGACCACCTGCAGAAAAAAGACCATGCCTGCTTAGTGTTCCTTCTTTATGATTCCTAGGGAAATGTTTTCTACAAACCAAGTGATTTTAGAAAAATAATCAGTAAGGCCTGATCGCTTCAAAAAATGATGACTTCACTGATGAGAAAGCTAGGAAAAAAGGTTAAATAGCAAAAAAATTCATCCCCTAAATAATTTAAACAAATATTTCATGCACAGAAATGGAAATAAGAACTTTATGGCATCACTTGTAGGTTCAGAACAATGTAGGCTAAAGGAAACTGTTTCCACTTCATTTACAAAAAGCAAACACAGTGTCCAAATATTTTGGTAATACTTCATGGTTTGAAGATTAAAATGTATGGTCACTTTAAATGACATTTAATATGTGGGGTCTAATGCTAAAAGTTATGATGTTGAAAAGAGTTAAGTCACTCAAACAGCGAGGAAAAACACCAAGAAATAATGACATATTTAAAATCAGGTGTGAATCTATTATTCTTAATGGTAAATTTATGTGAAGTAGAAATGTAGTTTTTATTAAACTTAAAAAGCAAATACTAGCTGGGCATGGTGGCACATGCCTCGTGAGGCTGAGACAGGAGGATCATGAGTTCAAAGTCAGTCACAGCAAAGGCAAGCTAAACAACTCAGTAAGACCCATCTCTAAATAAAATACAAAATACGGCTGGGAATGTGGCTCAGTGGTCAAGTGCCCCTGAGTTCAATTCCTGGTACCAAAAAAAAAAAAAAAAAAAAAAAAAAGGACAAATTTGATGTCAAACTAAAAAAAAAAAAACAAAAAACTGGCCTTCAATTTTGTAAAATTGTCTCTGTCTCTTTGCTGAGCAACTTTACTATCACAATTTCCAGACACAAAAGAAAAGGATACTATATATATACTGTGGGGCTGAAACAAATGGAACAACTGTCCAAATAATTTACTTTAACAGATTAAACACATCAGTATCAGAACACTAGGAGTATCTATTTTTTAATAAGGCATGGTGCCCAAGAAGCCGTGGGCCCTTAAAAACTACTGATAAAACCAAATTGTTAAAACTTAATTATTTTTCACAGTTCCTCTTGGCAGCAAATTAAGTTATTGACCTCAGTAATATCTTACACTCTGTGTTTATTCTGTGGATTTTGTTTTGTTCAAAACGCTGTAAAATCTGAGATGCTGAGATGGTGAATAACACTAAAACTCCTCACCTCTTCTCAGAGATGCATCCTAATATTTAATTAGGTTTCCACCCATATTTATTTTTGTAGCCTGTAAAAACAGATAATTTAGATATAATACAATCTAGATATAATTTGATTCCCAAAAACTACAGTGGGAATCTTTCTTAGTCCCTGCCCGCTTTCCACTCTCAGGGACAGCTTTCATTTCCTGCTTCCCTCTCCATGGTTCCCACAGATAACCAGAGTCCAGTTAAGAGAAACCAAAAGACTGAAAAGAAAGACGCCAGAGCCCTCTGGCTGCTGAGGTGCCCGCCCTGACACGATCAGAGACTGATGTGGCACTCAGGGCCCTGCCCCAGGAACCCAGCACAGCACACCACGCTGGGAGAACCTGTGGCCTTGCATCTTGCCCCTGGCCAAGGACTGGGCTTTTCTGAACTCACTGCTTGAGCCCTCATATTTATGATGCCTTCTGCGGTCACCTTTCACGGTGTTGCTGTTTTTCAATGCTGAAGCTTCCCCCAGGGGGTAAGGAATCTGTCACACACAGCCAGGTTGTCTTGCTATCTGTGACTAGAGAGCCATGACATAAGGTTTTTCTTTTGGCAGGTTTCTTCACAAACCAGTGTGGCTGCATGTTGATTCTTCCCAGGGAAAGGCTGAGGAAGGCTGTACCCAACATGGTAAGATGTGGAATCAGACCAGCCTGGATTTGGGTGCTGGCTCTCACACTAGTTCAGTGACTGAGGCTGAGTTAGTTGCAAACTGGAGATGACAGTAATACCTAATGCAAAGGGCCCCTGGGAGATTTAACGAGACCATGCATTGAGTCACTAAGCACAACGCCTGGCACATAACATACTTTTGGTAATGTTAATGATAACTATCATAAGACTATGAAACAGGTATTTTGAAAAGAGGAGAAACATATCACTTGAGTTTGACACTTTGGTGTATCCTCAGTATTAAATATCTATGAGCAACTAGTAAAAAAAACTCACTTGTACAATTAGGATGAAAATACCCACACACTGATCCCAGAGTTTTAAGTACAGAACAAAGACTTAACATAAGTACAACCCAACCACTGTGTGCTCTCACATGAATTCCCCCGGGGTGCAGGACTGGTACTTGAGTTGGGCCCATTTCTGCCTCCCCCACATGTTCTCCCTCTCATCAGAGAACTAACCTCGGGATGTGATCTGCATTTTTCTAAGGCTTTCCCATATACCTTACTAGGACTGGATGAAGAAAAAAGTTCTTTGAAAATCGCGTAGAACAAGCCACCTGAAAATTACAGGAAAAGATGATGAAGCAAACCAAGAGTGAGAGATGAAGCTATTTGTTAAAAAAATGTTCAGGGACATTGTACTTGCTGTTTTTGACAACCTGTTATGCTGATTCCAACCACCACGATGACTAAGTAGGTGAAATCTCTTCCAGCTTCTTTCACTGTGAAGAGAAAATGCCAATGAATCACAAGTGTGTCCCCAGTGAGCAGGCCCACTTAAAGCTCTTTGGCTTTGTAGCAGGGGACATGTGAAGTCAGGGTCAAAGCAAGTGGAGCTGGTGCTGTCTCAGCAGCAGCTCTCCAATCCCCACGTGCTTCAGAGCTTCAGCAGGATTTTGGAGCAGTGAGTCTCTATTTTTTATTTCATTTAATGTTATAATCCTTTTTGTGTGTGTGTGTGTGGGGGGGTACTAGGGATTAAACGCAAGAGGCACTCAATCACTGAGCCACATCCCCAGTCCTATTTTGTAATGTTATAATCTTAATACTATTTTACCTTCTAGGAGGAAGACTCCTCATGCAGTCTCTCAGAATAAGAACAACTGCCACAGATCAGGCAGCTCTGGACACAGGTCTGCTGTGCACAGATTAAGTTAAGTGTTGACTTTGTCAACCAAAGGGATCAAAATAGTCATCAACACTTAACAGTCAGTGACCTTCCCAAATGCCATCCTTCTATGTCCCCACTGACGGTGCATAAAATACAGAGAATTGAATTCAGAACAGGAATTTGTCTTGCCAGATTTATGAATCAAACAACTTAAAAAATGCAGAGACTATACTGCAGTTATTTTTTTCCCACATTGATAAAAGGAGTCCAGATGGATTAAAGAGAAGCTATGGGAGCTAAAGAAATTCAGCTGGGACACTGTAATGGGACAGAATATATATGTATGCATGTTACACAGATATCTTCATGTGTATGCAAAAAACTGCAATTGCAACTCTTTTATTGATGCTGAAAAAGTACATTACTTTCTTGGTGTTATATTTATATATTTGATTTATTCACCATTTTAGGAAGACTTTTCGTCTTCTTTTTGAAACCAGAGATGTGCTACCACTGAGCTACAATCCTAATTTAAAAGATATGATTAAAACATAAAAATAGTGCATTGGTCAAATCTGTGCAATTCATAGGACTGATCCAAACAATAACTTTGTCACCACAAATTCAATCTCCTTACCTAGGTTTAGGTATGGAAAAGCCTATGGTGACACCAGCTCTTTCCATCTCATCACTATCCTAACACTTTGAAAGCCAGTAGTATGCTGACAGCCACATTTGAGCCTACTATCTGAATAAGGTCAGAGGCCCCAATACCCTGGATTTCTGATTGTCTCTCTCAACACACTCATTCCTGACAGGCTGTCTTCTCTATTTATTCAATCACAGATACATCTACTACATATAAAGTAGTAGATGGACAATATATACATCTACTACATATAAAGACTGTGCTGAATATTATCCACATTTTATACATTAAAACAATTTCTATTGCTAACAAATAGGCATTGTCAATGGAAGTTGTTCATTGCTTACCTTAGTCTTCTTGACCTCTCAGTCCTAATAGCTTCGTACCAAAAAACCTCAGTACTATTTGTCTCTGCAGTTCTCCATCCCTCCTGCAGTGGGTGCTCTGGTGCAGTGTGGGTACGCCAGGCCTGCCTGGCCGCAGGGAGGAGGGGTAGCTAACAGATCTCAGTTCCTCTGTGAGCATTCTTTCAACAGAAAGGAGCTTCCTCAACTAGGTCATCGCCTGCCTACTTTCAGAGTTCACTGATGACTGGATGACCCCTCTTGCAGGTGCGCTTGAGCTCCTCCCTCTGCCCACTCCTGCTTTCCTTGCCCCTCAACATGTACTATCTGAGCATTCCTCAATAAACCTCCTATGCAAATCTGCGTCTCTTCCCTGGGATGACCTACAACAGGTGCTACCACGAGTGGTTCAAGGAAGCAATTCCAAATTGGAACCTTGGAACTAAATTACCAGTCACTCAATGGCAATGAGGACTGTGTGTGCCTGGTGGTAGATGG
The DNA here is from genome assembly GCF_902686445.1 of Sciurus carolinensis. Classification (NCBI taxonomy): domain Eukaryota; kingdom Metazoa; phylum Chordata; class Mammalia; order Rodentia; family Sciuridae; genus Sciurus; species Sciurus carolinensis. Next base: position 78,339,946 of record NC_062227.1, on the reverse strand, counting down.
AGCACTGATAGGCGTCAGCATGAGGTGCCCAGCCTAGAGTTTAGGGCAATTGTCACAGCTTTTGCCCTCAATGGTGAGCTGGAATGGAATACTGGTAAGAGAGAATGCACTTGTTGGTGTTATTTTGATAATCTGGGAGGACTAAGTAATTCAGGAATTGGGTTGGATGGCTGTGGGGGACAGGGATGTATTGGGGAAGAGGTGAGAGTATGGCAATAAGGCTTTCCAGGGAAGGTGAAGTGGGAAAGGCAAGAGAGATTTGGGTCAAAGGAGATTCATGCTGCTCCCAGAAGACAGGTAAAGTTGAGGGTCAGGCTCAAGGCAGTGGAGTAGCAGAGGTCAGCATGGCAACCACATCAGTTCTGCCAAGTCAGGGCAGGGCCTGATTTGGGAGGAACAGGAACTTGAAGCTTGGTACAGGAATATTGAGGTCAATGCTCTAAAAACTTCTGGAATCTTCAGATTCTCCTGAAGAAGTGGCTCATTCCTCCCCATTAAAATCTTGAATGTCCTACTTCTTGTACACTAGGTGAGGTTTTTGCCTAGCAAGACACACACTTTCCTCAGGAAGTCTCTACAGCTTCCCTTCCTGGTCAAGGTGCAACATAACTGGGTGTGAGAAAGGAGAAAAATGGACAATACTGTGACTATTACTTGGAAAACATACATATGACCATTTCTTAAAGGGTGTGTGTCAAGGGCACAAAATACAAACCCGGCTGAGTGAGAATTGATTTACATGAGGTACCCTCCTGTGATCAAGAACCTAACAATCAGATAAGCACCCCAGGAACTGAAGTGCAGTCATGTCTACTCTTGGAAACTTAGAAACAGTGATGGTCTCCATGAAGTGATGTGAAAACGAGACAACAGTAGTGGCAAACAATGGAGCAAAGGCTCATCAGGCTGTGAGTGGGCAGCTAGAGTGGACACTGGAGAGAGCTCCAAACCCAACAGCTGGCCGCATTTCATGAGAAGGTTTGGAGGACACTTCCCCAAGTTATGAGGAAGCCATAGTTACACCCTTACAGAGTAGACTCCTGTAGCAGGGTGGTGGTCTCCATTATACTCCCCTCAACCTTCACCTTCAAAAACCAGACAGATGCTAGAGAATGATAGTGGTCCCAACATAGATGTAATAATGCCAGATGTGGGAACTTCACGGGAGCACATTAACACAGTCTCATGGCACTGGCCACTGATCTGAAGAATGCCTTTTTTTCTACCTCTATTGAGCAGCCCATTTATCATACTGGACAACACAGATATAAAACATTTCCATTACTGCACAAAGTTTTATTTGGACAATGCTGTTTTAAACACTGAGCAAAATAACATGTCTGTCTGTTATGTCAACACCATTCTGTTAGAGCCAATAAGTAGTAAGATGTGTGCTTCATGAGTGAGAGATGGGCCTGAGGAAGATTCCAAGGCTTACTAACCATATCAATGAGGCCTGTAAGAGGTCCTATCTCAGACATGCCATGCCATCCCTTCCCAAGGAAAAGGCAAATTCTTGAGTTCTACACTGCTACTGCAAAACACGACAGGTCTTTTGCATTCTGGAGCAGATATCCCACCACACTGGAAATACTGCTCCCATTCATTCCCTGAGTAACAAGAAAAGCTGTCACCTTAGTCTGGGATCCACATCAAGAAAGGACGCTATGGCAGGCCCAGTCTGTAGTGCAACACTGCTGATTGTACCAGACAGATAATGATACATATGCGTTTAACACACCTACATCTTTCACTGCTGCGTACGGGCTGTTTTTTTGGGCTGAACTGCTTGCTACCGTGAACAAAAAATCATATTTTTAGCATGCTCAGCAGATTACAAAACAATTGGTATTCTACCAACTGTTTGTTAAAAATTAAGAATATGAGCTGAAATAACACAAACTGTCATTGAAATAATAGTTATATTTGTGTTGTATAATTATGGGTGCCTGAATTGCTTTCTTTGCCTTTCATTTTTTTCTACAAAGTCCTTGTGAAATGAAGAAATTAACAAAAATAAGAAGAAATTAAACTTAAAATACCTGTCAAAACAACTCTGACTTTTCCGATCAAATTACATTTCCTCTTCCGTTCTGTGTGTTCTATTACTGCACCTAATGTGTGACAGCAAGTGATGTTCTGGATGTCTTTAACTTTATAGTCTATATAGTCTAGCTCAGTATCTGGGAACAGCAACAGTTATTCAACGGAAGTGATTACTGAGAATTCCCTACTAATGATCACTCAATGATAACTCTCTTTTCAATTTATCCTATCCAATTTCTCCTTCTCACAGGCACTGGAACACAGGTTGAGAAAAATTTCCTAGACAGCATGCAACAAAATGATCAAATTCAAGATCAAATTTCATACATCTAAGTTCAAATTTATGAATCTGTAGGCGTATATTCTCTGGTTCTAAATATTTAACGGCTCTTTTAATTTGTGTGAACTGTTTTCCCCTCGTGGGCTGTAAACTTGGTAGAAAGGGCACTGGCAGCTGGTGTCAGGTCGACTGGAAGACAAGTTCTGCTCTTTACCTTTCTGAGAGGTTGAGACTGCGGTTTCCGCGCTCTGACCTCTGTGCACTGACACCTGCTTGCTGCTGTCCTCCTGTGCTCTGCAGGGGCCCGGTCCCTGTGTCCAGATCGTTTTCTGGGCGAGTCCAAGGACGGGTCTAGGTCGCACCGTTTTCTTCTGCTCTCGCAGCTCCCACCTCAAACTGGGCTGAGTCTTCACAGCAGCTCTATGAAGCCCGAGGTGTGGCAACAGCAGCTGCCTCCCCGAGGACCTGTGCAGCTGCAGAGCTCGTAGGAGCGCACGAATCATGCTCGCAGGAAGCTGTCCCTCTGAGCGTCAACGCAACTACGATCCGCAAAGCTTCGCGACCCACCGCACGGTCCGCCAGCCACGCACAAAACCCGCACCTTCACATTTCACCGCCACCACCGCCTTCCTATCCTACCGCTCCCATGAGAGCGCCCTGACCCTTCCGCGCTGACTTTCACACCCTCCTGCTCCGCAGAGCAGCCTGGGAAACTCCGGGCGTCTGGGAACGGCAGTTCCGGGACCTCGCTCCCCACTGCGGCGCCGCGCCAGGGACCCGGAAGGCACTGCATCTCCCACAATGCAAGGCGGCCAAGCCGCTAGGCCCTCTCCGCGCCTCCCAGAGGCCTCTGCGCGTATGGTCACGCATGCGCCGCGCATGCGCGCGGCGGCGGGGGGGAGGGGCCGCACTGGCAGAAGAACTCGGTTGTGTCTGGTAAATCAAGTAGAGCTTGCAAGAATCAAATAAGCAAATAAGGGTCTTCTCCTGACCCTTCTGAAGAATGTCAATTGGAGGACCCTCTGCCTTATTGTGGCTTATTTGTACTTATAGGCAAATGATTTAATTTCTGCTTTTGTCTCAAGAAAAGCCAGTCAACAGCCAGGTGAAAAGGAACGGGGATGCCAAAAAGCAGGCGAGGGTGTCGTAAAGTCCCAGCGACGGACGCATGACGTCCTCAACATCAGAACGACGCGGCGAGGGAAAGAGGCCGCCCCCAGAAGTGTCTAGAACGCCGTCTGGTAGCTAGGCGACGGCGGCCGCAGGGCAGCCCACGCATGCGCGACGGCTGGCCACTTTTGTGCGCACGCTCAGGACTCAGGCACTTGCTGAGCCCTCGCGGCCGCTGGGCGGTCCCCACCAGGTCTCCATGGCGACTGGACGCGGGCGGATCCTGAGGCAGCACTGGCTTGGCCTCCAGGCGCAGCGCGGGCCGCTCCAGGGTGGCGGCGCGCCGCGGGGCAGCGCGGGGTCGGCCACGTGGCGCGCGGGGGCCTCCGGGTTCAGGTGACGGTGGGACCCGCGGGTGGGTCTGCCCGACGGGGGAACCCTGGCGTCTCGCCCCACCGTTCTGGAGTCAGTGTTTTTATTGGTCGCTCGCCGCCACGTGACTGGCGGCTCTTTTTAACGCGGGAAAGGGTGAAGGACGGCAGAAAAGTCCTCTCAGGCTGGAAAGTGGGTTCCCAAGTCCGGTACCAGAGCAGTGACCCCCGGGAAGCATGCGGCGCCGCCCCCGGCGGGCCCTGCGAGGCCGCACGGTGGGCGGCGCCTGGTGTCTGCAGGGGTCTGGGCCGCGTGGGGCACCCAGCCCGGACCTCCCGGGGCCTCCTGCTGGCGGCGGGGACACCGTGGCTGCCCGGCAAGGCCCTCCAGTGGAAGCCGGTCGGGGAGGCGCTGCGCCGCCAGCCGGCCCAGGCCGCAGGTCTCCTACGGGACCCGGCCCTGCCTCCGCCTTTCCCCGGGCGTCGGACCGAGGGCGGCCCCTGCGGTGCTAGGCGTGGGAGAGCCTGGCGGGAAGCAGAAGCCGCCCTGCAGCAGCTCCCGGTCACCCCAGGGAGGGAGGAGGTCGTCCTGGGCGCCCCACGTGCTCGCGGGCTGCGGTTCTCGCGCTTTCCCTTCTCTCCTCCTGCAGCTCCCCTCCTCTACTCCACCCTCCTGCTTTCTGTGTTCATGAGGTCCCTCCTTTTGAATTCCTTATTTCTCTCTGCTTTTTGCATATGAGAAAAAACACTCGACCTTTATTTTCCGAGTCTTACTTCACTTAGCTTTATGCTTTTACAGTTCACCCGGTTTACCAGCAAATGGCATGATTTCATTCTTTTTATGGCTGAGTAGAACTACATTGTGGACATATACCCCAGTTTCTTTATCCATTCTTCTGTTGACGGGCACCTAGGTTGGTTCCGTAACTTCTCTATTGTAAATTGTGCTGCTGTAAATATTGGTATGTGTGTATCACTATAGTGTGTTGATTTCACTTCTTTCCGATAAATAACAGGGAGTCTGTGTCAAGAAAGTATTATTTTATATGTCTTATATTGTGGAAAATTGATGTTAATAAGGAATCAATGGTTTTTTAACACAGTGTATGTATAAATATCACCCTGTGAGAAATATAGCAGCACATGTATCAACTCAGCTCAATTTTTATCTATTTTATTAATTTGATTTGCTAGATACTAAAAAGGCACAGAAATTAGATTTTTAAAATATTGAACTTATTCAAAGTTATTAGGCAAAAATTTGACACTTGAAAAAACTTTTAAACTCTCCTTTTACTAAGTATATCAGACATAGATCTGCGTGAGAACATGTGTATAACTTGAATGATTTGCTAATCGTGTGGCTCTTAACAATGTATGGTTGGTTTTAAGAAGAATGGAAATGTGCTTCCAACAGTGCAAAAATTTAAAATCTTGTCTAACAGATGGAAAAAGAGCTCTGAAGAGTAGCTTAGCAGGCTAGGGTCTTGGGGCCTTCCCACTCCTACTTGGGATTTTCAACCAATTGCCTAATTAGTGCTTTAGTCTCCTGGGAAATGATGGACTCCATGAGAACTATTTTAATTGTGAGTAAAACAAAATAGCAAAAAACAAAAAAACAAAGACTTTAACATTTTTTAGGTGTTAAAACATGTTTGTGGAAAAAAAGTCATTATTTTCCAATTAAGTGAAGGAGGATAAAATAAGTTTTAAAGCATGTAGTACATTACTTTGTGCAGTGTATCCAATTAAGAAGTACTGGTAGAATTGTACTGACTAAATGAACCTGGTTAAATGTTTAGTTAAGGATAGAGGCATATCCATTTGCTACTGGTTTAGGGATTCAGACTAGGGAAAAGACTGGTACTTTTTTTGTGGTTGTTTTTTAAACAACTAGTACCAAGAAGGATTTACCTGTAATCACTATTTAAAACTATCTTTAGGAAAATTATGGCTTGAGTTTGAGGAACCCACTAAGATTATTTTATTTATCTATGTAAGTTATATAAATATTAATTTACATAACAGTTCTTGAAAATTTCTGCAGCAGGCTTTCATAAGTTCTGGACACATGAGTTAATCTCAGGAAGAACTCACTGGATAGAGCTGGTATGTGTTCTTTGAAACAGCTGAGCCCCATCTCTGTGCTTCTCAAATGAATAGGTGCTGCTGGGTATGGGACACGTAGTGCCTCTTTCTGATGTGTAAAATTAACACAGATTTTGGAAAAATTATCACACAATTTAAGTGGTAATTTTTATAAGACAAAGGTAGAAAAATTGTCCAGTAACATGCAATATCTACATTAATTGTTAAATGAGAGACTTCGAAATAGAAGCTTTGAGTTTTCTTGCTGCAGGCCTCTTGTTTTGAGGGACCTGGTTTCAATTTCTTTGGGGGCACTTGCCAGGAATGCCTTAGAGAACCACTGTTCATTCTGGATTTTGCTGCCAAACTGACTACTAGCAGCTGTGGGCACGCGATTTCAGTTTTGAAATTAAAGCCACAACTACTACTAAAATTTATTACATACTCAGTATATTGAGAAAAATGAGAAAAATACATGGAGTTTTACACCTAAGTCCTCCAGTCCCCATTTGAAAACCACTACCACTATTAAGCCTTATAATATTGTGGTTACATATGTATGTGTGTATATATGTATACATATATATTTATGTGTATATATATATATATGTGTGTGTGTGTTAATACCTTGTTTCTCTATTCAGATCTTTCCTTTTTATGCATGTTTGCTCGTTCTCTTAAGAGAAATAGGAAAATTAGTTTATATAGTGTATTCTGATATGACTGACTTTTCAGTTAATACATCATGAATTTAGCAGATATATTTTGAGTATCATTTGCATTCTAGATGTGTTGTGGGTGCTGAAGAATCAGCACTAAACAAAGCTCATACAATGTTCTTGCCCACATGGAACTTACATTCTAATAATAATAAACAAGACAGATGACTAAAATGCATTGTGTTGGATGGTGGTATGTGCTATGGAAAAAAATTAGTAGGGAAGGAGCATAAAGGCTTATGTGTTTAGGATCTGGATGCAGTTTCAGGAGGCATGGCTGAAGAAGGTTGTGGTGAAATAGTAACATTTGTAAGCACCAGAAGGAGGTGAGGGAGCAAGTGCAGCCGGCACCTGAAAGACATCGTGGATCTATTTCTACTTCAAGCACTGCTTGAAGACTTGCTGAGACTGCATCTTCTTCATTGACTGCACAACGTAAACTGTATGGCAACCATACAACCTAACCAATCCTATGCTGTTTCCATCTTTTTCTCCAGTGAAGACAGTTTTGAGGTGGACAATCTCTTGTGAAATATCTGGGCACATTTTCTTGACTTACAGTATATTCCTAGAAGTAGAGTTCCTGGCTTAAAATAAATGTATGTACCTTTTAAGGATCTTGGTTCGCATTACCAGATTTGGCTTTTTATGAAGTTTGAACCTTTTTTTTTTTTTTTTTAAACTCTACCAGAGTGAAAGAAAATGCTGGTTTCTCTGTAACCCAGTTAACATGAGGCCTTGTCAGTTTTTTGTCTTTGCCAATTTGCTGGATTAAAAGTGATACCTCATATTAATTATTTTATTCTCTTGGATAGGCCTAGGGTAATAGTTTTTAAATACTTTTCTAGGATCTTTTGATTGAGAAAATAATGAAAAAAAGCCATTGCCAATTTTGTAATGGTTTTAAAGTAAATTCATATTTGACTAACCACAATATTATTCATCTACATTAAGACAAAAGTATATACTAGTGAAAGACATTACTTGATCTTCATACAGTGCTTGGTGTATGTGTAAATTCACAGAATTTTTGGAATAACCCTTCTCATGAGTCTGAGGGTCATAGGTTGGTATCCCCTGGTAGAAATTATTATGTGATGGAGGAGTAATAAAAATTTCTTTTACTTAAAGCTTGAATGTTAGAAACTTTTATCATTTGAATATTTTCTTGGAATATGTAATACAGGTCAATATAGACTTTTCAAGAAAAATCATCTACAAATAATGCTAATAATTTTTTCATTTATTATTGTAATATATTAATAATTTGTTTACTGTATTGACTAGTGTCCACCCACACTCCAAATTCATACCCACCCAGCACTTTAAGGTATGACTTTATTTGGACATAGAGTCTTGTGTTTGTGATTAGTTTTACTTGGACATAAAGTCTTGTGTTTGTGATTAGTTAAGATGGGGTCATACTGGTTTAGGGTGAGTCCAAATCCAATATGAATTATATTCTTAATAAGAAGAGACACAAACACAGCCCGGAGAGAAGATGCCAGGTGAAGGTAGAGGTGGAGGTTGAAGTTAGGGTACCAAAAGCTAAGGCCCACCAAGGATTGCTGGCCCCCAGGACAGGAACATTCTACTCTGGAGTCCTGAGAGGGAGTTTGACCTTGCCCACCCCTTGTGTTTGGACTACTGGCTTCTACAACATTTTTGTTCTGAGCCACCCAGTTTACAGTTCTCTGTTACTGTGGGCCTAAAAAACGAATGGAATTAAACATATTTTCTGATTACTGTGTGAGTGCCAGGTCAGTGGCGCTGAAACTTATCTGCCATGGAAATCTTTGTTTAGACAGCAGTACAACAATATTAAACAATTCTCTGGTTAAAGGGGATGGGTGTTAGCACAAAAAGATCAGGTAGTACGGAAACCTCATGAGTCATCTCGGCTATTTTTAGATGTCTCTAGCAAACAGTCATGATTAATTCCATATGTGAAATCCAGCTTGCTTATTTTTTCTATAAAAACCAAGATACCAGATAAGTATATTGAACAGTATTTGCCATCTCTTCCTTGAAGAAAAGTCCGAGAAACAATGGATATTATACGTTTCATAGATATCAACATTTTATTAGTTTGACCACCTAGAGAGACTTAAGTAATTTTAAAGACATTTTACTTTTATTTGTTTATACAATTTAAATTGAATCTTTTAAATCATGTGAATTAAAGGTATTTGGATCCATATTTTTGAATTTTAATTCACAAGCACTTGTCAATTTTGATATGTACATGATATGTGGATACACACATATATAGACTGACAATACTATATACACATAATACAAAAGCAAAGGCCTTGTAGCTTTTTGTAGGTGAATCTCCATTGCAATGTTATAGATGTTTAAAAACTCCATAGCTGAATAAATAGAACTGATCAGAAAAACATTAACCTGGGTATTTGGGATCAAGACTGCCACCAGGGCTGTTGACTTCCAAATTTGTGTGTTTAGTGACTGCCTCAATAAGTTGGGCCAGCTTACTGAGATTTTCTTCAGGTCCCTGGGTGATTTTCTTTAGCTTTTCCCAGTTTACTTGGGGGTGGGAATTTTTTGACGTTCCCTCAAGGAGGCAAGTGACCATATGTTATAACCTGATAGTCCTGGGGTCTTGAGGTTGGTATCTCCAATTAGGTTCAGTGGAGGGCACATCAATGTCTGCTGTCTGGTAGATTTGGAGGTTTTGGCCCTGTAAAAACTCTGGCATGATCCTGCCAGATATGGGCATCATTGGTCAGGGTGGAATTTAGTATATAATATCTGTTTGCCCAAGTGAGGTGGTATACCTGAGTAAGACAGGTGAATTCCTTCCTGTATTTGGCAGGGTTTTCAGAAAAGGAGCCTAATTTGTCCCCTATTTGGGACATATCTGTGCTGGAGAAGGGGATATGAACTTGGATGGTCCTTTCGGTCCCTGCCACTTGCCGGAGAGGAGAGGGAACATTGCTGGGAGTCTTTTGACCATGTCCGGGGAGGAGATGGCAAAGGGAAGGGAGAGTGTGGAGTTAGCGAAGGAGGGTCTGATGTGGCAACCACAGGGCTCTGGGGAGGAGGACCTGATGGGGGAGCTAGGGGCCTTTTGGGGAGGGAGCCCGAAAGGGAGGGAGAGGTCTCAGGGACTGTGGGGACCCTGGACCTGTAAGGAGGGGGTTTATCAGCTATCTCCAGGGCGGTGAATGAGGAAGGGGATTATAAATTTGTTGCTAGTAACTGCAATGTAGTACAAGGCTGACAGGCAGGGGTTTGAATGGAGGAGGGTAAAGGTCTGGAGGTACGGGAGTTCCAAGTACTTGCCATTTCGGGTTAAATATTTTTCTAAATCTTATAGAACCTCTTTATCTAGAGTTCCATATTTGGGCCACTTATGCTGGCTCTCCAGATTGTACCATGGCCAGATTTGAGTACTGAGCTTAAAGAGGCATTTCATTTGGATTTCAGTATGGGAATAGAGGGCTTTAAAATTGGTGGAGAGACAACCCAAGGGGGTGTCTCTGGGAATTGATTGGGTAGTTCCCATCTTTGGAGAGGCCCAACAGAAGTGACAAGGGAGAGAAAAGCATCCCCTGCACTCTTTATGCCACATGGTGTGCCAGTCCTGGACCGGGCTTCCCCACGAGGGATGGGAAAACTTGTTTAAGCCCAGTGGTAAGGGACGGGGTCCCTAGATGCCTAATGGTGGAGTCTCTGTCCAGCAGAAAAGAAATGAATGAGAGCCAGGGTTCCTGGTTAATAAATGGGGTCTTACCTCTCTGAAGGAATGAGAAGGCTGGCAGTGGATGTAGAAGTGAAGTGGCAAGTAGGTAGTGCCCTGACCGAGGTTTCCTGGGTGTGCAGGGGTAGGGAAGATTGGGGAGGGAGTGGAAGAAGGCCTCCTTTAATGCCAACAAAGGGTGTGATATAAGTCCCTTTACCGTTCATGTGACAGAAAGCCCCAAAAGTTCAGTAGGTGGTCGATGTCTGGTACCCCTGAGGGCTGTTGGAGTCAGGTCTCAGACTCAAAGCCTTCATGCAACACTAGGGAGTCGCCCTAGTCAGAGGCCTTCTGCTGAGTTTGAGCCTTCCTCCTGTCCCATGCACCAAGCTTCTCCCACAGAGCAGTTGACATCTGGTACCCTGAGGGCTGTCAGAGTTAGGTTTCAGACCCAAAACCTTCACACAGCACCATAGAGCTGCCTTGGCCGACTGAACTCGGTTGTCTTGGGCCCTCTGTCTACTTCTTGCACCGAATGTCGCCTGCATTAAGTGGACAGCAAAGGGCACAAGAGGCCTACGTCCAGCAGGATAGGGAAACCCAGTCAGTTTGGAGATATAGCCGTAGCCCCTGTGAGTGGTTCTGCCACCTTTCAGAGAGCCTTGGAGGTGCTTGCAGATCACGGTCAGTCTCCAGACCTCATCAGCTGTGTAACTGATTGAGGGGAAGGGAAGGGGTTGCAGGGAAGTAGGGAATGTTGCCTTGCTCTCACTTCCAGGTTAGGGAACCAAATTGTTAATACAAAGACTGGGCAGGACGAAAACCTCATGTGTCAAGTCCGCCGTTTATTCAGGGAGTTGAAATGGTGCCTGTGGACCCAATTTCCTGGTGGAAAATGAGCCGCTGAACAAAGAAAGGGACTGGGTTTATATAGGTCACTTTCAGGGGTGGTCTAGTGAACATATCAGTTTCCTTAGGCACTCGGAAATTTGAGCATTTTTGGTCAAGGTCTGTGGGCAGTGTCTGGAGAGGAATTTCTTCGGAGGAGATGAACACCTCCTAGAGAGTGTCTCTTAAAGATGATGGAACACCTCCTCTGCCTGCAGCCGGTGTCTGGGAGACGTTTGTCTTTGGAGAGGAAGCTGTCAGTGCATGGTCTTTATTTTTACTCCCTTTTTCTCAGGCCTCATTTTCTTGGGGATTTCTCATTCTCCGTGTCTATTAGGAGGCATTCCAAAACCTTCTAGTTTGCATTTCTTCCTGCTTTACAGAGCACATGAAGGCTCAGTAGTCTGGCCTAACTCGAAGACATTAGCTAGAAAGTCAGATGAGACAAAACACAGAGAACCTTCTGTGGAATTCAGAATGGAGAGGTATCTGCAGCCGGAATTTTTCACCATGGCACAATTTTTACCCTGCAGTATCTGGGAGAACTTCCCTTATTCCATCTCTCCCATGTTGAAAGATGCCAAAGTGTGAATGATAGCTAATATTTATGGGGGGCTTCCTAGGTGCCAGACATGCTGGGTGGGAGATGGGTCAGTAACTGATGTGCGTGTGTGTTGTACTTTGCTTTAAGAAGCAGATTCCAAACCTTGACAAGGGAATTAGTGTGTCTTAGGGATCCTGCCTAGAAATTTGGACTGTATAACTCTTCCTGGGTGTTTTAGATCCCTTGTAAACTGCTATCAGTTGTCACTGGCTTTGAGGCTTGATGGTGGAAAGGACTAATTGTATAAAGTATATCTTATTTCACAAATGTAAAGACCATAAATTTTAAGATACTCTATTACTTTAACACTAAAATAAAAAAGAGGCCAACTGAAGTACATTTCATTGAATATGAGATGTTAAGTGTGAAAATACTGTGGATGAATATTTGGTATTTCTGTGACCAAGACTGCCACAGCTACAGTTGGAAATGGTCCTAATCCCCTCAAAGAAAAGCAAAGTTGTAGCTTGTTTTGACAGTCTAGTTTACAAATCTAAAGTTCTTAAAAACCTCAAGCTCGTGATGCTATCTTTATTATGTTTCTTTTGTGTAATCAAAACTGGCCACTCAGTACATTTTGTTCTTTTCCATCTTTTTTCCATTGAATACGTGTAGCACCTCTTTGACAAGCTGACAGCTTGTAATGAGAGCTGGTATTAAACCTTTGATTGAAAACACATCAGTTAAGTCCAGGCTTCAGGTCTACTTATCAGGACACATGCCACAGGCTTTTCTTCTTTGCCCTCCCTCTTTTTCTTTCTCTCCTCTGCCCCTCCCTCTTACCCTCCCTTGCTTTCTTTGTAGAGGTGAAGTTTTCACAGTGAAAAATCTTTGGAGTTTATGAATTCTTTAGAATTTTGTAGAGGGGAATAGATAACTCACCTCATTTGGCAGTCATATAATTTAAATCCTCACTTTTCCTTTCAGAAAGGGGCCTGGTGTCAAACTTGCCGCAGGCCGTACTGCTATGAAGCAGTGTGCCAGGCGTGCCCAGCACTGTGAGAAGTCCTCTAGCTGTTCTGTGTCCCTGGATAGGTAAGTAGCAGGAGTAACTGACCACTGTTTTGGGGACTCTAGACGGGGATTTTAGAGAAAGTTATAGTGCTGTAGATACCCAGTTGCTATTTTGAGCTCTCTAAGAATAGGGTTGTGTAGGAGAATGTTCAACACAGAGAGTTTGATGTGAGTCATGAGCCTGTCACCATTATTCTTATTAGACTCATTTTATGAAACTAAGCTTCTAAAAGTGACACAAATTGAATTTTCCTTTTATTAAAATGTTCTCTAAAATTATTCACTTTTCAAGTGATAAAGACATTTGAAAGAGGAGAAAAGAGATTAAATGCATTCACCTAAAATCTTAGAAGCTCTCTCAATTTCTTAGCTACCAGCATTTTGGGACTCCATTTTCTGACAAGATTCCATACTGTGACCCTCAGCATAAAGATCCATAGAATTAAAAAAAAAAAAAAGGTTATTTGTAATTGATGGTAAGATGTCTATAGATTTGTACTGTAGTAACATTTATGGAACATCATCTGTATGCTAAACATTGTGTGGAGCTCTGAAAACTTGGTGTTATTGTAGAGAGACATTTTACACTGGAGGAAGTAAGGCCCACATAGTCATGTGTTGCAAAACTGTGATTCAAACATAAGTTTCCTGCTTTCAAATTCTGGGTATTTAATAATACTTCTTGACTAGCTCAGCTAACAGTGTCCATATTTGTATATACATATTTTAATGTAGATGTTTTAGTATGATTTTACAAAGAAAAGCCAAAAAAGATAATTAAGGACGCCAATTTAAGTTTAAAATCCCTTATTCTGGGAATAGAATGTGTCCTACAATAATCTGAGATAACAGTAGAGCAAATATTTGTTAGTTTGGTTAATCTGTGTTTAGGTATTTGAGGACCTGCTTTGTCTGGGGTACTATGCTCAGTTCTGGAGACAGTTAGCCATGCACATTCCCTTGAAGCTGATGGTCTGTGTGGGGGAGACAGATTTTTAAAAAGTAAATTATTATAAATTGGGATACATGCTATCCAAAAAACAAATAGATGCCATAGTGCAGAACAGAGGGGTAGAATGGTAATGAAAGATGTCCTTGAGGGGGTGGCATAGAAAGTAAGAACTGACAGCAGGCTCAGGAGCTTGGAGGAGAGTGCGGTGGAGTGAGAACCCATGGGGACAGAGGTGGGCGCTGCTCCAGGTGCTGCTGAACAGTGGCAGCCGCGAGTGAAGCCAGGCTTCCAGTACAGTGCGGTGTGATGTCATTGGGTTTCTTAGGTTATCCCGTTTACTTGTTTACCTCTCTTCTTTTGAAGGAGGGGATGTGGAGAGACTTGCAGATTTGTGATATATTTTAGGTGGAACTGATACCACTCATTTTTGAGTGATAAGTCAGTGAAAACTGACATTGGATAGGAGCCTGAACCTTGAGCAGATGTATAAGTGGAGGTGCTGCTGACTGATAGGGGCAGGAGTTGGGGTGGGGGCAGAATAGGGTCAGTGATGACAAAAGAGGATGCCAGTGACGGGCCATGCGTCTACTTTAGGGTGAGGTCAGCAGGCCTTTGTTCTCCTGGAGACCATGGGTCTCTTGGGGAGAGAGTGAAGAAAGAGAAGCAAATGTGACACAGATGAGCTTGGGAGACTGAGGCACTGAGAAGCACCCGGGACCTGGGGAAGACCTGCGAGGGGTGCTTAGTGAACCAGGAGAGGAGACTACTGCAAAACCAGGAGTATCCTGTATCTGCTGGGAGGGAGGGAGAGTGGGTGGAGCTGTGGCAACCTTAGCCATTTCAGGTCGGCAGAAGGAAATGGGCGAGACTCTCATTTTTAAAAATGTGTTTTTGCATGTTATATGTCACACTGAAATGTGCAAAAAGAATGTAGGAGGCATGAAGTGGGGGCAGCAGTTGCGACAAGCTGTTTTCTTCTCTTCTTTCCCAGAAGCTTGGCTGTGGGGGGCGGTCTTAGAGATTGTTGTAACTGGAAGGAGAGCTGAGGGAAGAGGATAATGTTATGGTGAGATATTTTGGGCAGTGTTTTCAGAGAAAAGCAGGGCAGGAATGGAAGACTGAGGTCCTTGAGGATGAGTAGGGACCCAGAGCACAGGTGTTTGATGGGAGGAAGTGAGTATTCTCATAGGGGTGGAGAGTTGTGGAAATAATAGATGCAGAAGTATTGGAGTGGATCACAGTATGAAATGGGGACAAAGATTCGTTCAAGTTTGAATTCCTTTCATTCTGAAAATGAACACCCGCAAATGAACTCAAAGTTTCTTAGGGAAGCCTGTCGACCTAAAGCACTTTCCTTGCTTTAAACTTCTTTGTCCTACCTCTCGCCTTCCTCTGTCCTTTTTCTTCCCCACAGTCCCCTCTCTTCTTATCCTCTCCCAATAACTATGTGAAAACTGCAGGTGTGAAATAACTAAAATCCAAAAGAAAATAACATAGTATGGGTGTAAACATTGGTAGTTTCATCTTGGAGGAAACCCTAGGAACAATAATTTAGAATACTTTAATTTTTGCCATTTTACCTATAAAGCAAGTTTTCCTCCTTCTGCCAGAATTGCAAAGAAAGGACCCCTTTTTAGAATGTTAGTTTGGTGGTAGGAAGGTAAAATCCTGTCTGATGGTTTAACTTGAATGGAATTTCATTCCAGTTAAATGATTCTTACTGTGTGTTTTTCTGAAATATCTTTAAGCCCAACTTTAACTTTTGTTTAAGTATCCTGATTTAAAAAAGTAGGTATGAATTTTTATGAAATAGTTAAAATATAAAAACTATATATATATATAGATATTACCTGAATGGTCACAGAAACGTATTTTCTTGTAACTTTGCTGTCTGTAGTATTAGAGACCCTTTCTTATTGAAAGTATTCAATTTAATGGCTCAAAACATCAGGGATTTAATTTGAGGGGAGGCATTTAACTAATACCTAAGCAAGGCTATTGTTTAGACTCTCAGAAAGTCTGTTAAGTATCTCTGAAGTTTTAAGCAGTTAGTAGCACTTGCACATTGACATGCATCAAATATATGTGACATTAATCATCTTTTCTCTGAGCATCTACTTTGTTCTTTCTCAGTGTTACCAGAATTTTAGGACTGTGACACATATGATCACCTGATTTCCATCATAAATAACAATTGTTTTTTTCCGGGGGCACTTAACCACTGAGCCACATCCCCAACCCTTTTTTGTATTTTTATTTTAAGAAAAGGTCTCATTGAGTTTCTTAATTCCTTGCTAAGTTGCTAAGGCTGTCTTGGAACTCACAATCCTCCTGCCTCAGTCTCCAGAGCCATTGGGATTACAGGCATCAAATTTTTTGATAATTTAAATCATAAGTAGAGTATGAAAGTAGAGTATGGGAAAGCCATTTTAAATTGATTAAAGGTTTTTGTCTCCCAGTCTATCCTTAGACCACATCCCAGTCATTAATATAATCTCCTATATCTCCATTTTCATTTTCCTTTTTACTGAATGTTCATAAAGTGCGTAAACACTCATTCTTTCCTCATTAACACTAGTGATGCTTCTAGGCACTTTCAGAGTCTTGTACTCTTTGTAGAATTTTGTGGTTGATGGAATATTGAGAGTACATCCAACATGATTTACTTAGGTATAAAAATGAAAAAGTCACTTCAAAATATTGCAGGACTTGGTGTCTCTTTGAAACCTTAGAGGAAGCCATAAGAGCGTGGAGACATTTAGCAAGAGGATGCACCAGAGGGCACAGGTTAGGAAGGAAATGGGCTGATAGTTCCCATTCCACTTAATTCCACTTACCATTTTTTTTTGAAGGGGAGGAGGGATTCTGTGTTTCTTTTACTAATAGCTAAGAATATGCCATCTCTCCTTTATTTCCTCTTTTTTCCCTCCCCATAGTGAAGAGATTGGACCCAGGGATGCTGTACCACTAAACTATATCCCCAGCCCTTTTTATTGGAGACAGAGCCTCACTAAATTGCCCAGGCTGTTTTCTACCTTGGAATTCTTCTTCAGGCTCCTGAATAACTGGGATTACAGGCATTCTCCTCCCAGCCCGGCTTATCTATTATTTTAATTTTATTTTGATTTCACCAAAGAATAATACATACTTTCATAGAGAGGCAGTGAAGTCATGCCTGTTGATTCTGTTTATGAACATGATTAAAATGCTGAGGAAGTTTGCTCTTTTAACCTAGGATTTCTTTATTGGTTTATGTAATTAAAATTGTCTCTTTTTTGGTACCGGGGATTGAACTCAGGGACACTCAACCACTGAGCCACATCTCTAACCCCTTTTTGTATTTTATTTAGAGACAGGGTCTCTCTGAGTTACTTAAGGCCTCCTTAAACTGCAGAGGCTAACTTTCAAATCCTGATCCCCCTGCTTCAGCGTCCCGAGCACCTGGTATTATAGGTGTGTGCCACCACACCCTATCACTAGAATTCTAATGAAAGTTTCAATCAAAAAAATAATTGAAGATTATTTGTAATTCTGGCATAAGGAGAAAATCTTGTGGATGCATTTACTTCTTTTATAGGAAGAATCTGTTTATGGTCTTCTATTTAGAGATGAATAGCCATTGTTTTCTGGGTGGCTTTTTAGATTAAGCACTGGTGCACTTCTGATTTTTCCCCTCTTAGAATGCCCTCTGAGATCTTGCTGAAGATATTTTCCTACTTGGATGCTGTGAGCCTGCTGTGTGCTGGATGTGTGAGCAGACGCTTCTATCATTTGGCTAATGACAAGTAAGGAGAAAACCAAGTCTGTTATGTTTTAATAAAAATTTGGTAGAAGTCATGAAAACTATTAAGACCTTTTGAAATATTTTTAAAAATTTGAGATAATTAATTTCAATGGTATTTTTAGATAGAAATAATGTTTAATGGTTTATGTGGTTATTAATTTCCAGCTCTTTGAATTTATGTGCTTAAAGAAAAAAATATTCTTTGCGTGTACTGAATAAGATTAGGCTCATTATTGCTGTAGTTGCTGGAGGGTGCAGCCTTGTCCCTTGGAGTTCTTAACTGTGCTCACCTGAGCACTAGACAGACACATACCCGTTCTCAAGTAGCACCGCAGGGACTTATTTCCCCATTTTCCCTGGCCATGATGGCATGCTCTCTTCTGACAGGCAGGCAGGAGAGCCTAGAGGAAGAAGCACAAGGGACCAAGTTAGATAGATTTATCTTCTCCCCTCAAACTTGCCAATGAAGTAATTTCACTCTGTAGGGAGAGTGAAGGAGGGGAGGAGAGGCGTAGAACATCCTTTGGAGCTGTTGCCTTTGGAAGCAGGGAGTCACTCTTGCTTGGGCTAATGACAAGTAAGGGGAAAACCAAGTCTGTTATGTTTTAATGACAGTTTGATAAAGGTGTCCATGAATAAAGAGAAATCCCACCATTGTTTCAACACTCAGCTTTACCCATGCCACAGAATTTACCTTGTGTTGAGAGATTATGGGACCTCCTGATATCCAGAGAGTACCTTGTGCCTACGACTGAGTATCTTGGCCTTTTATGCCCTTCTTTCATTCATATCAAAAGATCATACAGATATTGATTCTATGTAGAATCCATAGATCATGAGGGAAAACAACAAGGGAATACAGGTTTTATTTATTTTTTGATTTTTTTTCTCTTTCCATTTATTGGTGCATTATAGTTATATATGATGGGATTTATTGTTTTAAATACTACATGCCTATAATATAATTTGTCCAATATCACTTCCCAGCAAATGCAGGTTTTAATGGTGGTTTTGTTTAATAGAGGAAGAAATGGAGAATGACAGAAGAAGGGGTATAATATAATTTAATCTTGGAGCATGACAGGCAAGAAATGTTATATGTTATGTTGGTTCTCAAATGCTAGTCCATAGAAGACTGCAGCAGAACCAACTGGAAAAGCTTTTAAAAAAAAACTTGGATTCCTACTCTTCGTTTCTGATGATTGTAATTCAGTGCTCAGGAATCTGTGTTTTAACATTTCTTCAGGTCATACCACTGAATAGTCAGATTCTGAGACTTGTTATATGTTTGACACTTAAGAAACTCACAGTAAGCCCTCAGACTCCATTAAGGCTACCCTCAACTTTCTCATACTCAGAAGGGCATGATACCATTCTCTGGTTGGGAAGCATTGATTTTACTAATCTTTCAATTTTAAAAGATGTATCCTATATGGGAGAACTATTTCTGTCTGTCTGCTTATCTCTGTCAACATGCACACATCAATGAGTGCTATGAATCATGTTCTTGATAATAGTTGTAGACTGAATAGAGAGCAATTTTTTTTTCCTTAATGACCCAAAAAGAGATGATAGCATTTACTAAAGCAGAATGCAGTGAGGCATTTTTCAAGGAAACAGCAATTTAGTGTGCAAAACTGTAGTGTGCTAGAGAGTTCTCACTTTATTTAAGGATAGTGATAAAAGGGCCTTAACCTTAACATTTTTATTAAATAATCAAGAACAGTCTCATTTAATATTCTGATTCCATAATATAAAACGTTTTTATGTAGGCATTACTTGTGGTAAACTAAATGTGCTGGTGCGGGGGGTGCAGCTCTGCACACCCACCGTGGGTGTAGTCACTGTGGTGGAGGGTGTGGGACTGCCGCCCTGACCCCTCTCCACAGCAGTGCTTGCTCTTGAGGTTGGTGAGGACTAGGCCACGTACCGTAGCCTTGGCAGTGGTTTGGTAGTGCTGATGGGAGAAGTTCCATAAAGGTCTTGCTAAAACAAAGGAACACTTATGTAGAATGAGATTATGAGTAAATTTGAAGAAAACAAAAGGAAGCTTTTATGCATAGGGAGTTTTAAAAAGTGTGTGTTCAAGAGATTTTGGTAAAATAGTTTCCATTTACCTAGATATATTTAATTAATCATTACTTTGCATCTGTTGGCTCACATATGAAAGTTCAGAAATTTCTGAACTGAAAACATAAATGCTTTTGTGCCACAACTTTGCACGAAATTATTTTGTAGGGCAAGAAATGATTTTACCAGAAAGGGACGTCACTAGATTTGTGATTGTGTGTGAGTTTGTGTTTTTTGGGAAGTCCATGCAAACATCTGAGTCTGGAGATGTGCCCTGAAGTCCCGTGTGTGAAAAGTGATCTGTTCCTGTTGTAGTGAAGGAGGTAGCTGTTGTTCTCCAGGGTGCCTGTGGTGTCTCCAGGGTACCTCCTGCAGCTCAGCAGCCTCCGCTTCTGTGCGACAGTCACTTTTTCCCAGTGGCTTCTTGGCCATTGAGCATTTTATACCATACTTCTCTAAATAGAAATGTGGGAATGTACATTAGCAAATAATTAAATTTTATTTATGGAAAGCTCATCTTTCATATTAGAAAACTGATTTTATCCCCTGCCTTAGTTTCCCTAGTTGTTAATTCTAGGTTGGAGAGTGTTAGCTGAGAGATAGGAGATCTGTTGTCCAGCCTTAAGCCCACTGCTGACTAACTACCACTGCATGTGGGGTTTCTCACTGGCCTCTTAGTAACAGTGAGTGGAAGGAACACAGACTTTGTATCTGAAGAGAATTTTATTCCAACAGTGTGGATTATTGGCTTTTTGAATTTAGCTTATTTGGTTACTTTGACCCCATTTCTGTTACTGGAAAGGCAGTGAAGCATATTGGATATGAGTAAGAGCTCCAGTCCAGCCTGCATGGGTTCAAATCCCAGTTCCATCACGTTCTGGAGTGCAGCAGCCTGAGCCAGGGCACTTTGTGTCAGGGCCTCAGCTATACTGTCTGTATAGTGGGGAACTGCCTCATGGGTTTGTTGTGAGGACTGATTGAGTTCATGTGTGTAAAAGTGGTTAGGGAATGCTTGACACAGATATGTGCTCCAGAAACTTAATGCTCTTAATAACCTTCACATTTTTTTTCAAATACATATATTTTTAGTTGTAGGTTAACACAACACCTTTATTTTATTTTTATGTGGTGCTGAGAATTGAACCCAGTGCCTCACATGTGCTAGGCAAGTGCTCTACCACTGAGCCACAAGCCCATTCCAACCTTCACATTTTTATCTTTGGGAAACAGTGCATATTACTGTTGAAAAACTAAAAAATAGGAAGCAAAAGAAATGCATAATTCAGTTCTTCCCTGTTGATATTTCTTTGTGTGTGTGTGTATCCTTTTTGATCTTTTTACCATGCACACATAAAAAAAATAAGACTCATATAATAAAGCCTTCTTATTTTTCTAGAATGGACCTCTTATTCAATCAGCAAGTCAGTGGTTTGGATCATTCTAAATAACAAGAGATTGCTTGCTTTATACTTTATCCTCAGAAACAGACTTTTCTGTCTTTTATATGTTTTGAGGGTTAGCAAATCTAAGGTACTGCATTTCGAACTGTAGTTCACTTTAATATGTGAACACTGTAAATAAATGTTCAGCTTGACTTATTCATGGAATTGAACTATTAAGCATCTCTAATATGTTACTATTATAGGTACATGGCAGTGTCTCTTAGTTAATATATTCTCTTTTTCCCCCAGTTTTATTTGGATCAGAATCTACTCAACTGTGTTTTCACCTAAAAAATCCAATTGGAAAGTTAACTCAGTGGAAGAGACAGCTGTGTCTGTGAGTGTACTGTCAGTTGAGGATAAAGAAGCTGGCTATTGGAAGAAAGAATATATTGCAAAACAGATCACATCTGTGAAGGCAGCACTGGCCCAGGTTCTCCAGCCTGTCAGCCCCTACACAGGCCTTCCTGTGAAAACCAAAGAGGCCCTTAGGTATGCAATGTGCTCTTGAGCAAGGACCTCTGTGGTCCCTGGACAGGAGGACTGTGACAACTTTCAGTTTATAACCAGAGAAAAATGATGACCACAGTTCAGCGTGTCCTGTGCATAGGGAAGATGTGCAATTTAGATTGTCGAAAACTGTCTCTGATAATTTTTTGTTTTTGTTCATCTATATAATATGTGATATATTCCTATTCCATATGTATGACCTAAAGTTTTTTGGTTTTTATGAAAAGCAGAATTAATCTAATGATCCACTTTAGTAAAGCAAAGGTGTTCAAGGTGTCCTTCCTTCTGGGCAGAATCTTTGTCATACTTATGTCTCTCTTGTCATTTGCTGGAGGATCATAGATGTTCAGTCAGTGTTAAGAGAGGAAAAGTCTAAAGAAGGAACCGCTGGTGAAATGAAAATTACGTTGCGCAAATGTCGACTTTTGCGTTTAAGGAAATACGTGCTTCCAAGCCAATGTATGAAATTGCTTTTAGCATTTATTTTCTATAATGAGGTAAACGTTTTTAGCTTTCTTTTCTTTCTGCAGGATATCAGGCTTAGGTTGGGCAATTGTATTGAAAGAAAAAAGTGGAAAAGAATATATCATGCAGCATGTTGATCTTTCCTTAAATGATACATCAGTTACTGTTGTGTGGTATGGCAAAAACTGGCCATGTTTAGCAACATTATCAACCTTGGATTTGTGTGGTGTGACACCAGTTTTTATGGACCGGCATAAACCCCCTCCCAAAAATGGGTAAGTATTAATTTAACAGAACTTTCAGGTGACAGCATCTTGTACATTAATATTAGTTGACATTACTTTGGTGATTCAAAAATATTGCCAATGTATTTTAATTTTATTGCACCCTAGACTTTTCTGCCATTTTCTATCACCGTGGAATAGGAAAAAAATGTGTTTGTCATACTTAAAGTTAGGTCTGGATTTAAGTTCCTCATGTCTTGGTTATCTGTAACAATGTGAAATGATGTTCTAGTTTGCAAAGTTTCCTAGATAATTGATGGCTAACCCTTTGAAGTTTTTAATAGAAAGATAAATAAAACTATTATATTTTTCTTCTTTAATAAATGTTTACACCAATCATAGCTGAAGTATGAAGTCATGCATCTAATTCTTTGTTATTTTGTGTGTTTCTTTTGAACTTACTAGCTATGTGGCTTTGTGTGCATGACTTTTTGCATGCCTCCACTGTCACATCTGTCAATGGGATAGTGCCCACCTAGTATCTAGTGTGGTGGAATCCTGTGAAGATCAGACTCCGTTGTTCTAAAATGTAAGATCAAAGGTGTGTGCATCCCAGTGCTAGGGCTTACTGAACGCTCACTATTCTCCTGTCATTAGGTGGCTTTACACTGAGTCCATACTCATTAGAAGGCTTATATTTACTTTTCCCAGGAAATCTCTCATGTCACTTTTCTCATTATCAGTTATTTTCTCCTGAAAGTTGGACAGTGGCATGCGTAGCATCCCCATTTCCTGAGCAAGCTAACGCAGTCTATACAAAGTCTATCACAAATGCAAAGGTCATATATTATACCTTGTGCAGAATTGGTGTCCTGCTCTTCCTCCTTCCTCTTTCACTGTTAAAATGTCCTTGGATTTTTCAGCAACACTTCCTGAATCTCTTTTCTTGCCATCCTTGTGTGCTGCAGTTTCACGCATAGGTCTCTCTTGTCTGTCCTTGCTATGAAAGGTGTTGAGATGCCTGACCTTGGGCTGATGGTCCCCAGGGGGAACAGTGCTCTTTCATGGTTTTCCTGGAGGTGGGCCTTGTGTCTGGCTTCTCTGTGTCCTGTTATGTTCACTTAGCTCTGCCGTGCTGTGACTGTGAGGACGTTCAGATATCTCACTGCTGTAAGTCCAGGTCTTGTAGTTTGAAAATATCTTTAATGTCACGATGAAAAGCATATGAATTATTTTTTCTTATTGTATTACTGAAAACATTTTGGAAACACAGTTCCCTTTTAAATAGTTCTTTGATTTGAATGACTGTGAAATTATATGGTACCATGACGGGTACCAGATTATTCTAATATAATATTTAGGTTGTATGCAATATGAAATAGTGTCTGGAGACTGAGCCACAGATTCTGTACTTATTTGATTGAACAACATGCTACTTAGCATATCATGAAATGCTGTTTACAAGTATTAGGACAAAACTGTTAACATTAATTAAAATGATCACAAAAGACTGGGTCAGGTGAAATTGTAACACTCACTTGTTCCTAAAACTTGCTTCAAGGTCAGAAATACTTATGCTACACAGTGACCAATGCTGGAATTCATTGAGGAAATACATTTAATGTAACTCATTTCCATTAACACTTGGTGGACTTTAGCCAGCCTCTGAACAACGGTGGCATTGGTTTTTGATTGATTTGTCATTGTAAGTTTGTGAGCCATTGCTGTCATCATGCAGGAGTGCAGATCCTTGTCTCCATCTGTGTGACAGCCAAGAAGATACTTTAGGAATTTTATTCATTTTTGTTTTTTGTTTCCTCAGTGAGAATTTTTTCAGGAACAGTAAAAGCACTATTGATGTAATTTGCGAATTGGATTTCTCTCTAACTTATCCTTTCTAGTTGAATTAGTTGAATCTTGGTTTCCTTCTTTGTCAGTGTATGTCAGTGGCTTGTAAAGCCGAGGCAAATGAGGACTCATTACATCATAGAATCTGGTGTTTTTTTTTTCCCCCCTTGGGGCCCATTGGAGAGGGAGAGAAGGGGCATTTTCACACCCCACCTGGCCTCCTCTTCATCTTAATAATGACAGTGGCAGTAATGGCCATTTATTAAGTACCTGTCATGTGCGCTATGCTCTCATGGTATTTTCTCCTTTCATTTTTCAACCTCCCCTCTGAGGAGGCTAGTGATCTCACACACAAGAAATGGCCTGCTGTGGTTGAGGGAAGAGTCACTGTCAGTAGGAGCTAAGGGTTCATTCACCAGGTTTCCCTGAACCCGTAATTAAATCACTGGCCTTGTGTTCATCCTCCTTCGGGAACATTCTGCATGCACTGAGCGTATTTTTAGTTGTGAAGTACATGCATGCGCACCGATCACCTCTCCTTTTCCAGTGGTTCTCAGCAAAAAAAATTCTCTTGATGGGCTCAGTTCCTTGGTGTGGGAGCTGTGGGTTTGCTCTAATGCTTTACAGTGCTTCCTCTGCTGTGAAACAGTGCCTTAGCTGATCCCCTTTTACATTTTTTTACCTTATGATCATTTGCATACTTATTGACTTCTGTATGCTAGTTGCTGGGGGCAGACTCTGGAATGCCCTGGGGCCCTAACTCCTTGGGGACTTTGGTCTAAAACTGAGCCTTGTTAATTGACCAATGAGATCTCATCTTTCTTATAATTCCCCGAATTACTTCTAGGTTCTTGAAAATGATAGACATTCTTGTCTGTCATTTACAGTGCTTTTAGAACTTTTTACTCGATTACTTTTAAGTCTTATGATGTGTCTTTCCTTACACATCTGAGACAGTGAGTTCTCAGTGTGTCTCCTTTATGAAAACATTCTTTATTTCAGTTTAAATTTGTTTTCTAATCTTTCAGTTTTCACATTCTCTGAGTTTCCCTGAAGATAAATTTGAAAGACACATCTGTGTTCAGATAGCCTACTGAGACTACCTGCTTTTGTGTCACTTTGCTTATGCATTATTTCACTCACTGGATTAGACTTATGTATTGAGATTTGACTTTTGATTGTAATGTCTTGCTGGGTTTCGTGGGGGTGGGGGGAGAATAGAAGAGGGTTCTGCCACTGCATCACCATCCTGATTCCTCAGTGTCCCTCTGGCTGGCCGTACAGTTGACAGAGCAAGAGAGGGGGAAAAACATAGTATGGTGAAAAGCTCAAATGTGTCCATTTTGCCTTTTATTTATGCAAGGTTTTTGTGTCCTGACCCCATGCTTGATGGTGCCACTTAGTTTGAGTAAATTAGTATATATAAATTGCTCTTCAAAAGCATTTTTAGATACACTGAGTAGTAACAGTGATACAGATAGGAAGACTCATGTCTCTCTCTTTTCTTTGGCATGGATTTTCAAAGACCTCGGTGGCATTCTTTAATTGCAAAATATGATCTGAGTCACTTAACTGAGTCTACCATGATTGGCTGCGACAGACTTGTTCAGATCTTTTGCCTACAGCCGGGTCTCCTGGTGGGGCTGTGGAAGGTAAGATGTGTTCCATGTGTGTCCTGTGTCCTTTCCCCGTCACAGCCCTGTGTTCACTCACCATTAGGTATGAAGTCGTACATGATCCCTTGACTGTTCAGCACTTGCATCTTACCAGCCTCATTTTCTGGCTAGATGGTCTTCTGTTTTATTGAAGCGGCTCTACTGTTCTGCTGTCACAGTTGACAGTCCACTTCTTCCTCCTTCCATTTCTTGTTAATGTTACTCTTTTAATGTCATGGGGCTTTTCCTTTCCCCCTTCCAATCAATCCATGTTCCTTCCTCTGTACCTTTTATGTTCTTTCTCTGCCAAAGCGTCTCAGGTGTTCACTGTGGTAGTCTTCCAAGCATGCTTCTGATGCTGTGATGTTGTGTGGATATAATCTGCTTTTCATGGTCAAGTGTTTGAGAAATTGTTCTTTCCCTTTACATAGATTTTTTGTTTTGCCAATTCAGGTTGGTTGCTAGCTCCTCTGGGGGTTATTTTCTGGCAGTCACAGAGTGAAAGCATACGTACCTCTGTGTAAAGTAAAAAAAAAAAAAAAAAAAAGTAAAAAGTATATGTACCTCTGTGTATACAAATTTAAGTCTTTGGCTTGTGGATGTTTTAAGAGAATAGTTAACAGACTTGATTTTGAGAATAGCAGTGTGCATCAGTATACAGTGAGACAGAATCAAGGTCTACAGCTTCATAGAGTGTCATCTTGTGGTACCCTTTTTTAATCTACTGTGGCCGTCCATTTTTCTTTTCCTCTGTCCCCTTCTCTCTGAAGGTAACTTGTAGGTGAGGCAAGAGTATGCTTGTTCTACATTTCATGACTTGACCATCGATCTGTGTTGGCCTGCAGAGCTAAGAGGACTGTGTTTGATCTGCTTGTCTTCTGCCTGGTAATTGGAGAATGGCATCTTCAGGTTTACTGTTTGGGAGTGTCTATACCACTCAACATCACCCATGAACCTAAGGAGAAGTGGATGAGTCCCAAACAGTC
This sequence comes from Sciurus carolinensis, assembly GCF_902686445.1. Classification (NCBI taxonomy): domain Eukaryota; kingdom Metazoa; phylum Chordata; class Mammalia; order Rodentia; family Sciuridae; genus Sciurus; species Sciurus carolinensis. Next base: position 78,313,187 of record NC_062227.1, on the reverse strand, counting down.
ACAATTTCTGTTCAGCCTAATGGGCATGTGAAAAAGCTGAATCTAATCACTCTCACTGTGTTTGCTAAATAAATACTCTCTCTCGAGAGGAACATTATGCCAGTAATGTTCAGTATTTGTTGAATTAATTGGGTGTTTATGAAAGTCATACCAATATTGTCTTTATATTGGACAAGAGTTTGAAACAACCCTGAATCCCACCCATCCCCACACACACACACATGAATAGTCATATATATATATATATATATATATATAATTATATATATATATATATATAAATAGATAGTCATATATATGGTCAATTCAGGGCTATTTTATTTATATTTATAATCACAAATACATAAATGTATACATATTTATAGTTTGCAGTCATCATATGTAATAGAGTATCTTGATGTTCCCCAAGTTCTAGGATGTTAATTCTTTTGGTACTGCATGCTCTGCATATTTGGATGAATTGTGTTCCTGCTGTTGGAATGACACATAAGTCTTATTAGATAGTAATAATATATTAATAGTAGTAATGTATTAGTACCATGGTGATCTTATAGTTATTAGAAACTGCATCTGTCTGCAAGATGAATGTGCTGTGATCTTCACAACGACCTTGTGAAATATTAAAATATTTCAGTTGAAAAATGTATTCTTTTTAATTAACTTTTCAGAAGGAGGAAGAACTGGCTTTTGTCATGGCAAATCTTCATTTCCATCACCTTGTGGAGAGGAGCACATTAGGCTCAGCCTCTATGTATGTATCTGTGGGTGAATTGAATTTTTATACCATTAGTATAAAGGGTTAGAAGTTGATGCCATCTTAATATTTGAGAATAGCTACAAAGATATTCTTCTAATCAGTAGACACAAGCCAACGGGCATAAGTACTTTAGCTGTTGCTAATATAGTTTGATTATTAATGAGTACATATTTGCTTTATTTATCCCTAGTTAAGGATTTCATACCTAGTATAACATTATTTGAAGAGATAAGAATGCTTCATTACTACAAGATGCTACCCCCTGATCCTTCAGTTTCTTCCACTTACATGAATTTTCATATCTTGCAAGGCAGGGGTTGTTGCATTTCCTTGTACTTAGTTGGGGAACGTTTTTCCATTTCCCTGCAGCTCTCACCCTTCCTCTTTAGACTTAGACACTCCCTTACTCGTTTTTTTTTTTTTTTTTTTTTTTTAATTGTTAATTGTCTGAAAGCTCCTGGGTGCTTTTGAGTGTTACCTTATGGTAAAGTTTTTCTTATGGAGCAAAACCTTGATCATCTTGGCTTAAGTTTTTGCCTGGGCCCCTAATCTGTAGGTCTGTTGTTTGGTGCATCTCCTTGCTGAGTACCCCTGTTTCTGGCTACTGAGAACATTGAAGGCAGAGTGGCCTTTATAAAACTGATATCTGGATCCATCTCAGAAACACATTCACCATGGTGGTCCTATGGGCACCTTTGGCACTGATATCTGTGCTTGTTTTTATAGAAATTGGTGAGAGGAACTTGGAATAGTTTTTTTGGGTTTATGGTATTTAAGATTATGGGGGCCCTTATAGTGTCTCATTGATAAAAGGTACTGCTTTGAATGGATGTTAATTGTTTTATAAATAATTGCAACCTAAATATTTCACCTCTGGTGTTGACAAATTTGTGTGTGCGTGTTTTGCTTTGCAGACCCTATGAACCGCCTCTTCACAGTCCCTTTTTGGATGACAATCCAGAGTACGGATTGCATGGCTACCAACTGCACGTGGACATGCATGGTGGTGGAGTTTTCTACCTGTGTGGTACATTTCGCAATCTCTTCACCAAGAAAGGTGAAGTTAATTTAATTTTTGTTTCATGAACGTAAAAGGTTGTAGAGAAAGTGGAACCAATTTCTATGGCTAAGAGTCATTCTTCTAACTAGTCATGTTGTAATCTGTTGGCACAGTTCCCTGACCCCTTTCTCACTTGAGGACTTGTGAGATTCCTCAGCTATGTGAATCTGTTTTGCGTCTGACTTTGTCTCCTTTATCACCATCACTCTCTACTTTCTGGATGTGGTCTCTACTCATTTTTTCTGCTTATGTTTTTTATCGTTTTATACCCTCCCACCCTCATTTTCCTTCTTTCTCTAAGGATTTGGTCAGTGTGCCAGCAGGGCTAATGTGGTGCCTTTCTAGGAGGAGAACAAGGAGGCTGCCTCTCCCGTGTGTGCTGCATTAGTGTTGTCTCACTTGCCAAAGTTGAGAAGAGGCCAGGTATACCCAGGAATGAGGAGGGAACTTGAACTAAGCAAAAGAAAAGAGAATGCCTGTATTCAGATTTGTCATTCTGTACACATAAAATTTGGTGTAAAGACTTATATAGATTCAAGTTTAACATTTTTGGTAAGGATTTTTATAGGGGAAATTATGTCTCCTTCGTTTTGCATCATATTAAGAGGCATATAATGTCAGTCATCTCACTGTTCATAATGCTGAATTTCTTTTGGTTAAGATGACAACTATAGCTCTTATTATAAACCCATTCTTTTCCAAATGCATTGTTCCTCAAAAGCCTTTTACCTAATGGACTTGACATCCATAAATGATCCTTGCCTAAATTTTTTTTTTAATTTAGAAAATGTTGAATTTCTAATTTTGTAATTTTTCCTACATCTTTTAGTTGATTGTAAGGTACTGTGTTTTATCACTGGAGTGAACTCCTATAAAAGCAGGTAGATGCTTAATTCTTTTCATTTTAACTGCCCACTCTCAGATTAAGAAAATGGTGCATAGTCACTTCCTACAGTGGAAATGTTTTTCACACTTCTGTCTCTTTCCTTCCTTTCTTTTTTCATGTTTAGTGTCTCTTTGGACTCTTGGATAAGTTTTATTTATCCAATAATTTATAAAAAGTTACAGATGTTATTCTTTTCAAAGCTAAAATTGTTGCCAATTTGGTCACTGGGATCTAATCTGTGTTCTTTGGGTACACACACCTCCATTTGTCTGTCAGTCTGTCTATCCTCCTTTTTCCTTTTTCCTTTCCTTTCCTTTATCTAGGGATACTTTACCACTGAGATATATCCTCCATTCTTTTTATTTCTTATTTTGAGACAGGGTCTCACTAAGTTACTGAGGCTGTCCTCTAACTTAGGGTCCTCCTGCCTGAGCATCTTGAGTTCCTGGGATTCGGGTGTGCTCCACTGTGCCTAGCTTCTCCATTAGTCTTCGAGCCCTCCTTGCCTTTGACTCAAGATTTCTATGTTTTCCTTTGCTTTATGTCATTTTATTGTAATTATGTCAAATGTATACATGAACATGAGTGATTTGACATTTTTGTTGTTAAATAGTTCCACCCAAGAATGTGGAATGTCCTTCAATTTTGTTAAAAAACACTTACATGTCTTTTAGGAGTGTTTTGGAATCTTCTTCATGCTAATTTTGCACACTTGTCATTATGATTTTTAATGACTCTTCAGTCTTTGTATCTTTTTCTTCCACTTTGCCTTTCAGTTGTTTTGTACGCTCTGTGTAGGTTTGGTCTCAGGCCACTGCTGATCTTACAGAATGAGTTGGGAAGGATTCCTTCCTCTTGGATTTTTGGAGAATTTTACATAGAAACTTGTAAATCTATCAAGCCTGGAACTTTACTTGTGGGAAGAATTTTAACTACAGTTGTGATTTTTTTCATACATAAGGGATATTTAGGTTATCTATTTCGTCATGTGTGAGCTTTGGTAATTTGTATCTTTCAAGGAACTTGTCCATTTTATCTCATTTATCTGAATTTGTTGGGATAAAGTTTTTCATGGTCCCTTATTTTCTTTTTAATATGTGTAGGATCTGTAGTACTGCCCCCTGATTCCTGATAGCTAGTTTGTGTCTATCTTTTCTTCTGATTAGTATGGCTAGAATACTTGTCAATTTTAATGATCTCTGAGTGCCAGCTTTTGGTTTAATTGTTTTTCCTCTGATGTTCTTTTGTTTTGTGTTTTATTGATTTGTATGCAGGATTTTATTGTTTCTACTTTTTGATGTTTGTAATTTGCTCTTCTTTTTTTAGTTTTTTAAATAGGAAACTGAAGTCATTGCTTTAGGAACTTTGATAATATAGAGACATATAGTTTATTTCACCTGAGTACTGCTTTAGTGGTATCCCATAAACTCTGATTTGTTTTATTTTCATTTTCATCCACATGTTAGGTTCCTATCACTATAACATACACCTGATATAACCAATTTATTAGGAGAAGAGATTTATTTTGGTTTACAGTTTTAGAGGTTCCAGTTAATGGTCAGTTGGCCTTACTGTTCTGGGTCTTTGGTGAAGAGCACATAGTGGCAGGAGCATGCGGTGGAGCAAATCTGCTAACCTCTCGGTTGGGAGTTGAAGGGAGAGGGAAAGGAAGGAACTGGGATCCTCCAGTCTCCTTGGGGGATGCTGGTGCTGAAAGTTTTTGTTATGTATTATAAGTTGAAGACAGTTCTTTCTATTCCTAGGTTAGTTCGATTTTTATTATTTTAAAAACCAGGAGTGATTGTTAAATGGTATTCCATATGTTTGGGCAACTTGATGCTCACATGACTTTTATTCTCCTTTGGACTATTAACATAACATAGCAAATTTCACAAAGAAATTTCTAATATTAAACATTATAGAATCCCTACACTAAGCTCCTCCTGTCATATTTATGTTTACATTTAAGCTACTGGTTTCAGTTACTTGGGTTTCAGTGTTTTTCCATTTTAATTCACAGATACTACAGTGTCTGTAGTTTTCATTTTTTTTCTTCTATTGCTGATTCATTCATATTCAGATTTTCTTCTTTGGAATCAGATTTAGTATTTGTTATGACTTCCTAGAAAGTTATCTGTTTCCTATAGGTGTATTTTGATTTTTTTTTTTTTTTTTTTTTTTTTAGCATTCTGAATTGACTGATCACTTTGCTTCATTTTCAGGTTTTTGTATTTTTCCCCAGTGTTTTTTCTGCTATACCCTGAGCCTTGAGCTCTTTGAGGTAGGAAGGCACTGAAAGGTGCTCTTGATTTGGACCTCTCCTGTACTGGAATGGGCCCTGCAGCCTCTACTTCAGGTTGTGTTTGTAGGAACAGGCAGCCTTTTGATCAGGTGCCCTGCCTGTGAACAGCCCACACATTTTGCAAAGTTGTGGAGTGTCTTTCATTGGTTGCAGTCATTTACTTTCATTCTGTCATTTGGGGCCCTGCAGATAAGATCTCTTCCTTGGAACCCAGGTGTGTACCATTAAGGGTTTTGCTGATATGCCTTACAACAACCCAGGTTCACATGCCTGTGCCTTCGATGCTCGTGTTGGCAGAGAACTTAGTCTGCTCTCTGAGGCCAGTACTTGTGTCCTTAGGTGTCCTTGATTGAGTTTAACTTGGGCAGCACCTGCTAGCCTGTCATAGTTTTACCATGGCAAGAAGATGGCCTTGGTGATGGTGAATGAGACCTAGTGCCCACAGCAGCGGGTGAGATAGTTGGGATGATCTCTGCCACCGCTGCTCCCCAGAACTCTCCTTGCCCTCTGAACTTTGTGATCATTATTATGGTGGCCTCTGGGGCCTCACTCTGCATTCTCTTCCTGACCTCAGTGCTCCCATTGTCCCCCTCTGGCCTTATTGCCTTCCATCTTCTGCTCAGTCTGCTCTAGCCGTTTTGGCTTCCTCCTTGTGCCTTGGCCATGCCAGGCCTGCTGTGGCTGTGGGTACTCATACTGCTTTTCCACCTGCAGTGCTGCTAACCTAGACGTCTGCACAGCCTCACAGGGAGGCTTTCCTGTGAGGTCAGACCAGGACATTCCTGTTCTCCTGCCCTTCTACACCAGTTTTGATGTTTCTTCATAGCACTATCAATTATATTATTCACTTGTATTTAGTTAGTTTATTAGTTTAGAAAACAGCTCCATGAGGTAGTGTGTGTTTGTCTGTTTTGTTCAGGACTGGCTTCCAGCATGACAGAATCAGTACCTGTAGCCTAGTGGCCTCCCTGATTGACCAAAGTGAGGGAGTGGCTAGAGGCTACACCTCTCCACGTAGGAGAATAAAGTCCTGCCTTCATCCCACCTCTCATAGTCCAGGGAGGCTGCCAAACACTGGTGGGCCGGTTCTGAGGTCATCTCTTGGTTCCAGAGTTGCCACTGCAGTTCTGCCTCTTATTACCTCATTTCCTTTTCTCTTGGAACAGAGGAAGAGTCACAGCCCTCCTTCTTGGGGACTTCTATGTGTACATCTCTCTCTTCAGGGAAGAAGTCCCATAAACTCATGTCTTGGAAGACTGCGTTGTGTCTCTGTACTTATAGTAGGGTACTTTGCCCCACAAATAAATTTCTTCAGCATCTGATACAACTACTATGATATAAGTACTATATGTCCTTCTCATACTCTCAGTGTGAGGCAGATATCAGGCACTGTTTCTGATCTGACACGGTTTATAAGGCATGATTGTTTCAAATTACCAACAAGTCTATAAAATTGCTTCTAAGATACTTTTTGTATACTATTGTGTACTTTAAAATTTTTGTATTTTGAAATGTTTACACATTGTACAAATAGCAGAGAATTCCTGTATAGCTTTTTTGCAGAATTCACCAATTTATAACATTTTTGCTATATTTGTGTTATATACATATACCTATATGAATACATGTGGAGTTAACCTGACTACTGCTTTATAGGGATTAGGTCTGTTAGGTGCCAGGTCTGACTTGGGAGCACCCAGGAATATAGGGAACAGGGCTTTGTCTTCCTCCCTCTAAACATAGTATATCGATCAGATTTTATCTTGCATTCCTTGCACCTACGAGAGGCTCTTAATGATGGAGATGAGAGCGATAGGGCACATTTATGAGCCCTCTGCTTAAGTTTCATATCTACAGTAGTTATAGGTGAGTCTTCTTTGAAAGCCTGTGAGATAGGTCCTCTCATCTCTCCTGTCTCATTGACAAAGAGTGCACAGCTGATGGCATACGTCACTTTTCTAATTCCATGAAGCTAGCACAGGTCAAATCCCAGTCCTTGCTCAGGCCCACAGGACTCCAGAGCTGAGAGTCTTAACACCTGGCTCTACAAACTCCTGTGAATTTTTGCACGTGAATGAGATGCTTTCAGAGTGTATCTTCTTGTATGTGTGATTAACTATCCAAGTGCTGGCATGATACTGTGGTCAGGGCTTGGCCCCTCTGTGCTGACCTGCTGCATTTACATTCAGTTCCCCTCTGTGTTAATGCTAGTAACCCCCTTCAGTGATTATGTGATTGTTACAGCTTATAAGAGGGTAAGTTTAATGAATGAGACCAGGACACTGAGATGGGAATAACTCTAGTTTTGTCTGTTTTTTTTTTTCAAAAGAAGACTTTACACAATCATATGACTTCCCTGGGCAGACTCAAATGCATTTCTCTTTCATGTGGTTCTCTGAAGAGTCAGCAGAGGGTGCTGTTGCCATCAGAGTGTCTGTGACATTTTAAAAAGTACAAATAAAATAGAATGTCCTCTACAGTGTTTGAGAAACTCTCTTGGTACCATGTGGTATATTTAGTAAATTCCAACTTTGTCATTGCAGTTGGGGATGACAGCACTTTGCCCCTATTTTTAAAAAAAACACTCTCTCACTAGCAAGGGTAAAGTTTTATCATCATGTCCCCAGAATTTAGGTTGCTCTGAGCTTTGCTCATCTTTGGTGAGACATGAGAAATCTGACTTGACACTAAGGAGGAGTGGTGGAAAGTCAAAGGGTTGAGGCTGATTTATTTGGTTCATTTGTTAACCAACAGTTATGGAATACAGGGGATGTGCCAGGCACAGGTCCCTGCCAGGAGGGTGGCGTTAGGAGTTCCTAGAGGCCTCTAAGGAGAAATACCCAGGAGTTGCTGCCAGTAGGGATAAGGTAACCATCTGTGTTCAGACCAACATGTGTCCAGTTTCCAGGGTCCCCTGGGAGGGAGAACAGTTTAAAAGAAGACACAATTTATAAACAAAGCCTATATTTGGTCATTTTATAAGACCATTTCCAGTACTTCATATTTGAATAAGGATTTTATGGATATACCAATTTCATCCACAAATTCATTGCAATTCTTCTAAAATATCTCAGTGTTAAGTTATGAAACTTGCAAAGTTGAATCTATAATCCATTTGGAAATATACATATGTATGTGTAATGGCTGAGAATTTGTTTTGCAATTTTAATTATGAGTTAGTATACTCTTTTCTATATATGGTATGTGTACGGGCCACAGGAGAACAATAAGATAAAAAACAAAACAAAACAACAGAGAGCCAACACACAGTTGAAGAAACCATCACTTTGAATGGTGAAGTCACTTGTGTGTCCCTTCCTGCTCTCCATCTGTCTCTCCTCCTGCCATAGGGAACTACCGTCCTCTATTACCTTAATAATCCTCGTTTACTCTTTTTTATAATTAAGCTTTTTTTGTATTGTGAAATGACACACAGGGGGATTTGTATAACATATTACTGTAAAGCAGACACCTGTGTGATCACCATCCAGGTCTTGATTAAATTTTGAAAATGAATAATAAGAGGGGCACTGTTTAACAAATGCTGGACACGCCCTGAAACTCCAGTAACCAAGAAAGAATGATATCATTTAAGGATAGAAACTCAGGTGAATGGAGCAAAATAACCTCTACACGTCTTTTGCAGTTCAAGATTATTTTGTCACATTATTTTATCCACATCCTAATAAATATTGGATTACAGAAAAGCAATTAGTACTTAAATTAATTGCATCATGATATGTATATCTGTATATCTGGGCATGTCTTCGTCCTTAAATATGTAGGTATTTCTGTAGATACTTTACAATCCATTCTGTAGAGTAACTTCCCAAAGACTAGCTAATAGGATCTTTAGAGTTGGATATGAAGGGAATATAAATAACATTCAAAGAATATTTAGACAGAATGATCCCAATGGAATATTCAGAGTAAGTTCTAATGTTTTGACGCTGCCTACTTCTTGGTCTCAGTGTTTTCTCTGAATAAAATACACTTTTGTTCTGTTTTCTTAACCCTGTTCCTTGTGCTTTATTACAAGGTTCTTTGAATTTTTTTTTTTTTCCTTGTACGTGCTACTAAATCCAACCAGAAGTCCCTAGGTGGTTGCTGGTGTTTAAGACGAGATTCCTGAGTCACTGTGGAGGATCATTTGGCAGACTGACTCAGCACGAATACTCAGGAATACGTATTGCCTCCTTGGCTGATCAGCAGAGAATCTGAGCTCAGCGGTGCTGTCCTCATCCATTTCAAGGTAGAGCTGATGGTTCTTGGCTTCAAATGCTGACTGTCCAGCAGGCCTGTGTCCAATAATGGACATCAAGTCCTTCTTTGCTTTTCGCCTTTTATAGCCCTTTCTGATCTCTTCTCTTCTGGCATGGTCAGGAGGAACCGAGATTCTTTAATTTCATAATATATCCCTCAAGCTTCTAGGTATTTTTCGCCCTCTGCAAGGAACTGGATAGGTTTTCTACCTCTCAGCTCCATTTGAGAGTGAATAACAAGGATCTGTGTTCTTTCTTCCTCATTGGTTTGACTGCTTCTCCTTGAAACTTTATCATATTCCTCCCCTAAGAAACTGGGAAGCTTTCTTTATATTTTTTTGTGTTCTAACACTTTAACAAGTCATGCCTGTGTTGAGAGTTTTTGAAAAGATACATATTAATCTCTTTTGCAAAAAACATGATTCCTCAATCTGCTTCTTTGTGTGTTACCACTAAAATTAAACTCAAAGGAAGTTTAGATAAGGAAATATTTTGTGATCTGAATTGGATTTTTGAGGGGCTAGAGGCAGGGAGGGATAAACAGTGAAGGAAATACTGAAAGAGTAATTAGTAAATGAAAACTCAAGGTGAGCTTATAAAAGTGCCTGAGTTTTTCTATACAATTTGTATATACAATTTGTTTTCTATTCTTTTGGAAATGTAAATGGACTGTTGACACCAAGTCCCAAAGACAAGCTCTGAGGTCAATAATTCACTAGGAGGACTCCTATGTGTTAGTGGCTAAAAATTGTTACAGTTAAAGGCTATAGAGGCTACTCAGCAAAGAGAAAAGTGCATAGGATGAGGTCCAGAGGAAGCCAGCACACACTTCCAAGAATCCTTTCCCCGTAGAATCATTTAAGATGTGTCTGTCCTCTAGGAATGAGTTGTGACTACGTGTGTAAAGTACTGTCTACCATTAGACGACTCTAATTAGAGCTTATTAGAGACTCCACACCTGGGGTTTTTACTGAGGGCTGGTCCTGTGGGCTCTCACTACATAATACTACCACAACCCAGACTCCCAGAAGAAAAGAGAATGCTCAGTATAAATTACTTTGTACAAGTAGTTTAGGCACAGTGAATCACTGTTATTGGTTAGGGAATGGTGATAGGAAAACTCCTAAACTCTCAAGTCCCCAGACTTTCAAGGGCCAACCTTGCAAGTAGGTCTTTCGAAGAATAGACAGACTCAGGCTTGCTGTATTCTTTTCTGCACAACTATCCATTAACATTTTGGTGAGATTACAGTACTGCCTAGAAAAGAGAAGATAGGAAATAGTCCAGTCATGTCTTTGAAGTGTAAATAGAGCTTGCCAAAGGGCTTGATCAGCATTGCAAAGTATAAAGGAATGTATATTTATTTGATCTTAGTATCAGGCTAATTATTACCAATTTTTAGAAGCTGAAGGAAAAAGGTCTTGTATAGCACAGTATATTGTAGTCTTTTTTATCAGCTCTGAGGGGAAGAGTCATAGTAAAGGAGCAGAAGGAAGTCACTTTAAATAAAAAGTATGCTGCTCCTGTCATTTGACTTTAAAAAAAGAATGCTTTGCTTTTTAGAACCTAAGTTCACAGCAAAATTGGGAGGAAGGTATAGAGATTTCCTGTACTTACACCCGTCACCCCACAAATGCATAGCCTCTACCTTTAACATCCTTATCACAGTAGATCATGTGTTAGCATCAAAGAACATACATCAACATATAATTTTCACCCAAAGACCATAGTTTATGTAGGGTTTACTCTTGGTGTAATACATTGTATAGGTTTGGACCAATTTTAATGGTATGTATTCACTATGATAGTATTACAGAGTAATTTTACAGCCTTAAAAGACAACTTTGCTTCACCTGTCCCTCCATCCCACCCTCCCTTAGTGCTTGGGAACCACTGATCTTTTTACTGTTTGCATAGTTTTTCCTTTCCAAGGATGTCATATAGTTAGAATCACATAGCATGTAGACTTTCAGATTGACTTCTTCTTGTTAGTAATATGCATGTAAGTTTTCTTAATGTCTTTTTATGACTTGATAGCCCATTCCTTTTTATTGCTTAATTATATTTCATTGTTCAGATGTATCACAGTTTATTTTTCTATTCATCTACTGAAGGACATCTTGGTTGCTTCCAAGTTTGGGCAATTATAAATAAGGATACAATGAGCATGCACATGCAAATTTTTGTATAAATGTAAGTTTTCACCTATGAGTAAATACCATGGAATTTTATTGCTGTATCATACAAGAGTATATTAATTTTATAAGAAATTAAACTGTTTTCCAAAGCATCTGCACCATTTTGTATTCCCACAGGCAATAAATGATATCCTAGGGTCTGCATCCTCACCAGCATTTGATATCATCGGTGTTCTGGATTTTTTAAAAGACTCTTTTGGATATTTTACGTGGACAATCATACCATGTGTTATCAAAGACAGTTTTGGTTTTTCTTTCTTGATCAGGATGCCTTTTACTGTAATTTGAATCTGAAATGTCCCCCAAAGGCGTGTGTGTTAAAAAAGCTTGTTCTAGATTGGCACTATTAGGAGATGGTGGAAATGTAAAGAGGTATGGCCTGACAGTTGGAGGTCTGTGGGTCATTGGCAGTGGACCCTCAAGTGGGTGAGTGGGATCCCAGCCTATTCCTCTTTCTGTCCTGACCATGAGGTGGATGGTCATGCTACACTGCATACTCCCACCATGATGTACTGCCTTGCCAGAGGCCCAAAGCAGCAGGGCCAACCAACCATGGACTGAACCATCCAAAACTGTGAACCAAAATAAACCTTTTCTCTTCATAAGTTGATTATCTCAGGAATTCATTTTAGTGACAGCTAACATACCTTTTATTTCCTTTTTTTTTTTTGTATTAGATAAGATTCCCAGCACAGTGTTGCAGAGCAGCAATGAGAAGGAACACCCTAGTCTTATTCCTGATTTCAGTGGGAAAGCTTTGAATTTCTCATTCCTGATTTTAGTGGGAAATTTGTCATCATAAAGTGTAATGTTAATTGTAGATTATTTGTAGATATTCTTTATCAGTTGAATAGATGAAGTTCCCCCTCTATTCCTAGTTTACTGAGAGTTTTTAATCATAAATTGGTATTTGATTTTGTCAGATGCTTTTTTTCACATCTATTGATATAATTATGTGATTTTTCTCTTTTGGCCTGTTGAAGTGATAGGTAATATTAATTAATTTTCAAATGTTGAACCAATCTTGTACAATTGGGATAAATTCTACTTGGTTATAGTGTATAATCCTCTTGTTTTGATTGCTGACTTTTATTTGCTAATACGTTTTGTTGAGGATTTTTCATCTATGTTCATGAGAGATACTGGTCTGTATTTTTCTTTGCATGCACTGTGTTTGTTTTCAAAATTAGGGTAATGCTGACCTTATAGAATGAATGAGAAGTATTCCCTGCTTCTGTCTTTTGAAAGAGATTATAGAGAATTGATGTTTCTTTATTAAATGTTTGGCAGAATTTACCGTGGAACCCATTTGGGCCTAGTGTTTTCTGTTTTGGAAAGTTATTAATTACTGACTTGATTTCTTTAATTGTGACCTGTTCAGATAATCTATTTATGTAAATTTGTTGGATTATGTCTTTTAAGGAATTGGTCCATTTCATGTAAGTTATCAAATTTGTTCATAGTACTCAGTGTTTTAGTCTGCTATTCCACTGCTGTAACTGAAAGATCTGACCAGAATAATTATAGGGGAGGAAAAGTTTATTTGAAGGCTCATGATTTCAAAGATCTCAATTCATAGCCAGCTCTATTCCTCAGAGCTCGGAGTGAGGCTGAACATCATGGATGAACAGTGTGGCAGAGGGAAGCAGTTCACATCATCAGGAAGCAGAGAGAGACTCCATTCACCAGATACAAATATGTATCCAAGGCCACAGCCCCAATCCCACCTCCTCCAGCCACAGCCTACCACTTTAGTTACTGCTCAGTTAATCCCTATCAGGGAATTAAATCACTGATTGGGTTAAGATTCTTACAATCCAATCATTTCTCCTCTGAAACTTCTTGTACTATCTCACACGTGAACTTTTAGGGAACCCCTCATATCCAAACCATAACATTTGCTATCCATTTAATGTCCATGGGGTCTGTACTAATGATCTACTTTTTCATTTCTGATATTAGTATTTTGCATTCTCTCTTTTTTCTTAGTTTGGCTGACTAGATGCTTATTGATTTTATTGAAATTTTCAAAGGACCAACTTTTGGTTTCATTGATTATTCTCTATTGATTTCACTAATTCCTGCACTAATTTTTATTATCTTCTTCTGGCTTAGTTTGAATGTAATTTGCTCTTCCTTTTTCTGTTTTTCCAGAGTGTGGAATCTGAGATTGATTTCAGATCTTTTTTTCTTTTTCTAATATATGCATCCAGTGCTTTATATTTCTATCTAAGCACAACTTTCAAAATGCATCCCACACATTTTGATAAGTTGTATTTTCATTGTCATTTAGTTCATAATGTTTTAAAAATTCTCTTGAGGTTTCATCTTTGACCTATGTATTATTTAGAAGTGCATTGTTTAATCACCAAATATTTTGGAATTTTCCAGCTAACTTTCTGCTATTATTTCTAGTTTAATACCACTGTGGCTTGCTAGCACATACTCTCATTTCCAGTCTTGTAAATTTGTTAAAATGTGTTTTATGGTTTATGACCCATGATGTGGCCTTTCCTGGTGATTGTTCTATGTGAGCTTGAGAAGAATGTGCACTCTGCTGTTGTAGTATGAGGTTGTCTATAGTTGTCCATTATAGCTATTTGATTAATGCTGTTACTAAGTTCAACTTTGTCCTTATTGGCTTTCGACCTGCTGGTTCTGTTTATTTCTGATAGAGGGGTGTTGAAGTCTCCAGCTTTCATAGTGGATTCATTTATTTATCTTTGCAGTTCTATAGCTTTTGCCTCATGTCTTTTGATGCTCTTTTGTAGGCACTTACACATTAAGGCTTGTTATGTTTTCTTTGGGGAATCCATCCTTTTATCATTATCTAGTACTCTTCTTTATACCTGATAATCCCCCTTGCTCTGAAATCTGCTCTGTCTGAAATTAATATAGTTATTTCCATTTTCTTTTGATTGGTATTGGCATGGTGTGTTTTTTCCACCCGTCTGCTTTTAATATATGTAATTTTCTTATAGCCAACATATGGTTGAGTTTTTATTTTTTCCCAATCTGACAACCTCTATCTCTTTATTGGTATATGTAAACTATTGATAGTTAAGGTGATTATTTTATAGTTGACTTAATATCTACTATTTGTTGCCATTTTCTATTTGTTACCCCTGTTCTTTGTTCTTGTTTTTCTGCCTTCTGTAATTTTATTCGAGCATTTCGTATGATTCCATTTTCTCTACTTTCTTAGTATATCAGTTATAGTCCTTTCTTACATTATTTTTAGTTGTTGCCTTGGAATTTGCAATAGATAACTGCAAATAACCTTGCAGTAATAAAATAAATCTAATTTTCTTTCTTGTCTCTTGTATCATTGCTGTCACTCATTTAACATATACATAAGCATATATATATCATACATTTGTGTACATATTTGAATATAGTTTTTTTTAATATTTTGAACAAACAGTTATCTGTTAGATTAGCTTCAAATGAGCAATATAGAAATTTTTATTTTGCCTTCACTTACTTCTCTTTCAGTGTCTTGCCTCCCTTTATGTAGATCTGAGTTTCTGACCCATATCATTTTCCTTCTCTCAAAAAAACTTCTTGGAACATTTCTTGCCAGGCAGATTTGGCAGCACATTCTCTCATTTTTCATTTGACTGAGAATGTCTTTATTTATTCTATTTAACTTTTGAAGGGTAGAGAATTCTAGCTTTTTTTCTTGTAACACTTATTACTGAATATTTCACTCTTACTTTCTTCTTATTTCCATGGTGTCTGAGAAATCATGTGTAATTCTCTCTGTAGGCAAGGTCTTTTTTTAATCAGGCTTCTATCAGGATTGTTTATCTTTGTTTTTTTTTTTTTCTTTTCTATTGCATTTATCCTGCTTTTGTTCTCTAGTCTTCCTGGATCTGTGGTTTGGTATCTGATCTTAATTTGGTGGAAATTCTCAGTCATTATTGTTTCAGATATTTCTTCTGTTACTTTATCTGTTTTTCCTCCTTTTTTGTGTTTCCATTATGTGTACATTACATCTTTTGTAGTCATACCACAGTTCTCACATATTCTGATCTTTTCTTTTCCTAGTCTTCTTTCTCTTCTTTTGCAATTTTGGAAATTTACATTGAAAATATCATTAAATTCAGAGATTCTTTACTGAGGTGTGTCCAGCCTCCTGGACTGATTTTTGCCTCTTAGTATTCCTTGTATTTTTTCCCTGATAGATTGATGAACATGATGTGCTGGGTAAAAGGAATTATAATAAATACCTTTAGAAGTATGGGGTAAGGTTTGTGTATGTGGGTGGGGGCATTCTCTAGTCCTGTGTCTAGGTCCCAGTCTTGGAGTGAGCATGTGCCTCTGTGAACTTAACAGGTGCTTCTCAGTTTTCCTCCACTGCCATGCAGGTGGCGCAAGAGAGCTGAAGGGGGCTGGAATTGGGATTTGTCTTCTTCAAGGTGGATTAGGCGCTGATAAAATTCCTTTGGGTTAGGCTCCATTGGGTCTCTCCTGAGGGTAGCCCTTGTTAAAAACGACAGAATGCTCTGGTATATTTCAAAGTAGCTCCTTTCTCTTCCTCTTTGTGATAGAATGTGGAATTTTTCCTTCATGCCAACTTCAGTACACAAGCTCCTAGATACAACATAAAGGTGGGGTCCTCCTTGAGTTCACTCATAGACATGTCCACTCTGACCTCCAGCAATTTATGTTATTGCTCATGCTTCTATGGAGGTTTTTTTCCTACTAAACTTTGACTTCCCATATTCTCCTGCCTGTCTATCCAGTTTGGGAGTAGTGGTATGTCCTGTGACTTCACTTTTCTTGTGGATCTAACGAGATATCGACTTCTCATTTGTCAGTTTTTTACTTGGTAACATGCAGTGATGACTTGTAGACTTCCTACAGTGCTGAAGAGAAAGCCAGAAGTTCACTTGGACTTTTTGAGTTACTATAAAAATACATTTAAAAACTTAAGTTTTTTTTTTTTTTTTTTTTTTGTTATGTGATGATTCAAAATATAAGAAATTTATGAAAAAACAAATAAAAACTGCCCAAAGACAACTATTGTCCATAATTTGGTCCATTTTCAACTATATAACTTTATATAGGTAGATAATATTAAATGAATTATGCTCTGTTCTTTTTACTTCTAAGGTTATGTCAGGATCATTTTCCAGTGTTTCTAAAAAGCCTTAGAACATTTGATTTTGAAAAGTTCCATGACAGTTTGTTTAGTTTTATCATGATTTCACAACTCATTCCCTAAACATTGGGCATTTAAGTCTCAGTTTTTCATGATTATAATACTGGTCTCATCAGCATTATTTTGAAAAATATCTGATGATTTTGTGAGAAGAAAATGACATTCAGTTGCTTTAATTTTGCATGTCTTTGAATGTTAGGTCTGACTATTTAAAAAATTGACTCTAAAAGAGTTATGACTATTATAGAAACGACATGGAAGGCTGTTTAAGGGATATCTTAGGATCCAACTTTAGTACCACCTCCTAATATTTGTGTGACCTTGTTCAATCACCATAGTGCCCTTGCTTGCAAAATGAGAATAATGTTAGAACCTAGTTGCGAAGATTAAAAGGAGGTAATAATCTGAGTCTCAAATATGCATGGCACTATGTTGCTGTTATCATTGTCTATTTTTGTATTTCGTTTTAAATCAAACATTCATGTATTTGTGTTTGATTGATTAATTGTTTACAATATTTATATCTATCACATTTATTACAACTCTTTGTCTTTTGCCTTTTTATATAATTAAGTTTCAATTTTTAAATTGTGCTGGAGAGCAAGTTCATAACCTTGTGTGTGCTAGGCAAGTGGTCTACCACCAAATCAAATCCCCAGCCTCTTAATTTAATTTTGTATATATTGGTTTGGATTTATCAAAAGCTTTTAATTTTATGTAAATGACTTTTTCAAAGTTGTTTCTCATATATATTCTCTCTCCGTACATGTATGTGGGCAGGGGAGACCCTCACTAAGATCACATAAATACTAACCTATATTTCCTTTAGACTGAGAATTTTTTTTCATTTTTCATCTCTGAATTTTGTTTTGATTAACATAAAAACTACACGGACTACAAGTTCCCATACCCTTTCCTCTTAGAATTGTTTCTGTTGAGAATTAGTGCACCTATCCTTTTTAGGCAAGAAGATAATTCAAGTTTTACTTGTTCATTTTGTTTTGAAAATATACATTCCCTGCCCCAATATAAAATGAACTTAGTAATGAAATTCTGTCAATGATTTCTTGATTATTTTTGTGCATTTATGCATATTCACTTGGCCAGATTATACAATATCTTATTTGGATTTTGATCAAATTCATAGTAAATTTGTACATTAGTTTGGAAGGAATTGGTATATTTTCTTTAGGGTTTTGATCTATCTTTCCATTTATTTACGTTTGTCTTTACTGCCCATAGAAAAGTACCTTTTGCTACTCACTAATACTCCATTTTTGTGTTGCATTTGTGAATAAATTCTTATGGATTATGTCTGCATTTTGTTAGATTTGCTCTATATCATATATAGTTTTTACACTATGCTTTAAATTAAAATACTGACTAAATAATAAATTTAGGCCTTACTCAGTAAGACACCATAGAAAATGTTGAGGGGATAAAAAAGTTACGGGCCTTAAAAACTGCTTTTTTATACCAGGAGTGGGGTCATTCAGCTCTTCAGCAGCTGAACCCGATAAGTCAGAAAATCTTCTATTCAAGTTTTTATTGTTTGCTTCAGATACTTTCTGCTTACATGGTGTTATTTTTGTTGTGATTCTAAAAATAGATGAATTTTTTTTGTTTCTCCTGCTTCTGATATTAATTGCTCTCTATGTTTCTAGGTCAGGTTGTACTCTGTAAGCATTTATCATAACAGGAAAAGCATTAGAAACAGTATTGTCCTTTCTGGGTGGTGATTACCTAGAAAAATTAGAACAGATAACTCATTATAGCTACTTCATTAGTAGTGGTTTGTACATTTTCATGCATCTAGTGACTCATTATGAAAAATAAGCATTACCAATTACTGTTCATACAGTCAGATAACTCAGATCTCCATAATTTCATTCCAAGCTCATCAGGACTAAGCAGTACTTTACCCATGAGTGGGAAAAGTTGCATGATCTCTGGGACTCGGAAAAAGAAAAATGTGGGGATCCATGTTATAAAATAATAGAAATTCAAAATGACAGTGGTAGAGCCTCATACCAAGAGGAGGGCCTTCACAACTGCACAGTCTGCACCCCTAGCATGGCCTGCCCACGACACACTTGTGCTGAGGAGGAGGCTCAAGATTCTGAAGTCCTTTGCAGGAGCCCATATAGCCTTCTCTTACATTCTTGGACTCTGGCTTTTATTTGAGATTTGACCTTAAAATTTGATTTGTTCTTTCTCTCTCCTGATTAGATTTTTTTTAATCATTCAAAAGGAAGGATATATGTTCTTTATTTTTTTATATTTATGTTTTCTAGAATATTGCTTAAATAAGATTGTAGTATTTAGTAAAATATTT
Organism: Sciurus carolinensis; assembly: GCF_902686445.1. Lineage (NCBI taxonomy): Eukaryota > Metazoa > Chordata > Mammalia > Rodentia > Sciuridae > Sciurus > Sciurus carolinensis. The sequence continues at coordinate 78,294,220 of NC_062227.1, read as the reverse complement.
AGTAGGGCAGTTGTAGAAATAGAATCTCTTACATAAAATAAGTAGCAAGTGGAAGATAAGTTTAGTAAGAAACATGAGGAATGGATTTTTTAATTTTCCCTTGGTATGAATCTATTTGGTATCAGAATTCTGGATCTCCAGGATTCTGAATTTAAAGCTTTTTCTCAGATCATAAACTTCCCACCATCTATAATGCCAACTTTCTTACTGCCAGTGAATTATTTGGATTTCTTTCTGTCCTGAGTCTTGTTATCCTTCTGGCTTGATTTTTCTGGATCTATAGCCAGGTGACATGTTGGCTGTCTCGTACTCTGTGGCATCACAGAGGTCCTTTCTTTGTCACCCTGTGCCTTCACTCCACTGATCTAAAACTCTCTTCCACCTTCTGTTGCTTTTTGAACTATGAATGCTTATTAGTTTCTTAAGGGGAATCACAAAGGCATGTCCACTGTGGCATATTCATACTTCAACTTATCTTTTCTTCCTACTAAGAAAATTTTAAACCAACTCTTGTTAACTCCCCTTCATATTTTACCTAAAGATTTTAAAATACCATCACAGCATCTTCCTCTTTTGCTCCTTATTCTTGGGCTCACTATTCTAAGGAGAAACTGTCACTCAGTTGTGCTTCCTGATCTTCCTCTGGCATTACATCTTCACTGTTTCACAAGCTTTTTGTATTCTTGTTTTTTTTTTCCCCCCCTCTCTTTCAGAGAAAAAGATGTCCCACTTCTTTCTAAAACGAGCTTTCCAATTTCTGTTCCTAAATATATTTGCTCCTGCCTGCTCTGGGACCTTTATTTAGCCATTTGTGTCTTATCTCTTTCATCATCTCAAATCTATTTTTCTATCAGCTCCTTTTCTACTTAAAAAAAAAAAATATATATATATATATGTGTGTGTGTGTGTGTGTGTGTGTGTATGTGTGTGTGTGCTTTCTGTGTCAAAAATTATTTTAAAATAAAAAATGCTTCTCTTTTTATTAATTGAAAGTTGTAGAAAACTCAATCCAATTCAAAACTTGGCTTAGCAAAAATGGGTCATATTGTTTAAAATTCAGAGGCAGGTCTTTTTTTCAAGTTTAGTTTGATTCAGGGGCTCATCATGCTTGTCTGATGTTTGTCATGGATCTGAATAAAGCTGTCTCTATTTTTTATCTCCCAACCTGATTCTTCTTTGTACACTTTATTCTTAGTTAGCTTTCCTCCTTGCAAGGTAGCTCTAGCTAGCTCTAGATCTCTTGTTTCATGATTGAAGTTCTCCTTTCCAAGATCCCTTTACCTCTTCCCAGGATCTTCATTGCATCTCCTTAGTTCTGGTCAGGCCATGAGCTCATCCTTGAATCAGTCTTATACCCAGGTGAGAAGGATGTTTGATAACCAAACCTAGCTTCTACATTGAAGCATGTGACTTGAGCTGGCTGTGCTGCTCACAGGAATATTAGAATGTACATAACAGGAGAAGCAGAACAGGTGTCAGAAAGCCCATAACAAATATTCATATGCTTTTTTCCCTAAACTTCTGTGAAAGGATTAGTCTAGAAAAAATATACTCAAGTGTAGTAGACTGGACTGGACTGATAAAAAATTTCTCCAAAGATGTGGAAAATAGATCTGAATCTTGCAGAAATACCAATTGAAACCCTTAAAAACAGCAATAGAAAAAACTGCTTTTAGAGTGAATTGAATTAACCAACAGTCAATTTTTAGAGAGTCTAAGTACATACTTTATTCTTTCTAAACTCAAATTACTTAAATGTCACCAGTATCTGGAACAGTACCACCCTATATATATCTGGTTAAGTCCTAGTTAATATGAAAGATGTAGAGACTTCTAGTAGGAATATCTCAATCCTTTTGCCTTTATTTATATGAGTTACCCTTTTATTCCTAAATTGTAGTTCTTTATATATTGTGGATGTCTGTCCTTTGTCAGATATATGTTTAGCAAATATTCATTCTCAGTCTTCTTTTCTTAATGATCTTTCGATGATCACAAGTTTCTCATTTGATGAAATCTAATTAATCAATTTTTTATTTTATGGTTATTGGTTTTTTCCTGTCTTAAAGGCTTTTCCTATCCAGGTTAAAAAATATTCTCTATTAGTTTTCTGGCTTTAGCTTTTACTTTTATGTCTGTGATCAATTCCTAATTAATTTTGTGTAGAAATGAGGTAAGGGTTGCTTTTTTCCTCTCATGTTATTTTGCACCATTTCTGAGAAGACTTTCTTTCCTGATTAAATTATTTTGATGTCTTGGTCAGAATCAAAAAGAAGGAAAGATGACTGAATAGAGGAATGGTACATTTTCCAGTCACTGTGTGGCTTGGGATTCAAGCAGCAGTACAACTTCTTAGTGGGATAGGTAACAGGGTATTCACTGAAATTCAATTGACAGTAAGAGAACCAGAGAGGCAGAAATATGCTTTGAGTATAAGACAGGAAGGAGTACTTTGGAACCAGGCTGGTGGTACCAGCAGTACCAGTTTACCACAGAGGGGAAGAATGACACAAATAGAGAGAAACATAGCAAACAAATTTGGCACAGGAGACTCTGTGGAACAGAGAGCCAGTCTGATCTTAGCTGACCAGAGGCTGTGCAGTGAGCTGGCATTTGAAAAGTACTCTGTATTTCTTGCTTGTAAGTGGAGAGTCATCTTGAAGCAGCCACCTTGTGGTTTCCTACTGCAGGAGTCTAGGAGGTCATAGAAAAAAAGCATTGCCAGACTGTCCCAGGATGTTCTTGCTATGGATCTAGGGTGGGGTGTAACTGAAATAGACATAGAGGATTTTGCCCAGGGGGATTCCAAATGGGGATATGAAGTGAAGTTCGGCTTGCTTGCTTTTCCTTTGGGTCTGGTGGTTCATGGGACCAAGTGGGGAGAGTTCAGAAGCTGATCAGGCAAGCATGATTGCACTTGGGGTCTGATCCAGGGAAGACCACATTTATGGTTAGAGTGTGTGAGACCTGTGGAGAACCAGTTACCTGGCCCTACAAGTGGATTTCTCTGGAGGCCCTAGAGATCCAGATGCCTGCAAAGATTGGAATCTGCCTGGCCCTAGGGTGTGCTGATCTAATCTTTCTACCCCACAAAGTTCTGATCAGAGCTAAACAGCAGCCACCAGCCACCAGAATGTCTCATTTAGAACAGTGCATCAGCCCCATCTTAGGAGTACATTGATCTAGTCTGTCTGGACAAAACTTCAAATGTTAGTACTTCCCAATCCATCCTATCTTATACTGTGCTGATTGGTTCATGGATATCTATCTATCTGTCTGTTTATATATTTAAAAAAATTTTTTTCACACATTTGTTATTTTGCCTTATTTTGTCTTTGAAAGGTTAGGGTTATTTGTTTGGTTTTGCTCTTATTTTTGTTTCTCATTATTCTTCCTCCCCTTTCTCCACCCTCTAATGCCAAATTCTTTTGTACTTTCTTTCTGTCTTTAGTTTCTTTTAGTTATTTTTACTCCTCCTCCTTTATAGCTATCACTTGCTAACTTTCTTCTGCTTTTCCTCTACTTTTTTGAATATTTTAAATTTTCTTTTGCCTTTATGCCCCATGTTCTTTTCTCTTTATGAACTGTAATTTTACTATCTTTTGAAACTGTTGAATTTATATAATTTCTGCCACTACCATTCATGTTGTTGAGGTTATTAGTGAGGTGAATTGAATAATTGATGCTTGCTATTTACTTTAATGGTAGATATATAGTTCAGGACTCTTTATTTGTAATGGGTATCGTTAATTGCTGACTCCACCATTCCTCTTTTTATAGTAATTAGTGTTGTAGATATTATAGTAGACACTGGGCATTTTGCTATATTGTTTGCTGATCTTCTTGCTGTTGTTTCCCATTGTTCTGAGAGGGGCTGGAAAATGACTGGTACGCTGAGTTCACAGGGTAGAGATTCTGCTGCTGAGCTATACCCAAAACTCAACCCAATAACAATTCATCTTGCTCCACACACAAACTAACCCTGTTCAAACATCAAAAACACTTTAATACATAGAAGATGGAGTGCAAAAACCCCAAACCAGTGACTAAGACCCAAGTAGGAAGTGCTGGGGGACAGGTACCTTGGGTGTCCCACTCTTGGACATCTGCTCCTACAACATTAACAGAAATTCCAAGACAGTGGTTCAGAGGAACTTACAGGGTTGCAGCAGTTTTCAAAGAGTGAATTAAATCAGTATTTCTGCAGTGGCTAACTGAGAGTCATTGGTGGTTGAAAATACCACTTAAGTTACATTGAGCATAGGTTTTGAAGCTAAGATATGCCAACAACACTGAACTTATTATAAAAGAGATAACTACACACCAAAGGACACCCTTAGAAAAGAGAAAGAGGAATCCATCTGAATGGGTGTGTAAAACCTAAGACCTCCGAAAGCATGAGGAAACAGGCAAACAAGTCTCCACTCAAAATTTATAATTCCCCAACAATAGACTATAGATATGGAAGGAGATGAAATTCCAGAGAAGTACTGGAAAAAATGAATTATTAAAATAATTAATGAGCCAAAAGAAAATTTAAAGAACAAATTAAGCAAATATAGGAGGTTAAAGACCTTTCATTAGTGGTAGAAACTGAAAACAATCATAACTCCTGGAAATGAAAAGACAAAATAAATTAAAAATTCACTTGAAATTATCACAATCAGGTTAGATTACATAGAAAAAAGAACTTCAGTCCTCAAATACAGGGTATATAAGTCCAAATACTCAGAATTCAATAAGGTTAAAAATAAAAGATCATGATCAGCATAGATAAGGACTCTGGGACAATGAAACCAAACTTAAGAGTCATTGAAATAGAAAAGGGCACGAAGATGCAGGCTAATGGCATTAAGAACCTTTTCCGTGAAATAATAGAAAGATTTCCAAACCTTAGGAATGAGATGGACATCCACATACAGGAAGCATATAGCATTTGAAATAGACAAGATCAAGCAAGAACCTTTCCTAGGATACATCATAATCACAGTGTCTAGCGTAGAGAACAAATTATTAAAATCCACAAGAGAAAAACATCAACATTTAGTGGTGTTTTAGTCAGCTTTTTCACTGCTGTCTTAAAAGACATGACCAGACAACTGTAGAGAAGGAAAAGTTTATTTGAGGGCTCTGAGTTTCAGAGGTCTTAGTCCATAAAGGCCAGGTCCATTCCTCAGGGCTTGAGGAGAGGCAGAACATCATGGCAAAAGAGCGTGGTAGATGGAAGCAGCTCACATGGTGATCAGGAAGCAGAGAAAGAGAGAGAGAGAGAGAGAGACAGACAGACAGACAGACTTCACTCACCAGATATAAAATATATAAACCATAGCCATTGCACCAATGAACCACTTCCTCCAGCCACACCTGACTTGTCTCCAGCTACCACTCAGTTAATCGCATCAAGGATCAGTTCACTGATTAGGTTAATCAAACCTTGCATTGTCTGATGTGAGCTTTTAGGGGATACATCACATTCAAACTATAACAAGTGGTAAATCAGTAAGCCTCACTTCTGATTTCTCAGCACAGATACTAAAATACAGAAGGAGTTGGCATAAGATAATCCAAGCTCTGAAAGAAAGCAATTGCCAAGATTGTTATATCCAGCAAAGCCATCATGTAGAATTGAAGAAAAATTACAAACTTTACAGGATAAAATTTCCAAAAGAATTCTTTCCAAAAGAATTCGTAATCACTAAGCCAGCACTATAGAAAATATTTAAATAAATACTACACACCAGAGGAACTCAAAAACGTACCCCAGAACCTCAAATAGATGAAGCTCACTGCATGAACCATTCAGCCACTGAAAATTAAGACCAAATTAAATATATGGAATGAAAGTAGCAGAAAATAATAAAGATCTCTTCATCATAACTCTGAAAGTACATGTTCACACTTCTCCAATTAAAAAAACATAGACTGGCAGAGTAGATTAAAAAACTCAGCTAAATAAATATGCTGTTTGCAAGAGAGTCATCTCATAGGCAAAGACATTCATGGGCTGAAAATAAAGGGTGGAAAAAATATTTCATGCAAAGGGTGTCTGAAAATCAGCAGGACTAGCTATTCTCATATCATAAAAGCAGATTTCAAGTGAAATTTAATCAAAAGAGACAAGGAAGGTTGCTATATAGTGGTAAAGGGAATAATCCAGCAAGAAGATATTAAATATTTGCGCTCCAAATTTTGGTGTACCTGATTATGTAAAACAGTATGGCATCAGTCCCAGATAGAGCCCAGTAAAATAATACTGGGCAATTTGAACATACCTCTCATTAATAAGTCATCCAGACATAATATAGACACTTCTACCTGAATAATACTATCAGTCAAAAGAACGTAACAGACATTCTTAGAATGTTTAATTAAACAGTAGCTGGATTCACATTCTTCTCAGCAGCTCATGGAACTTTTGCCAAAATAGACCATATCTTAGACCACAAAGTAAGTCTTCCCAAAACAAAACAAAATAACCAAAACACAAAACAAATCAAACCCCAAAACCAATATAATCCCACGTACCTGACCAGAACAACTGTAGAGGAGGAAAAGTTTATCAGATCATAATGGAATAAAATTAGAACTAAACAGCAAGAAAATTATAGAAACCCAAACAAACACATGGAGATTGAACAATAGTCTTTTAAACAAAGAATTGATCATGGAAGAAATGAGAGATTTACTTTAAATATTTCTAGAATCAAATAAGAATAGTGATACAATGTGCCAGAATCTCTGGGACATTATGAAGGTGGTTCTAAGAGAAAATTTTATAGCATTAAGCACCCACATTAACAAAAAAAAAAAAAAAAGAAAGAAAGAAAAAAAAGATTCCAAATAATCTAATGCTATAAATCAAGGCCCTAGAAAAGCCAGAACAAATCAATCTCCCAGCCAGTAGAAGGCAGGAAATAATTAAGGTCAGAGTGGAAAATAATAAAATAGAGAATGAATATAGAGAAAAAAATGTAAAGAATCAGTGCCAGCAAAGATTGGTTCTTTGAAAAGGTAAACTAAATTGATAAATCCTTAGCCAAAATAACCAAATCAACAAACTTAGAGATAAAAAAGGAAATTTCATCACAGACATTTCTGATATACAGAGGATCATTAGGGACTATTTTGAAAACTTGTATTTCAATATATTGGAAAATCTAGGAGATAGTTAAATTTCTAGACCTATATACCCTGCCCAAATTGAACCAAGAGGATATAAAAAACCTAACCAGACCAATAGCGAGCAATGAGATTGATGCAGTAATAAAAAGCCTTCCAAGAATGAAAAGCCTAGACCAGATGGATTCTCAGCTGAGTTCTACCTTTAAAGGACAATGAAAGTTAACTCTCACTAGTTATTCCATGAAATAGAAAGGAACACTCCCAGATTCATTCTGTGAAGCCAGTATCATCCTCATAACAAAACCAGATAAAGACACATCAAGGAAAGAAACCTACAGAACATTACCCCTAATGAACTAAGATACAAAAATCCTCGATAAAATATTAACAATTCATATTCAAAAGTGCTTTAAGAACAGTGTACACCACAATTGAGTTGGATTCATTCCAGGGATACAAGGTTGGTTCAGCACATGAAAATCAATAAATGTATTTCATCACATAAATAGCATCAAGGACAGAAATCACATGTTCATTTCAATAGATGCTGAAAAAGCTTTTGACAAAATCCAGCACCACTAATGTTAGAAACACTGAAGAAAATAGGGATAGAGAGAACTTACCTCAATATTATAAAGGCTATGTATAACAAACCTAATGTCAATGTCATTCTGTACAGAGAAAAATTGAAAGCATTTCCTCTAAAATCAGAAAGAAGATAAGAATGTCTATTCTCACCACTCCTGTTCAATATAGTTATTGAAACTCTAGCCAAGAGAAATCAGAAAAATCAAAGGAAATTAAAGGGATAAAGGAAAAGAAGTCATTGAACTATCTCTGTTTGCTGATGACATGATCCTATACTTAGATGACCCAAAGAAGCTGCACCAGAAGATCTGATAAATTCAGGAAGGTTGCAAGATACAAGATTAACAGAAAATTCAATATGCTCCAATAATGAATTTGATGAGATGAGGAAAACTATTTCTTTTATAATAACCTCAATGAAAAGTAAAATATTGGAAATAAATCAAACTAAGGAGGTGAAAGACCTCTACAAAGAAAATTAAAGAATACTGAAGACACTGAAAAAAGAAATTGAAGAAGACCTTAGAAAATGAAAAGACCCCCCAATATTCATGGATAGGCAGAATTCATATTGTCAAATGGCTATATTTCTAAAAGTGATATACAGATTCAGTCCAATCCCTATCAAAATACCAGTGACCTTGTTCACAGAACTAGAAAAAAACTCTTCCAAAATTCATATGGAAGAATAAGAGGCCCAGGAGAGCCACGGCAATCCTTAGCAGTAAGAGTGATGATGAAGGCATGGCAATACCTAATCAGATTATACCCCAGAGCTGGAGTTCAGAACCAACAAGGGGCTGGCGTGAAAACGATGTGAAAACCAGTGGAATAGAACAGACAACACAAAGAGAAATCCACATAGATTTCTTCATCTGATCCTTGACAGATGGCAAGAACACATGTGGGAGAAAAGAGCCCTTTAAACAAATGGTGCTTGGACAACTGAATATCCTTACATAGAAGAATGAAACTAGACTCTTGTCTCTCACCCTGCACAAAAATAACTCAAAGTGGATGGAAGACCTAGGAATTAGGCCAGAAACACTGCACCTGATAGCTGAAAACATAGGGTCAACAATCCAGTACACAGGAGCTGGCCCTGATCTCCTTAATAAGACTCCTAAATCCCAAGAAAAAAGATCAAGAATCAATAGTGGGATGGCATCAAATTAAAATGCATCTGCACAAGAAGAGAAGTGAGTGTAAAGAGAAAACCTACAGAAGGAGAAAAGTCTTTGACAGCTACCCTTCTGATGGAATTAATATCCAGAATATATACTTAAAAAAAACTTATGACCAGTAAAACTAATAACCCAATTAATAAATGGGCAAAATATGTAAATTGACATTTCTCAAAAGAAGAAATACAAATGGCCAACCAATAAATGAAAAATGGTCAATATTCTTAGCAGTTAGGGAAATGCCAATCAAAACTACATTGAGATTTAATCTCACTCTAGTTGGAATGGCAGTCATCAAGAATACAAACAAAACAATTGTTGGAGAGGATGGGAAAAAGGGTACACTTGTACATTTTTTGGGGAATGCAGATTAGTACAACCTCTTTGCAGAGCTGTATGGAGATTTTTCAAAAGACTAGAAATGGTATTTATCTGAAACATCTAAAGTCAGCATACTGTAGTGACACATGCATACCAATGTTTTAGAAGTGCAATTTACAATAGCCAATTTATGGATCCAGTTTAGTCCATCAGCAGATGGATGGATAAAGAAAATGTGGTATATCTACACAATGGAGTTTTACTCAGAAAGAAAAATTGAAATTGTGTTATATATAGGTAAATGAATGGAATTGGACAACATCATTGGTAAGTGAAATAAGCTAGACTCAAAAAGAATAGGGTCATATGTTTTCTGTCATATGCAGAATCTATGATGGGGGGGGTCTCACAAAAACAGAAGGAAGACCAGTAGAGGAAGGGGACTGAGGGAAGGTCATTGGAAGTAGTAGGGAATGAAATCTACCAAATTATGCTATGTCTGAATCTGGGTACATATATCATATATTGCATTAATTAAAATAATAATAGAAGATCAGTATAGTAGAGCCAGTGGATTGGGGGAGATAATAGAGGATTAAAAGGGAAAGTACTGGGAATGAGATTCATCAAATTATGTGTGAACATAACATAATAGACTTGGCCCTTTAGATAGACTTCTTGTTCTAATAGTGCACATAAGGTACTTCTCATGCCCTCTGGCATATTTAATAAGCTTCCTTGTAATGTTTATATTTTACTAGTTCTGTTACTCCTCACAAAGCCTTCTCAGGTGCTCTCTGTTTGTATCCCTGTGATACGCAGTTTGTAAGTTGACTGTGGTTACAGAGCTAGTGTATAGCCAGGCATTGTTCAGAATGGGGTCTTTATGTACTTAAGATGCATTCTTATATATGCATTGATACTGGAAGCCAAGATGGTGAGCCTTCAGTCGTACTTGGTGCATTTGGGAAATGGTCTTATGTACCAGCAGGTTTAGGTTGGCATCTCCCACAGTAGAATTTATCCTAAGTGAATTAAAGAGCACAGAAATGTAGTGTGTGTGTGGGAACCCAGAGCTTCTCCAGGAGCTCGGGTGGAGCATTTGCACCTAAGGTTCACACTGTGGCTTCTCTCCTGAAAATACCAGGTCTTAGTGCATTTGCTCTAGAGCTCTGCCCCTGCCAGCTCCGAGGAAAAGGGCTTCTCTGCACTGCATCTGCAGAAAATGCTTTTTCCTATCCTCCGCTCACTTCTGACCTCAGGTACACAGGGCCATGTTTTAGTCCGCTTTTTTTGCCACTCTGACCAGAAGACCTGACAAGAACAATTTTAGAAGAGGAAAAATTTATTTGGTGCTCATAGTTTCAGAGGTCTTGGTTCATAGAGACCAGACTCTTTTGCTCTGGGCCCAAGGGAGGGAGAACATCATGGTGGAAGGGTGTGGCAGAAGAGGGCAACTTGGGACAAGACATGCAGGAAGCAGAGACCGTTCTGACTCATCAGAGACAAAATGTATACCTACTTCTTCTAGCCACACCTTACCTGCTTATAGTTACCACCCAGTTAATCTCTATCAGCAATTTAATGCACTGATTATGTTGCGACTCTCATAACCCAATCATTTCACCTCTGATCTTTCTTACATTGTTTCACATATTAGCTTTTAGGGAACATCTAATGTCTAAACCACAACAGGTGTGCTTGTCTTATCAAAGGAACCTGAGTCACTCATGACCTAGCTAAATGGAGGGTTGGGAATGGGAAATGATGAGTGTGGGACTCATAGCCTAAGGAATTGCCAAAAGTTTGGGGGAACCATAAATGATTCCCCAGTGAATCTTGTCTTGATAATTTATAGGTAGGTTTTTCTCTGTTGGCATTAATATGTAAACATCATGAGAATTTGAATTACCCTTATAAATTCTTAGCTAGTTTATAAACCAGTAGGTAAGTATGTTTCTCCCTTTTTGTATGTGCTTTAATCTTTTAGACAATAGAACAATTGTGCTTATGCTGTTTACCAGGGTAGGACCTTTGGCAAATCACTGTTAATCTCTCTGTACATCAGTTATCTCACCTATGATTTCAGAAAACTACAAAACATAACTACTAGCATTAATTTTAAAATAATCTTCTAAAGCATTCTTTTAAGCTACTGTACATAAAATGCTGAATTCAATGGAAGTAACAAGTACTCCAAGTGCCACCTGTGTGTACACACACTTTGACCCACACATTTCCTGTGTGGGCTGTTGACGTGTAGACAGAGCTGAACCTTCTCTGTTGGATAGATTTAAGTGGGTGTGAAGGACTGGCAGAAAAAGCATGGACCTTTGAAGTCACCACAGCTTCAAGATTGTTTTGAAATGGTAGGATATCTGGTAATAACAAAATAACAGCAGGTTTGCCTCCTGCAGGGATTTCATGTGTATTAGCTCAGACAGTTGCCATTTAGATGTTATTGGCTGTTGTATTGGGGGTGCATTTTCTCCAGTGCCCTGAGGATGAGTCATGTGGAAAATGGACTCCAGGTTTTCCATACAGCCTGCTGTTGCTAGCACACAGGCCTGCCCTTGCGGTGCCAGTCGGAGGCCTCTCTTGCTTTTGCACATAGCTGTGTAGTAGTACACAGCAGAACAGAGTCACATCTGGTCCGTTTAGAATGTCATTACTGTGTTTCCAGTGAAGTCTTGCTTTTCACAGACTTTGCCCTGCTTCTGCCCAGCCCTGCGAATGACAGTAGAGCGGCTTGGGAAGGGGCCGTATTGTTTGGCATTCAGTCCTGTACCTAGAGGCAGTGGAGAAAGAAGCTGCAGGGTTTTCATTAATTACTCAGCAACCAGGAGGGAAATGTGGGCTGCCACCATAGTTGGGGCAAATGAGACTCCAGAAGCCAGCAGAGAGGACACCTAGGTGAAGCGTACCCCCCGGTCCCAGGACGGGCAATGCCTGCCTCTGGTGGTGTCTCCACTTTCAGTACATTGTTACAGAGGAGGGCCCTACCAAAGCTTTGGTTTTAACCTTTGGCTCAACTTTAGTTATAAAACACAGTATAGAATGTGTGGAATAGGGCCCTGGGTGCCAAGACAACTTAGCTGAGTTTGTATTTTGTCTTATGTAATAACTGATCCTAGGACTGAAGAACATTTGATCTTCTCTTTTTCGGGTCAGCTTTCCTTAGGAATTGTCCTAAGTCTTGCTACTATGTTACTGTGCTTAATGGTGCTTTTCATGGTCTGTTAAATGGATCTGTGAAGCCCACCAGTTACCTGAGCTGGGCAGTGTGGCCACCTCTCCCCAGTCACAAGAGGCCTTGGAAAGCAGAACATGGCACTGCTTGCTTCAGTGATAAAGTTGCTAGTGTCCAGCTTTGAGCTAGTTAGAAACCAGGCAGGATTTGGCCTTGCACTTTGGTAAGCATGTGCAAGGACTTTCACTCGTTTATGAGCATGTGCGAAGACGTTCATTTTGAATGCCCGTCTCCTTCCCTTCCCTCGTGTTCATCTGTTCTCCATTCTTTCCTTTCTTGGGGCAGTGTTTTCCTTGCTCCCTCTCATTTGATTATCTTTCTTTGCCTCTTCTGCTTTTGCTTCCTTAAACTTTGTATTCTGGTTTCCATCATTATCACATTGCAAGTGAGGAGAGTCTTGGTCAAGACAAAGGTTCTTCTCATGGCCTTTTAATTAGTGACAAAGTATGTGTCTTGACTCACCTTCAAATATCCCTTTCCCCCTTTCCAGGAACACACATTAATTTCCTGTCTGCAGCTCTGGCCTCAGTTTAGGGCCAGGATTTGCTGTTCAGATGGCCTTGGATAAATCTAGAACTTAGGGGATAAGTATCCCATATGGACCTGCCAACCTGAAGACTTGATTTGCTGTCCTGCCTTGGAATATAGTAATTATAACAACCTTAAATTATTTTCAGGATGTATCGAAGATGGATATGTGAAGCTGATTGTGATAAATTTTAATAATAACAGAGAACACCTACCACTTATTGGAAAAGTTGGCCTTGCTTGGAGAACTAATATTTTTGATGGCTTTATAAAGGTAAAAAAGTTTTTTGTTTTTTTTTTTCAAGTATCCTGATTTCTCTATAACAAAACGGTCTGTTGATGTATATCCATGATGCCTCCTTTATTGGACTTGTTATTCTGGTTTCTGTAGATTTGTGGACACTCCCTTAGCCAGTGACAATCACTTGATTCCTCCATCAAGTGCTTACCAAGCACCTTTTGCTGTTTGTGGAGTGTGGTAGACTGTAGCAGAGTTGTGCTATAGCTGTGGTAGGTGGACTATAGACTGAGCTGTGCTGACCGCACCCTTCACTCCCTAAAATCCTGCCTGTCTGTTCTGTGGAGAGAGAGTGGAGCTGAAAGTTGGACCAGGCAAATAGCATTTGCTTAAAATGTCATCATCATTCCTACATGAATTTAAAGTTTACTGCAGTTATAAACTCTTTTTCCAGGATACAGGTGTCTTTTTGATAGTACATCAAAAATTAACCCCATGGATGGGAATCAACTAAGAGTTGGGTGGTGGGGAAGGATGGAAGGACGTAGGAGGAAAGAAGAGAAGGTAGTTGGCACAATGAGATGTTTTACTCATCCTATTTATCTGTAAGCACATGTTTAAAATTTGGTAAACATTATATTTATCACACACAAAAGACTATTGTTTCATGTCTTTAAGAGCATAGACCTGATTTCTTATTTTTCTCTGATGCAGGGGGCCTAAAATAAAAATGTGCACTAAGACAAAATATTAAAATCAAAATTTACCTTGTAGACTAAGAAAGACTGTGGACTAATGTAAAGGACCAGGATAATTTTTAAAAAATTTTGTTATATATTTTCTGGTAGTTTAGAACAAGAGGAAAGCAGTCATTTAGTCTCACTAGGGGACAAAAGGGAAACATAGTAATTGTACCAAGAAGCAAAGCTTTATTCCAGCTTTCTATTGGAACCATATATAAGGCAGACTCAACCCTAAATAGCATTTCGGCAGCAGGTGTACTGGTGTATGTCTTACAGCAGTTCTCACGGAGGCTGCGTGCAGAGCTTCAGAAGCGGAGGCTTCGCTGAGCTCCAGGCAGAGACAGAAGCGCTGCTGAAGCAATGGCTCAGACTCTCAGGCTCCGGGCACAGCAGCGTGGTCTGGAAACAGGATTCTGAGTCCCCAAAGCAGGGAGTGGTTTACCTGGCCCTGGATAGTTCCACTGTGAATTCTTTCCTCAGATGAGCTTTGGGAGAAGGAAGAAGGAACATAGCTCAAGAATGTGCCTTCTTCCAGGCTGGAGGGTGGGCATGGTCAGTCTGCATTTGGCATTTATGTATGTGGTTAGTACTAAGAGACTAAGCTGTCCTTGTTCCCAGAGAAGGAAGTTGGATGAATGACATCATGTACCTTTGTTTGCCATGCAGCTCAGGCATAGCACCACCCTAAGAATAGTGAATTAATAAAATACATGTTGAGAAGTTGCTCTCAAGGAGCTAAAGACTTTATTTTTAAATAAGGGCATAAGATAGAAAACATTTTTAGGTTGTATGTAGCTATTAAAAACAAGTAAAATAAAAACTGCTTCTGAAAATGATAGGCACAGCTCTGGAAAGGAGTCTTCTAATACTTAAAATGCCCACCTGAGCAAATAGTGGTAAGAAAGTATGTCACCCAATCTGATTATGGGCCGGAGACAAAAAAAAAAAAAGGCAGAAATAACATGGATGATAATGATAGAGGATATGGTGCATTGTCACATTGCTTTATTTGAAGTGACATGTCCTGGCAGGGGTATTGATCCTCTGGACTTCACTATTTTCATAAGAAAATTCTTTCCCAGAGCTTGGAATAAGTTCGGGGGTGTGGTGACTTCCAGCACCTGCTTGGCATGGTGGAGGTGCAGTTGAGAAACATCTTGAACTGGGATCAGCTTTCAAAACAGTGTAAGTCAGATTATGATATAAAATACTCCCCGCCACCCCTGGGGACTGAACCCAGGAACACTTAACCACTGAGCCACACCCCCAGTCCTTTTTATTTTCCATTTTGAGACAGGGTCTCACTAAATTGTTTGGTCTTTGCTGTGTTGCAGAGGCTGGCCTTGAACCTGTGATCCTTGTACCTCAGCTTTCTGAGTCACAGGGATTATAGGCCCACACCACCAGCTTAAATGCATTTCGAAGATGCTTACAATGGCTGAATGTCAGTAATCAATCCACATAGAGCAGTTGCTATATGAGCAGTTACCACACTGTTTCACAAAGTCACTTCACATGTCCAAGGTTCCCAAAAAGGCAGCCCTGCTGCAATCATCAGTGTAATTTATGATAGATACAGGACTCCCCTGATCTATTTGCTCTCAGTTCCTATTAGGATTTCTAATGAATTTTATTTTGCTTCTCTTGTATGTCTACCTTTCACTTGTCTTTCATACCTTGGTATTTTTTTATGTTATTTTAATGTTACTTATAAATCTACACAGAGTTTGACATCAGTTTTAATTTACAGTAGGTATTTTAGTATAGATCTGTTGTTCTGCTTTATGCATGAAGAGTTGAGGTTAGTAGAGCCTGATATGGGAAGATCGTGGGTCCTGCATGCTGTGGGTGGTCATGCCCCATGAGAAGGTGCTCTTGCTGCTTTATGGGTTCTGCTACAAACTGTGGATTTTGACCCTGTTTTTGAGAATAGGAGCTAATGTGAGTGCTGCCTTCGGCAACTCTGGAGTCTGCGCTTCCCCGGCCTCGTCATACAGACTGATCCTCGGTATGACCACTGTCTCACATTCTTTCAGCCTTTCTGCATGTGCTCTTCCCTTTTCTTTCTCCTGTTTTGCTGAATGAACTCTTCTCATCCTTTATGACAAGGTTTATTTATCATTCATTTGCTTATTCATCAGCAAATGTTTTTTGGTGACTATGGACTCGATTGAACGAGGTGCTTGGGTAGGTGAGATGAGTTCAAAAAAGAAAAACAAAATGAAACAACAAAAATTCGTCTTCCATTGAGTTTATGGCCTATGGAGACTTCCCAGGGAACCAGTGTCTACACTGAGTTCTCAAGGCTGAGACATACAAAGGGGAGGGGAGAGAGTTTAGACATGGCCCTTTGTGTGTCAGGGAAGGGCGCATGGCATGTTTGATGCTGGGAAATAAGGAAAGTGCCTTTTTATTTCTTCCTGTGGAGAGTACGGTTATCTTCAAAGGCACCTAGCATAGGGCACTGAGGGATGGGGGGTGATGAGTGAACCCCCAGAGAAGCACAGCAGGATCCACATGTCATCCTGAGCATGGGTTTGGAGTGGCTTTGCACTCAGATCCAAAAGAAGAGAAAAATAATGGGGTTTATCCAGGGTTGGGGTTTGGCTAAATGTGGACCTCAGGTTTGAAGAAAGAGAGGCAAAGGAAGTGTGTGCATCATCAAGTTCAGTGAAGGACAGTGACATCTAAATAGGTGAAAGGAGGCCTGAGGAAGGAGGGTTAGAGGGCTGGTAGGTGAGGGTGCGTGCACAGTGATCCCCAAATCATTTTACATTTCCACTGTTACGCACACCTATGAATATACATGGTCATGGGTAGTTAAAACAAAAGTTCATAAAACCGTACTTACGCTTACTATGTGTAATGCTTGTTGGATTTTTTTCTGTTTAATTATATTTTGATTCACAAATAAGTTGTGATTTTTAGTGTGAAAATTCTGGGTGAATCTGAAGTATAGCCATGTTGGGAGTAGTTATGAGTAAGCTGAAAAGCAAAGAGATATAGACAGAAAGCAGTGTTGATTTTGAAGGAGAACACTTATGGAAATGATTTGTTTAAAGGTAAAACCTTGGAAGTGAAGGACTAAGGTAAGAAGAGCAGATCATAGAAGTCATGTCGTGCAGAAATTGAGAGTACAGAGCATGGGGTGATTCCACCAGGGTCTTGGTAGGTATTGGAATCACTCAGGTGATGCTAAGACTTGGGAACAAGTGAGAGGAGAGAGAGAGACAGAGAGCTTGTCTTGAAATGGGAGGGATGAGCATGAAGTTGGTGTCTGACCGAGTCCAGGGTGAAGCAAGGGTGGAAGAGCTGGAAGTTCAGAGCCTCAGAGAAGCAGGGGTTATCACCAGCCTGGAAGGCCATGATCTGTAGGTGGCACTGAGATGCTGGAAGAGTCACTGCTGCTCTCCAGGGCAGTGTGGCCCTTGCTCGTGGAAGCACTGCGCAGCCATCTGAGTCCTGTGTGTAATGTGTATTGCCTCTAGACGATAAGGCTGTGCAGATGGGCGAAGTCTGCTGCATCTCGGATGCTCTGACACTAAGTCTGTACCACATTGGAAGGTCCCCAGGCCTTCGCCTCTGTGTTGGAATGAGTGTATTAAATGATGAGACAGGAAATAATAATTATGTTCTATGCCACAAATGCCAGTGATAATATTCTGGTTTTGATCCCACATGCAGAATTGCCAGTCAGTTTTACATGGAGTCACAATTTCTGTGAACATCGTGTCTACTAGACCATTTTATTTCTGTGACTCTTGTTTGCTTTTAGAGCTGCTCCATCGTGGACATGACTCTGCTGGATGAGCACAGGAAGCCCTTTTGGTGCTTGAGTTCTCCAGTTTGCATGAGGTCTGCTGCCTGCCCCTCGGATGGGCCCAACTTCTTGGGACAGACATACTATGTGGACTACACGGACGCAGAAGGAAGAGTGCATGCGGAGCTGGTATGGATCGAAGAGACTGAAGAGTACTTCATTGTCAACCTGGTCCTTTACCTCAGAGTAGCGAAAATAAACCACTGGTTTGGGACAGAATATTAAGAATGAGCAGTAGGTGACAAGGTATGGTAGGCTATTTATTTTTGACTAACAAATTTGTTCCTGGTGTTGGAAGTTAAAATAAAGCATATTGTAGTAATCTGGTGGTTTCTTACTTTACATTAGAAAGTATGATTCGTGGGTCATTTCAAGTTAATATTTAGAAGATGAAATTAAAAATTAAAAATAAAAACAGCATGTCCCAGTGAAAATTCATATAAAAAGGGAAAAAAAAGATATTTACTTTTCTTATGCTCTTATTTTTTAAAAAATCAAATATGTCTACTGAATCTACATATGTGCTGGGTAGATTAGTCTTTTCTTAATTGGTAAGAAGCCCAAATGAGAAGATTGATTGATTGATTGATTGATTGATTTTTGTTGTTTTTTATTGTTCTATTTAGTTATATATTTAATTATATTTTTTATTGTTCTACTTGGTTATATATGACAGCAGAATGCATTTTGATTCATTGTACACAAATGGAGTATAACTTTTCATTTCTCTGCTTGTACACTGTGGATTCACACAATTAGTGTAATCATACATGTACACAGGGTAATGATGTTTGTCTCATTCCACTATCTTTCCTTCCCCCCTCCCTCACCCCTCATTGCCTTCTACACAATTCAGCATTCCTCCATTCTTCTCTTACCCATGTCCCATTAAGTATCATCATCCACTGATCAGAGAAAACATTCTACCTTTGGTTCTTTGAGATTGCCTTATTTTGCTTAGCATGATTTTCTACAGCTCCATCCATTTACCTGTAAATGCCATAATTTTAATCTTCTTTATGGCTGAATAATATACCATTGTGTATGTATACCACAGTTTCTTTATCCGTTCATCAATTGAAGGGCATCTAGATTGGTTCCAGAATCTAACTATTGTGAATTGAGCTGCTATAAATATTGATGTGGTTGTGTCTCTGTAGTATGCCGATTTTAAGTCCTTTGGGTATAGGCCAAGGAGTGGGATAGCTGGGTCAAATGAAGGTTCCCTTCCAAGTGTTCTGAGGAATCTCCACACTGCTTTCCAGAGTAACTGCACCAACTTGCAACTCCACCAGCAATGTATGAGTGTGCCTTTTTCCCCACATCCTCACTAACATTTATTATTACTTGTATTCTTGATAATCGCCATTCTAATTGGGGTGAGATGAAATCTTAGAGCAGTTTTGACTTGCATTTCTCTACTTACTAGAGATGTTGAACATTTTTTCATATATTCGTTGAATCGATTGTATATCTTCTGTGAAACACTACTCAGGTCCTTAGCCCATTTATTGATTGGGTTATTTGCATTTTTGGTGTTTTTTGGGTTCTTTATAAATTCTGGAGATTAGTGCTCTATCTGAAATGTGAGTGGTAAAGATTTTTCTCCCACTCTGTAGGCTCTCTCTTCACATTGATTATTTCCTTTGCTGAGAAGAAGCTTTTTAGTTTGAATCCATCTCATTTATTGATTCTTGCATTTATTTCTTGCTAAGGAAGTCTGGTCCTAAGCCGACATGATGAAGATTTGAGCCTACTTTTACTTCTATGTGGTGTAGGGTCTCTGGCCTAATTCCTAGGTCCTTGATTCGTTTCAAGTTGAGTTTTGTGCAGGACAAGAGATAGGAGTTTAATTTCATTTTGCTGCATATACATTTCCAGTTTTCCCAGCACCATTTGTTGAAGAGACTGTCTTTTCTCCATATGTTTTTGGCACCTTTGTCTAGTACAAGATAACTTACTTCTGTGGGTTTGTCTCTGTGTCTTCTCTACCATTGGTCTACCTGTCTATTTTGGTGCTAGTACCATACTGTTCTTGTTACTAACACTCTGTAGTATAGTTTAAGGTCTGGTACTGTGATACTTCCTTGCTTCACTCTTCCTGCTCAGGGTTGCTTTGGCTATTCTGGGCCTCTTATTTTTCCAAATTAATTTCATAATCAATTCTGTATTTCTGTGAGGTATGTCATTGGGATTTTAATTGGAATTGCATTGACTCTGTATAGCACTTTTGGTAGTATATCCATTTTGACGATACTAATTTTGCCTATCCAAGAACATGGGAAATCTTGCCATCTTCTAAGATTTTCTTTAATTTCTTTCTTTAGTGTTCTATAGTTTTCAATTGTAGAGATCTTTCACCTCTTTTGTTAGATTGATTCCCAAGTGTTTTTTTTTTTTGAGACTATTGTGAATGGGGTAATTTTCCTAATTTCTCTTTCAGAGGATTCAGCACTTATGAATAGAAATGAATTAGACTTATGAGTGTTGATTTTATATCCTGCTACTTTGCCAAATTCATTTAGTAATTCTAGAAATTTCCTGGTGGAATTTTTTTGGATCCTCTAAATATAGAATCATGTCCTTGGCAAATAGTGATAGTTCAAGTTCTTCTTTTCTGATTCATATGCCTTCAATTTCTTTCATGTCCAATTGCTCTAACTAGGGTTTGAAGGACTATGTTGAATAGAAGGGGTGAAAGAGGGCATCCCTGTCTTGTTCCAGTTTTTAGAGGGAATGCTTTCAATTTTTCTCCATTTAGAATGATGTTGGCTGTGGGCTTAGCATAGATAGCTTTTACAGTGTTGAGGTATGTTCCTACTATCCCTGTTCTTTCTAGTGTTTTGAGCATGAAGGGGTGCTACACTTTATCAAATGCTTTCTCTGCATCTATTGAAATGATCTAATATGATTCTTAACTTTAAGTCTGTTGATGTGGTGAATTACATTTATTGATTTCTGGTTGTTGAACTAACCTTGCATCCCTGGGATGAATCTCACTCAATCATGGTACACTACCTTTTTGATATATTTGTATGCAATTTGCCAGAATTTTGTTAAGAATTTTTGCATCTATGTTCATCAGGGATATTGGTCTGATGTTTTATTTCCTTGATGTGTCTTTGTCTGGTTTTGGTATCAGGGTAATACTAGCTTCATAGAATGCGTTTGGAAGGGTTTCCTTTTTTCTATTTCATGGAATACTTTGAGGAGTATTGGTATTAGTTCTTTGAAAGTCTTGTAGAACTTGGCTGAGAATCCATCTGGTCCCGGGATTTTCTTGGTTGGTAGGCTTTTGATGGCATCTTCTAATTCATTGCTTGAAATTGATCTGTTTAAATTGTTAATTTGATCTGTTTAAATTGTTAAATCCTCCTGATTCAGTTTGGGTGATATGTCTCTAGAAATTTGTTGGTGTATTTGAGAGTTCCTATTTTGTTGGAGTATAGATTTTCAAAATAACTTCTTATTATGTTTTCTTTTCAACAGTGTCTGTTGTGACATTTTCATTTTCATCATGAATTTTAATAATTTGAGTTTTCTTTCTCCTCTTCATTAGTGTGGCTAAGTGTTCATCATTTTTTCAAATAACCAACTTTTTGTTTTGTCAGTTTTTTTAGTTGTTCCTTTTGTTTCAATTTCATTGATTTCAGCTCTGATTTTAATTATTCCCTGTCTTCTACTACTTTTGGTGTTGAACTTTTCTTCTTTTCCTAGGACTTTGAACTGTAAGGTTAGGTCATTTCTTTGTTGACTTTTTATTCTTTTATTGAATGAGCTCAATGCAATGAATTTTCCTCTTAATACTGCTTTCAGAGTGTCCCAGAGATTTTGATATGTTGTGTCATTGTTCTTGTTTACCTCTAAGAATTTTTTTATCCTTCCCTGATGTCTTGTGCTATCCATGCATCATTCAGTAGTGTATTATTTAGTCTCCAGGTGTTGGAGTAATTTCTGTTTCTTATTTTTCATTGATTTCTAATTTCATTCTATTATGACCTGTAGGATGCAAGTTAGTATGTCTATTTTTTTATATTTGCTAAGAGCTGCTTTGTGGCATAATGTATGGTCTGTTTTAGAAAGGATCCATGTGCTGCTGAGAAAAAAAGTGTATTCGCTTGCCTCATTGATGGATGGAATATTCTATATATGTCTGTTAAATCTAAATTATTCATCATGTTATTGAGTTCTGTGGTTTCTTTGTTCAGTTTTTGTTTGGAAGATCTATCAGTGGTGAGAGAGCCATGTTAAATTCACCCAGTATTACTGTGTTGTAATCTATTTGAATCTTGAAATTGAGAGGGGTTTGTTTGACATACATAGATGCTCCATTGTTTGGGCATAAATATTAACAATTGCTATGCCTTGTTGGTTTATGGTTCCCTAAGCAGCATTAAGTGGCCTTCCTTATCCCTCTGACTAACTTTGGCTTAAGTCCACTTTACCTGATACGTGGATGGGAACCCCTTCTTTTTTACTGAGTTTCTGTGCATGATATATTTTTTCCCATCCTTTCACCTTCAGTCTCTGGATATCTTTTCCTATGAGATGAGTCTTTTTTTTTTTTTTAATCCAATCTGCCAATCTGACATTTGATTAGTGAGTTTAGGCCATTAACATTCAGGGTTATTGTTGTGATGTGATTTGTATTCCTGGTCATTTTGGCGTATTTTTGTTTTTTAACTTAACTTGGTTTCTTCTTTGATTGGCTTTTCTTTTAGTGTAGTTCTACCTTTATTGCCTTTCATTATTGTTTTTAATTTCCTCCTCATGGATTATTTTGCTGAGAATGTTCTGTAGTGCAGGTTTTCTATTTGTAAATTCTTTTAACTTTTGTTTATCATGGAAGGTTTTTATTTTGTCATCAAACCTGAAGGTTAATTTTGCTGGATATAAGATTCTTGGTTGGTATCCATTTTCTTTCAGAACTTGGTATGTATTTTTCCAGGCCCTTCTAGCTTTTATGGTCTGGGCTGAGAAATCTGCTAATATCTGTATTGGTTTCCCCCTATATTTTTTTTCTTTTTTTTTTAAATTGTAAACAAATGGGGTCCAACTTGTTTCTCTGGTTGTACATGAAGTAGAGGCGTACCATTTGTGTAATCATACATTTACATAGGGTAATGATGTTTGATTCATTCTGTTATTTTTCCTTCCCCCCACCCCTTTTTCCCCTCTGTAAAGTACCTCCTTATTCTGTTCTTGACCCCTTCCCACCCCCCATTATATATCATCATCCGCTTAATAGTGAGATCATTTGTCCTTTGGTTTTTTGGGATTGGCTTATCTCATTTAGCATGATATTCTCCAACTTCATCCATTTGCCTGCAAATGCCATAATTTTTTTTTATTCCATTGTACATATATACCACAGTTTCTTTATCCATGCATCAATTGAAGGGCATCTAGGTTGGTTCCACAATCTGTCTATTATGAATTGAGCAACTATGAACATTGATGTGGCTGCATCACTGTAGTATGCTGATTTTAAGTCCTTTGGGTATAGGCCAAGGAGTGGGATAGCTGGGTCAAACGGTGGTTCCATTCCAAGTTTTCTAAGGAATCTCCACACTGCTTTCCAGAGTGGCTACACTAATTTGCAACCCCACCAACAATGTATGAGTGTACCTTTTTCCCCACATCCTCGCCAACACCTATCGTTGCTTGTATTCTTGATAATAGCCATTCTAATTGGGGTGAGATGGAATCTTAGGGTAATTTTGATTTGCATTTCTCTTATTACTAGAGATGTTGAACATTTTTTCATATATCTGTTGAATGCTTGTAGATCTTGTTCTGTGAAGTATCTATTTGTTTCCTTAGCCCATTTGTTAATTGGGTTATTTGTATTCTTGGTGAAGAGCTCATTCCAATACTCCTCAAAGTATTTTGTGAAATAGAAGAGGAGGGAACCCTTCCAAACTCATTCTATGAAGCCAATATCACCCTGATACCTAAACCAGACAGAGACACATCGAGGAAAGAAAGTCTCAGACCAAATATCCTTAATGAACATTGATGCAAAAATTCTCAACAAAATTTTAGCGAAACGCATATAAAAATATATTAAAAAGATTTTATCCCAGGGATACAAGGTTGGTTCAACAACCAGAAATCAATAAATGTAATTCACCACATCAACAGACTTAAAGTCAAGAACCACATGATTATTTTGATAGATGCAGAAAAAGCATTTGATAAAATGCAGCACCCCTTCATGCTCAAAACTCTAGAAAAAATAGGGATAGGAGGAACATTCCTTACCATTGTAAAGGCCATCTACGCTATAAGCCCATGGCCAATATCATTCTAAATGGTGAAAAACTGAAAGCATTCCCCCTAAAAACTGGAACAAGGCAAGATGCCCTCTTTCACTACTTCTATTCAACATTGTCCTTGAAACTCTAGCCAGAGTTTCTGTCTAGACCAAAGAAATTAAAGGGATATGAATAGGAAAAGAAGAACTCAAACTATCTCTATTTGCTGATGACATGATTCTGTATTTAGAGGAACTAGCAAATTCCACTAGAAAACTTCTAGAAATCCCCCTATATTTGATTGATACTTTTCTCTCACGGCCTTTAAAATTATCTTTATTTTGTATGTTGGACATTTTCATTGTAATGTGTCTTCGTGTGGATCTGTTGTAATTTTGTACATTTGGTGTCCCGTAAGCCTCTTGAATTTGATTTTTCATTTTGTTCTCCAGTTTGGGAAATTTTCTGATATGATTTCATTGAATGGATTGTTCATTCCTTTGGTTTGTATCTCTGTGCCTTCCTTATTCCCAGTAAGTCTTAAATTTTATATTTTCATGTTATCCCATAATTCTTGGAGGTTCCATTCATGATTTCTTACCATCTTCTCTGTTTGGTCAACTTTATTTTCAAGATTAAATATCTTGTCTTCCTTGTCTGAGGTTCTGTCTTCCAAGTGATCTAGTCTGTTAGTGATGCTTTCTGTTTTTTATTTGGTTTATTGTTTCCTTCATTTCAAGGATTTCTGTTTGGTCTTTTTTCAGAATTTCTATCTCTTTATTGAAATAATCTTTTGCTTCCTGCATTTGCTCTTTTAACTGTTTATTGAAGTGATCTTTTGTTGCCTGCATTTGCTCTTTTATATCATCCTTTACTTTGCAGATCACTTTAATTATGTACATTCTGAATTCCTTTTCTGACATTTCTTCTACCATGTTGTCAATGGATTCTATTAATATAACATATTGATTTGTTTGGAGTGCTTTCTTCACTTGTTTTTTCACTTTGTTTGTGTATCTACCCCTCTAGCAGTGTGACTCTGAGGTATTACAGTTTCTACCCTGTAGATTTCTAGTGTCCCTGCAGGTTTCCAATACTTCGACTTTAAGGGGGAGATCAATATTAACAACACCCAATGGAACAAATGTTAACAGTATTATAATAAAGAGATAAGATGTGTTCAATTATTATCTACAGCATAAACAACAGATTTGCAATAAGATCTACAATTTCTAATGGAGGGCAGAGAGGATGGGGGAGGGGTGTAGGATGTAATGTTAATGAGGTAAGAAGTGAGAATATAGAGATATTAGATCATAGGAAGAGTGAAAGCAGAATCAAAAGAAGTTGGTTGTTAGCAGGAGAAAAGGGAGAGAGACTGAGGAAACAGATAAATAAGAGGAAATTTGTTTTAAAAATAAAATGAAATAAAGTAAAAATGAAAATAAAGAAAATATTTTTAAAATAATATTTAAAAAAAAAGAATCTACAACAAATCTGTAATATACTATTCAAACCTTCCAGTCTTCACTAGCCTGATGCATGAAAGGTACTTGATTTCAGTATCTTCTCTGCCTCCCTTCTCTTCCGATAGTTGAACTTGTCTGGAGTTTGCTGGTAACTCCACTCTCAGGATGGTGACAGTTACTAAAGTGGGAGGATTAGACTTGGAGGTGGGAATCCTGGAGGCAGGGTATATCAATTGCCAGTCCCTCTGGAAGACTGCACCCCAGGACTTTCCTTTGGGGTTCATTCATGTGACATAGGAGCCTGATCTTAGCCTCTTCCCTCACTTGCAGACTCCACGGTTGCTGGTCTATGATTTAGTCTCTAAATTGACCTCTCCTGCCTGCCCTTTCAACTTCCCAACCAGGCTTCTCTCTCCCTGGAGGTCCTGAGGGCTGAGCACCAGGACCTCTGTGCCTATCTCAGGAAGCTGATCTGTATTGGGCAAATCAGGACCAGTGTTGAAAGCTGTGTGCCAGCCACATAGCTGCAGGCGCTGGGCCTATTGGTGGCCAGGGGATGGTTAGAGACTGGGGGTTGAGGAGTTGGAGGGTCCTGTTGGCTGCCAAACCGACAGGAACAGGTGCTCGGTGGAGTCGTGGACCAGACTGATGTCAGGTCCCAACAAGTGCTCCTGAGTTGTCTCTGGGATCCTGGTGGGTACCGGGGCTGTTTGGATGAGCTGGGATCAAGATGCCCTATCTTAGGGCATTTGGTTTCAAATTTGTTGTAGACTGTACTATGCTTTCGCCATATTTTTATTCCCCTCATGAAAGTTAATCTCAGAATTGATTTTTAATAGCACACCATGTTTCTCCTAATCAGGCATGCATGATTAAATCCATCCTCCTCTCTTTTTCCTTATTCTGTTGAACAATGATCATATGTATGTGTGTATCTGTGTGAATACAGAATAAAGGGATTGAAGATAGCAATTAACTAAAGACTTGGAACAGGTATCAGGTTAGTGCTCAAAGAAGTGTGAGAGTAGAAAGGGTTTCTGCTGCTGCCACGGTCCTCCGCCTCTTGTCTTTCCTGGCCTCAGGCTGAAGCCCTAAAGAGGAATTTGAAATTCCTATCAGACATTGAAAGTAAAAGCAGCATCATTTCATGGTATCACCAAAGAGGGGAATAGAGTGCCTGCCCCCTTGAGTGGGAGTTTGTGGTAGAAGAGGCTTTGGCCTTGCAGTGATGAGAGACAAGAGGTGAGAGAGGCAGGTGGCCCCTTGGAGGCAGGAGAGGTGTTATCATGGAGCCAAACGTCATGTCCAGGACTGAATCTGGAAACAACCAGAAGACTGTGAGGAGACTCCATGAATTTGCTGGGTTACCCTGTGCATGGAGTAGATGTCCTGAAAACACCACAAACCAGGTAGAACCAGAGAAAGAACCCATCTCTTCAACCTCCTGTTTAACAACACTTGGCTGGAGTTGTGGGTGTAGGGAGTACAGGACAACTGGAAAGCTTTTAGACCGGGGCTTACTGTTGCAACCCTTGTCAATACTGGACTTCACTAATGCTTAATGTCTGTCTTCAGGGCCAGGTTGCTAGTCCTTGGAGCAGGCACCATGATTCTTGTCCACTGCTCTATCTCTAGCACACAACAGGATGCCAGACCCAAAATGATGCTTAATAATTACTGGTTGAATCAGTGAAAGTTATTTTGAGTAATCTATCAGCAGCCCTTGAAGCTTAAAGGAGGCCTGAGGGAGACTGGAAGCCATTCATATCTCAGGGAACATCTGCATCTCAGGGAAGTTGTTGGGAAGCAAGGGGAAATTACTCAAGGCATGGGAAACAGCATTCAGGAAGCCATGGTGCTCCAAAGTGTGGACACCTGATGTGACTGAGTAGTGCTGCAAGACACTGCTGCTCCCACATGCCCTTTCCTGTACCTGATAAAATATGTAGCTTCTTAAATCTGCTTCTTCTCATATTGACCTCCGTATTTTTAAATATATGTAAACATATCCAATAAGGTATGAATTGTTGTTTCTTTTTTCCTCCCAGAATATTGTATCCCCATGATTCTGCCTCTGTTTGGTTGAAACTGCGTGTTCTCTGGCCTTGCTGGAGGGTTGTCATTTTAGGGTTTCCTGTGGCCATCCCACTTTATGGAATCCCGTCTTCCTCCTTTCTTGTCCTTTTTCAGTGGTAACATATTCTCCCATGACTTTCTAAGAAAGGTTGACGATGTGCAACATACATTTTGAATTCATGAATTTCTGGGGATGGAAAAAATGTCTGGTGGATAGTTTAGCTGGGTACCAAATTGCAACAAGAAAAAATATCTTCCCTGGAAACTTTGAAGACCTGTTTTCCTTTGCATCTAGCTCTGAGATGTCATTTGTCTTTCCGTACCCCACACCCCTGTCGTATGCAGTATTTCTCAGTTCTCTTCGGAAGTGTTTCTAATTTTAATTTCAAGGTGATGTTCTTTGGAAGTCTTTGTATTCATTGTGGGTCATTTTATTTAAGGATTTGTGTATTGCAGTTCTGGATTTCCTAATCTGCCAGTACTTTCTCTGTTGTCTTTTTCTGTAACTTTTATTAATGAACTGTTGTTCTTTCTTGACTGATGGTCTCATGTTGTTTTAACCTTTTATTCTGTTTTCTGAAATATTACCTAAATTTTATCCTTCAACCCTTCTATTGAATTTTCTTTTTTATTTTGATAATCAGGTTTTTATTTTTTGGAACTCTTTTTCTGTTCTTTTTTGTTTGTTTCTCAAAACATCTATACTGGATTCCTTTTTTTTTTTTTTTTTTTTTTTTTTTTTTGCGGTGCTGGGGATCGTACCCAGGGCCTTGCAAGGCAAGCACTCTACCAACTGAGCTATCTCCCCGGCCCTGTACTGGATTCTTAAGTGCAGTTTCACCCTGGGTGCTGGGGATTGAAACCAGGCCTCACACTTGCTAGGCAGGTGCTCTACCACTGAGCTACAGCTCAGCCCATCAGGGAAATATTTTTCCAAAGCAGGGTTTGGAAAAGCTTTTCTGTAAAGGCCAGGCAGTAGTTTAGGCTGCATGGGATATATGGTGTCTGTTGTGGTTCTTCAGCTCTGTCACTGTAGTGTGAAGTCAGCTACAGAGCCATAGATGAGGGGGTGTGCTCATGTTTGCACAAAAACAAGCAGCAGGAAGGAAAGGAGAGGCACTGGAGAAAATTATATTATGACCAAATTATATCATGTGCATGTATGAATATGTAACAATGAATCCCACTATTATGTGGGATATATTATGTATAATTAAATGTATCAATAAAAATTTTAAAACAACAATCATCAAAAATAACAACCACCACAAAAAAACAGGCAGCAGCTGAGCTTGGTTTCCTGCACAGAATTCTCTTCAACTATCCATTTCCTTTAAAAAAAAAAAACATTGTCATCGTGATCGCATGGGTGTTAAGTCTGTGGGTTTAGGTGTGATAGCCAAGGTACTGATGAAGTCTTGAAGTCTTATGCCACAGGTACTCAGTACCATGAAGGAAAGAACAGTAAGCTCACAGCGAGGGAACCTGAGAAGACAGCACCTGTCACCCATGATCAGAGTCAACAGCATCAGGAGCGGGTGAATCATGGCCTCCTGGTATAACAGAGACACATCATCTCTTCTGTGGTGTTTCACCAGATGTTATTCAAGGGGAAACATGAGATTAACACAGGTTCAAGAACATTTTATTCTTGTATTCTACATTCCCCTTCAAAAAATGTGAGGATTGTTAAAGACAAAGGATGTGTTCAAGTTTGGAGGAGGCTAAGACTCCTCCAAAACAGATGAAAGCAAGCAAAACGTCTGACTAGATTTTGGATCCGAAAATGACAGTGACAAAACAATGGGTGAAATTTGAAGAAGGGAGATAGATCACACAATAGCACACACCTCTGGTTTACTGATTTCAGTATCAAATTGTTCACATTCGGAGAATCTGAAGAGCATATAGGAAATCTTTGACACATTTTTGCAACTTTCTATATGAAATAATTCCAAAATGAATAAAAAAAAATAAGACCCCTGTCGTCATCTTGCTCTCTGTCTTGTACAGGCTCCTTTTGTCTGTTTTCCTTGATTGCTGGTTTTCCCATTAGAGTTTGCTCTCTGCTCAGCTTTAAGGTGAAGCCTTTAGAAGCTGACCAGACGTCTGCTGTGGGGACATCAGCTGTAGTCAGCTGACGGGCCAGAGCAGAGCATGGGTGTGTGTGCTGCTGTGGTGTCATGAATACCATGGGACCAAATCAAATCATATGTGTGTACCACATATGCATATATGAGCAATAGGAGGACTTTCCTCTGGGACTTGCATGTCCTCACAGGAAAACTCTCCTGTCCCCGAGAGCCCACTGTTGTGCACATGGCAAGAAGAGGGTGAGAGAGGTTTGCTGTGGTTACCACCTAGGGGAAGATAAACCTAAGCCAGGTCTCACAAGGCTGGGAAGGAACCAGCGTGTTTGGATAGACTAGGACTTTATTTAGATCTAAAGCCTTTAATGTGTTGTTTTCATATATAAAGAAAATAATTTCAAATAATAGGAATACATAAAGCAGAATACAAACAAACAAAAGTCTGTTTAAACTTCCCCAACCCCATTTACCAACCCCATTTAGCCTAAGTAATAGAGCTGTCTGGCTTGTTTGCTCTCTGCTGTGCAGTACCCTCTGCCCTGCTAGGATGTAGCATGCAGCCCTAACCAGATCCTGAGCAGATGCTGTGCCATGTGTTTGGACTTTCCAGCCTGAGGGCCCAAGCTAAATTAACCTCTGTTTTTTTAAATAAATCGCCCAGTCTCAGGCATTTTGTTATACCAACAGAAAACAGACTAAGGCACCATCTTAGTATTATTATGTATTGAAATTAACTTGTCAGACACAGGAAGTAAAAGCATTTATAATCATATTCCTTTGTCAGGAAGAAAACCTTTTGTTGCAAAGCAAGAGGAATGATTATGCAGGGGCATGTTCAATACAAAGAGAATCACAAAGCAGGATTCACTGAGTTGAATCAATTCAAGAAAAGTAACAGGTGCAAACTCTTGATTATGCAGTTGGCAAAGAAAACGGTTTGAGTTACATGCAAAGGCATACCCACCACTAATGTGGAGTAGAGACATACTTTTGTTTCACAAATACTCAAGATGCAAAATCTCTGCTTTAAAAATCAGGTCAAAGATCCGAGCAGCCTTTGCAGAGATGATTTGTATAGGTAACTGGATGGTTGTCTCTTATTTTCATCAACATCTACTTACAGGTAGAATGGTAACTGCTTCGGAAATGCTCACACAGGAAAATCTATGTAAAATGGTTTGCAAACATTTTAATGTGAAAAATGGTGCCTCCAATACACTGAATGTAAAACTGTTGGCTTAAGTCACCTGTGTACATTTGTATGTGGAATAATGTGTCATCCACCTTGAGCCTGGGAGAACCTTGTGGTTTCCTGTGGCTTCAAGAAATAACACTTGGATTTCCTATGAGCTACAGTAAACATGAACCAGATCACTGCTACGCAAGTCCCAGACTGCAGAAGCCACTGGCTGACTCACTGAGCATACTCAGTAGGCTTGGATGTGTCATGCAGTGGACAAAGGTGGCTGTAGGGGACCCGAGGAAACAAGCCCCTGCTGGGGAGAGTGTTGTAGTGCACATTTGGGAGCACCCGAGTGCCAGGCCTCATGAGCCCACCAGCCAAAAGGGCCACCAGGCTGCCATGGAAGAACCAGAAGACAAGGCTGGTCTGGGGGCAAAATGGGCAGAAGGTGCAGCTGGAAATACACAGGCCCTGTTGTCTGCAGGTGGTGAGAGCCAGCGCTGCTCAGCAGGGCCCACAGCTCACACACCTGTTGCCCCCGCTGCACTGAGCGTGGGTGCCAGTCCTGAAAGTGATGTGCAGGAGGAGGTGAGCACACGCTGGGAGAGACTGTCTGCTTGAACGGTGAGCGCTTCCTACTCCTGGCTCAGTCTGGGTATTTGTCCTGTGCTAAACCTCCCTCATTACCTCCCTCAAGGCCTCTTAGTGACTATAAAAGGAACTGGGAATTGCCCCAAGGGTAAATTATGGTCACTGGTTAACTTATGTGCTTGAGTCATAGTGAAATGGGCAGAAAAAATGCATTCATCTGTATGTGTCCAATTCAGAAAAGTGCTTACAGACTCAAGGTGAAACACTGCTGATTACTCATTGACTTCAAGTTGACTGGGGAGAAAGATAAGATTTTATCATGAAATAATAATAGTGGCTTTCATTTTTAATAGTTGACAGCTTTTTTATGCCGGGTACTATACAATAACTTCACGTCTATCTTTTAGAATCCTTATAACCCTATGGGTAGATGATATGATAATGGCATTTTATAATGAGGAGCTGAGCTCCAGTAAGTTAAATAACCAGAGGGGCACATCTGGTAGTAGTCAACGCTAGGACTTGTCTGCTTCTGAAGCCCTGGTGTTGCTCCATACCTCCATGTATACAGCGGTACTGGAGGGCAGGAGATCCATTATAAACACTTAACCACATGAGATACTGTGTGAGTATTCAACAGAACATAAATAAACATATGCAATGAAGCTAATTCTTCCTAGTGGGTGAATTTGTTAAAAGAATTGTGCTTTAAGTCAATGAAGTGCATATCTATGAACACAAAGAACAGAATAACTGGTACTTTGCAGAAGCACAAGATGATGGTGCTTCAGAAGAATTTCTACAGTGCCGTAGATGCAGCCACCAGGTACCCCCAAACCAGAGACCACCATGAGTAAGCTTCTCCAAGCACTCCTGCCATAACTAAGCTTCTCTTGTCAGAAAGATATTTGCAATGAATGTCCACAGGATTTCACAGGATTTCTGCAGAGAGCTCAATGTGGTTTGAAACTTCCTCTTTCTTCTAAATGCTAGGTTTGCAAACAAATGGTGTAACAGACTCCTTGGTGAAAACCTATGAAACCTGTCTAGCCTAAGAATGTGGGACGAAGAGTACCTGCCATGTAATCACTAACTGTTAATAACCTCCCTGCCCCCCACTGGATATAAATTTCAAAGAATTTCTAGACCCAGAGTCCAGAGATTTTTAGGCATTGGCCCCTGTGGACCACTGCAGCTTAAATAAACCTGCTTCCTGAAAACTTCTCGGGTGTCCAGCCTCATCTGTCCTACATCAGTAGGAAATAAGATATTGCCCTTCATTGCAAGAAAAAATCAAATAGACATATTGGAGCAGAATAGAGAGCTCAGAAACAGACAGTTGTTAATGACATGGTAGCATCACAGAGTGGCGGGAGGAGATGGACTTTTCAATAGGTGACATTATGTTAGCTGTATAGCCACGTGGAAGAAAGAAAGGGACACCTTCTTCACTCTATGCCTAGAGACACATTCCACACACATTTTAGATGTAAATGTGAAAAATAAAGCAAGAAAGTTCCTGGAAGACAAATTGGGTTACTTGCAACTCCACAGCAAAAGGATAAATAACTCAGTAAAAGAATGGGCAAAGGACTTAAATAGACATTTCTCCAAAGTAGAGATGCAAGTGGCTAACAGATATGTGCAAACTTGCTGGGTGTCACTAACCAGGAAATGCAAATCAAAACCATAATGAGTAGAAGAATAGCTGCTATCTAAGAACAGTTGATGGTGAGGGCATGGAGAAACTGAACCCATTATCCACTGTTGGTGGGAATGTAACATGGTGCCCACTTTACGGAAGACAGTATGGAGGTTCCTAGGAAAAGTGAAAGTAGAACTAATGTGTTATCAGATCATCCCACTTCTGAGTATGTATAAAGCAATGAAATCAGGATCCTGAAGAGGTATCTGCACTTCATGTTCATTCAGCATATTTCACAGTACTTAAGATACAGAGTTAACCTATATGTCCACTAGTGGCTGAATGAATAAAGAATGTCACACACACAGGAATACAAATGGGCCTCAAAAAAATAAATAAGACAACAACGTGGATGAACCTGGAGCATGTTATGCTAAGTGAAGTAAGCCAGACACACAAAGAAAAATGCTCATTTATATGTGGAATCTAGAATACTCAAACTCATAGAAACAGAGTAGAATAGTGGTTGCCAGGAGCTGGGAAAAATGGAAATGAGAAATTACTGTTCAGTGGCATAAAGTTTTAGTTATGCAATATGAATACCGTCTAGAGATCTGATATCGAACATTGTCTCTATGGTCAGCAGTACTGTGTTGTGCACTTAAATTTTGTGAAAAGGATAGATCTCGTGTTACGTGCTCTTACCATGAACAAGAGAGAAGACCATCTGGGAGCATTTGCATGTGCTGGCATCCTTGACGGACTCAGTTCAGGTGCCAGTCTTCCACTCTTAGGCACAGAACTGTCACTTTCTTAGGAAGCATATCCTCTCTTTTGACGACTCTTGCTGGAATATTCCTCTTCCTGTTGTGCCAACTTAGAGGCAATATTTGCCTCTGAGTAACTGTCAAAAAATATGACTCACTGGTCCTATTTCTGCCCCTGGAGGTAGAATAAGTCCAACCCCTCTTGGGCCCATCTCAAATTTTCAAAGAGGAAGCTGAGGCGGATCTCAGAGCACCAACTGAAGAGGCTGGTTTGTCATGGACTCTGGTCACCTACAATTCTCCCTGTGAGACATAAGAAGAAAAGCCTTTATGTAAAGTGTGTAAAAGTAAAACAGTATTTTGACTCTATCATTTCAGCTACAGGGATGTTTGTCATATGTGTTAGTGAAATTTAGAATTGGTGGAAATAATAAACCCAAAATGAAACTGATAGCAGATAAAACTTCACATTAGGACACTAGACTGGAAAATGATGATTATGTAAGAAAATGCTCAGTGGCAAAATTATTAATTGGCAAAATTGACAGAGACCAAAAAAATCAATGAATCAAATCTGTGTTATGAAATTTACATGGATAAAATTGGTCCCGATGAAGATTTAAAACTGAAAGCTTCAGTTTTTGTTGTCTAGGAAACTTTTCAAAGAATTACGTTGGCTTAATGGGTTTAATGTGGCTATAATTCTGAGGAAATTTTTTATTGATAAATAGAGTCTAAAACCACTCTCAGGGTCAAAATGGTGGGGTTAAAAATTCTACGTACCTAGTATTGGTTTGAAATGTCAAATACCTCTTAACCATAGCGTGCTTTAAGTAAAATTTCTGTTTCTACTTAACTAAAAGGAATAAGGACCAAATAAAAGCACTTTGACTTGTTGAAGTCATGGGATTATGAGTACATTTTATTTGTAATTCTGTTAATATTGCTATAATGTAATAAAATATTTAAAAATCAGAAATTCAGTTCATGATTATATTAACTATACTATTACAGTCTGATGCAACCGGACTATGGAGCCTGCAATGAAAATCGATCTTTTTATTTACATATAACCCAATCTCAGTAGTGCTTTGTTGCCTGGTTCTTGCGCTTTCCTGGTTCATGCTGATCTTTCTGCATTAGGTCAGGAATTGCAACTGTCATGGAGTAAGACACCCAGTGGCATCTGTTTTTGTACCTATTTACGTATCCCACTACCCATTTTTTCAGACAGGACACTTTTTTCTGTGATAAGATTCTGTTGGCCACTGTTCTGCCACTGAATTGCTCATTTGCCCTCTTGCTTGTTCTGTGTAAGTGGGATGAATGGCCATGCAGGAGAGGTTTGCCTGGAAATAGGCTGCACTGACGTTTCTGCTCACCACTGGCTCCATGGTTGTAGGTGTTTGCTCTTCTCTTTCCTGAGGGGCTCATTATGGTGCATCAGCAACTGCTTTAAAGACGTTTTGAAAGTTGTATTGTAGCTGGACAGCAAAACTTTGTCTCATGGAGGAGCATTAGAACTATATGAAAAGCTCTGTTTCAGAGGCAGACAATGAATGCAGTCTTGTGGATTTGGTGACCATTCACATTTATTCCTCAAGGGTATTATTAAATTAAGGAGTACAGCTATGCATTTTAATCACTGTGATTTATGTTAAAACCTAAGCAACAGAGACCAATACTTCTGTGTGCAGAATCTCTCCCACTAATCCCTGTGTATGTGAGGGGGGATTATTCCCTTAATTTTCTGTAAGGGCTTCAGACTGGGTCCTTAACCAGAATTAAATCAGGCTTTGTGGACACAATACTTAGGATTGTGCTGGATTCTTTTAAATACTTTGGGTTGTTCATAAAGACGGTGAGATGGTTGTGCAGCAGATGAAGGTGCACCCTTTGTTTCTGACTCCACACCATCCCTGGGATTTAGACACATGAGTTCTCCTTGAGCTGCTGCTCGTATTTTATGGCAGCCATTCTGGACCACAGGTGGGAAAACCTTTCACCCCTTTACAGCAGCAGTGGCCCCAAGAGTGATATTCAACATGCATTTATTATGCATCTATTCAGTGCAGGTCTAGGGGCGGTGTATTCACAGAGGGAGAGGCCACCTGCATCAAACAGACCTCCAAAGGACATTTCTGGATCCCAGTTGGGGAGGTTTTGTGCCTCAAGGCCAGGCTTCAGGATGAAAGGCTGGCGTCAATGTCTAGTGTCAAGCTGGGCTCTGCACTTCGGTAGCCCTGTGACCTTGAGTGTGTCCCAATTGGCTTGTGCATGATGCGGGGTAACAGAAGTGTGCTCACCTCATGGTTTGTGAGGGGCAACAATAGTGCTTCAGGTGAACCAAGAGCTGACCCTGTGCCCCCCACTGGACCAGCCCACAGCACTTACGAGGGGGCGTGCAGGCCAGTGCTGGGGCAGAATCTCTGCATTGAAATACTGAGAATTACAAGCAACTAGCTGCATATGTTGATATAGTCCTGTCACCCCAGCAACTCAGGAGGCTGAGGCAGGAGGACTGCAAGTTCAATGCCAGCCTCAGCTACTTCGGGAGGCCCTGAACCTTAGTGAGACCTTTCTCAAAATAAAAAATAAAAAGGGTTGGGGATGTGGCTAGTGTTAAGTGCCCCTAGGTTCAATCTCTGATACCAAAATACATACACACATAAATAAAATAAACTACTGTCATTGGTTTCAGAGCACTTAAGCCTTTGATGACATCTGTGAAAGTGACTCTTGGGAGAGTGCATTTGGGGACACAGAGGGGGAGATGGTTGCCTGGGTTCCAGAGCAAGAGCCCTGGCCCAGAGGTGTGTAGATGAAGGCCACCACCCACCCAAAACCAGCACCCCCACCCCAGCTCTGAGTCAGTCTTTACCCTCTGCAGGGCCAGAGGGTCCAGCAGATCACACCTGGCGCACCTGTGGGTGGGCAGTGGCACTTCCAGTCTGTCCCGAGCGGACTCTGTGAAGGGCTCTTGGCTGGTGCAGAATGACCAGTTACGGATCTGTGGTGACGTGTCATTTCCTTCCACCCCCAAGACTAGGAATGGGAAGGGAAATGAGGGGAAAAGGCAAGGGGGGAAACTGAGTGCCTAACAGCCAAGTCAGGAGCAGGCAGGGTGTCTTCAGAACCCGACTCTTCTTCAGACATCCTGGTCCCATCCTGGAGGTAGAGAACACGGGCTCAGGCCACCCATTACAGCTCCTGTGGCCCCTGGCCCATGGGCTACAGGGCAGCCAGCACCCTCTCAGAGGTCAGCATTGTCCCTCCGCCCTGGTGCATGGAGGAGTGGGGGCACCAACTCAGCAGAGGGAGCCCGTCGGGCGAGCAGCAGGTGGCTTAAGGCGGGCGGTCACTGGGACATGGGGCCGCCCACCACCCCCAGTGAGGTCGGGATCCTCCCCAGAGGTGGGGCCAGGGGGGTGAGTGCAGCCCGAGCTGTGCTGCGGTTCCTGCCACTGTCCCCTACTCTGTCCTCCCCAGACAGAACTCTGCTCCTCCGCTCCCCAGACTTAGCCAGAAAGTGCCCTTGAAATCTGTAGCATTCCCCACCAAGAGTTATGGCAAGATGTCCCGATCCAAGGCAGTGATAGGCATTTGGTCAGGGCAGGGAGGCTTCTCCTTCCTGTATCTGCCCTGAACCTTCCTGTGATGTTGGTTCATGCCCAGCGAGAGACTGCAGCGAGCAGAAGGAACCGCTGCCTAGCCGGGCAAGAAGTGCGCATGCTTTCCCTCCCTCGTTCATCCACTCATTCGCGAAGTTCTCACTTCACGGGACACATATTTTATACGTATGGGGATGTCCTGGTCCCTCCAGGCCTTCAGGGACCATCAAAACCCGAGCTGTCTGTGTGGGGAGCATCAGTGTTCTGGATGGGCTGATGAGTCCATGGATCCCTCTGTGGTCAGATGGGGCAGCACTGGCTGCTGGACAGGGACTCTCCTGCCTCCAACTTGGGAACAGGCTGCCCACCTGGGCAGAGGGTCTGCAAGTGAAGTGTCTGGAAGTGAATATCCAGATGTGCAATCTTAGAGCGTGGTCTACGCTCTTCCTGCTGAACAGAGCTCACTGCTCCCTGGAAACGATCGCGCACCTCCTAACGCCACACCTAACCACAATGGCGCTCTGCAGGAAAGGGAGCGAGTGGTGAAAGCAAAGCGTCTCCTGTGGTACAGCACCTCTGCCACAGGACAAAGGCCAGCCCCATGTGGGACTTGCAAGCAGGGGACAGGAGTGTGGCTTTAGTAGCTGTGATGACAAACAGTAGCATCCTCATGGCATGAAGATGTATTGAGCCTGCACAATTCCACTCTCGTCTCCCTGCAGAAACGTTCACAGGGTTAATAATATTCTGGAGAAAAGTCCATTAAAGTTCTGAATCGTAAATCAGGCCACCAGGAATTTGCCCTGCGGTAGATCACTGTTCTCACTGTCTCTGGTGTGGACTGCAGCATGAGAAATCACTCCGTAAAGAGCGAGAAGTCCCTGGTGGAGCTGCCGCATGTCCTCAGGACGTCTGGTGGAGGACAGAGCGCACCAAGAAATGCGGAGGAAGCCGCGTCGGAGGGAGAGGAAACAGCTCCTTTTATTCAGTTCAGTTCAGCAAACATTTACCGAGTACTAGCAGGTATAAATGACAACCTGTCACTTCACGACCTTTACTCCAGCACACCCTACAAGAAATGTGTCTGTGACTCAACACTAAGTTCCCTGTTTTCCACCATCTGTTCATTTAGCTTGAAGATAGGTCTGCATTTCAGAGTCCAGAGTAAAGTTCTTGAGCAATGAATTAAAGATGGGTCATAACTCTGCTCTTCACTGGCTCTGTTGGAATCTTAGAGAGGTTGCTTCACATGAAAGGAAGTTAGTTATGCCCATCCGGCGATCGGAAATCCCATATATATAACAAGCAGCTGCAGATGGCGTTGAAGGCTGCCGTGGAATTCTCCCTCCTCCTCAGCGACTCAGCCAGAGGGCGTCAAAAGGAAGACTGCAGACACACGTGTGCACGGGGAAGACAGGATGCAGCTGAATCGTCCAATTTTAGAACGTCAGGAGCACTGTGGTGCACAGAGGGTACAGAGTTTCCTGTAACAGCTGAGCCTCAGAGAGGGTGCAGGATGTAACGTCCTGGATAACTAGCTTGGTGGCCCACTTCCAGCATGACCTTTAGGTTGTCATTTAGAAAACAATCCTGCTGACCAAGTTGGCATGCTAAAAGCCCACAAAGAGGACATGCTGAATTGATAAAGCTTCATGCTTCATTAAAGTTTGCCAAGGGAGAGAAATTACAGTTATAGGCTGATATCTTCCTTCACATGGTAGTCAACAAATGTGGAATCCAAGTGAGTTTGTTGAAGTGTTTGCAATTACACATCTTTTCCTGACTTGACACAAATAATTAAACTGCTAATAAGCCACTAGAAGAGTGGTGTTTTGTTTATGTGATTAGGCAAGTTATTTTTAGAGGCAAATGAACCCTACAGATTGTGCCCAAGTCTCTGACCACAGAACATTTTGCAGCTGTGTGTGTGTCCGGAGAAGGTGATAACTTTGTTTGGGGGTGTAGTTTTAGTGGAGTTCTTTGCCAGTGTCTGGAAAGTCTCCATAAGGGGGATAAGATTGGAACATTGGGATAAGCCCTCCTCTATCAACATGTAACCTTCTAAATGACAAATGACCACGCCTCTCATTTGCAG
Organism: Sciurus carolinensis; assembly: GCF_902686445.1. NCBI lineage: Eukaryota > Metazoa > Chordata > Mammalia > Rodentia > Sciuridae > Sciurus > Sciurus carolinensis. The sequence continues at coordinate 78,254,642 of NC_062227.1, read as the reverse complement.
AACTACCTTCCAGTCTACTGTCTCTATCAACAATGTGGTGTAGGGAAGAAGACATTATTACTTGGAGAACTTATTTTTCTTGTGAGAAGATAAAAAAAAAAGTTAAATACTGATCCATGACATTTTTCACTTGTGTTTTTCACATAGTTTAAAAATATGAGATAAAGTAGGGCATGGTGAAGTTCAAGGCCAGCAGGCAACTTAGTGAGATTCTGTCTCAAAGTAAAAAGGGCTGGGGCTATAACTCAAGGGTACAGCCTCCCTGTGTTCGATTCCCCATTAATATCCCCACGCACAAAGATTATGTGGAGCCACTAATTAAAACAAAAACTGGGGTGTAGTAGTGGGAAGTGACAAATATAAAGTGAAATATGGTAGATGATTCCGGCTTAGGAAGCAAATCACCTTCCTGATACATGGTATTTCCACATTCTCTCGGAGTATTAGGGTCTGGTGAAAATAGTCTACTCCACTGTTTCCGTGGGAGATGTGATCTTTCTAAATAGGTTTCATTCGATTTCTGAATGATCCTGAGAGCCAGTGGTGAAGGGAACCAGGCAGAAGACCAGGGATTGAGAGCGAATTTGAAATGGACTTGGGGTCCTGCATCCGACAGGCCACAGCCTTGGCTTCTGCAGGCGAGATGCACACACAGGTGAACCCATTTCCTGGCCAAAGCATCCTTCTGAAAGTGCCACTTGAGGTCCACTACCGCATACAGAAGCATATTTTAAGTAAAGCTGATCCACAAAATGTTAGATTGTCAGTTAGGTAACTCAGGATGAGGTTGTCCTGCCTTCCTCAGGTGGTTTTCCACACTATCGAACAGTTCTGAGTACTTATTTATTTCCTCTGAACATTAGATTTTTTAGATTTTTATGAATTATAAAAATGATGTATGTTCCTTGCAAGAAGTGCTAAACAGAGCATAGAAGAAGTTGAAATCACCCTGAGGTGAGTAGATATAACCAATATTAATAATAAAACAATGAGCAAAACACCGATATGGTGAAAACAAAATATGAGAGAATTATAAACAAACTGTTCCCTCTGGAAAACATTAAGAAAACGCATAATTTCTCAGAAAAACTGATTTATTAAGAAATGGAACATATGGATGAATGAGAACCATTGCAGAAATGCAGTCAATAAGCCAAACACATTTAAGTAACTTCTACCAAGTTCAAAGGACTTAAAGCTGATTTTTTACTTTATCTTCAAGGACCAGACAATCCCAATATTTCATAAACTGTTCTAGAGCACATGAAAATAGGGAGCACTCCCAAAATCACTTAAAAATAATTTTTAAAATTCAGAATTGTATGTTATAATGCAAGACGAAGTGTTCACGTTGAGGAGGACCTCAACCCTGGGTGACCTACCCCTGAGTGCCAAAACTCAGCCTCCTCCACCTTTCCCTTCGGCAGATCCTCTTTTCCCTGCGGCTGACCATGCCCCTGACTTTCAGGATACCACGTACTTACTTTTATTCTTACATTCCTAATCTCAGTTTGCTCTGCTTTATGTTTTACTTTTGTCTGTTTTTTAACTTTATAGAAATGTCTTGAATGAGATCTGGGGAAGGGCAATAAGATTGGATAAAAAGCAAAAAATGAGTAAGGGTCAGAAAGAACTAGCTCGACTCTTATCTCCAATTCTTATCAATAGCAAAAACCATGAGCTACTGACACACTTCAAAATAAGAGAGCTCAGCAAGACATCTAGATCAAACATCACATATAAAAATCAATAAAGTTACTTTTGAAAACCAATAATCAGAAAGACTAATTAAATAATATATTCTAGTAGTTACCACAAACCTACCCAAAGCAAAAACAAATGACCTCATGGTGCTCAGGAGCAAGCCCAACAAAGGGTTTGGAAGAACTTTATGGAGAAAATCTACAACTTTCTCAGAAGACATAAGCAAAAACAAATAAGAGAGTTATCATTTTCATAGATGAAAAGGCTTCCTATGACACTGTCAGTTCCCACTAAGCTAATCTACAAATCCAATACCATACAATTCAGGTGCAAAAAGAGCTTTTCCTTTAATTAAATAATTAAAAACCACACAGGAAACGACAAGACTAAGAATGGAGAGGATGATTTTGAAGAAGAAAATGGTGGGATTCACTCTCAAGGTACAGTAATGAAGGGAGGGTAAAATTAGCACAGGAGGAAACACTGATTTATAAACAAATAAAAGTGAGAACCTATAAATGAAGTCATGCAAAATGGAAAAAAATTTATGGCAGAATAGTATTATTCAGATGGGAAATAATTCAATCATTGGTGCTGGGACACCTGGATAGCCACGTACAAAATGTTAGAATTAGACTCCCTACTTCAGACAAAAACCATTCCAGGTAGACTATAGACATAAATAAAATTTCATAGTCAAGCAGAAAATACTGGAAAATGTCAAATCTCAGTTTAGAGAGGAAACACATAAAACACAAGCCATGGAAAATATGTGTATCAAATGGAGCATATGCAGAACAGAAAGTCCCACATATAAACAACGGATGAGACAGGCTACAAACTGAGAGGGAGATTCAGAAAACATGCAACTGATAAATTATTGGATTCAGAATATATTTTTAAAGCATAAAACTCCTTTAAAGTTATATGTTAAAGACTAGCAATTCAGTGGGAAGGTGATGAAGGATATGTAGACAACTTGCAGGGAAGAACCACAGACAGACACCCAACGTGAAGACAATCAACATCACTAAGCCTCAGAGGAGTTCAACCGAAAACCTGGCCACTATCGTTTCACCCTCTTCAGGTGGTAGCAATGTAAAATCCTGAAAATTGCAAGTGTTGGTCAGAATATGGAGCATAGGAATCATCTGCTCCACCAATGGGAGAAGGAACTGGTACAACCCCTCTGTAAAATAACTTCTCATTCTCCCACAAAATTGCAAATATGGAAAATCTACAATTTAGCAATTGCCTTTCTAAGTATATACCAGCAGACATCTTGTGCACATGTGCACAGAAATATAAAATGTTAATAGAAACATTGTATAAATATCAAGAAATTGCAAACAACTTATGTTTTTCAATAGGAAAATGAATAAATATATGTTCATAAAAAGTTAATATTATACAGGAAACATGGATGAACCAGAGCTACATGAATGAATGCAGATAAATCTCAAAAACACATTGTTATGGTACGACTCAATTTATATAAAATTCAAAAGCCATCAAGACCAACTCTCAACACTTTTTATGGAAACATGCATTTATAGTAAGATCTTTAAAATATGCATGGAATGATAAACATTAATTGAAGCAAGTGATTAGGTAGGGAGGGAAAGAAGGAAATGAGATTGAGATTACTTCTAAAAAAGTGATATGAAGCCAAAACGGCAAATAGTGGGGCATAACTAAGAAGATGGTATGCCTGAAATATTTCACATGGAGATTAAAACTGTCATCAGGATGTACATCACATTTCACTATCTACTTTAAATTTAACGTGTAATGTACCGGGTCAAGGATAGTGATGCTGCTACGAATACTTCCATCCCGTTTGGGGTCTGTCTTCTCCATGTACTACATTGCCACCATCAGAGCACACTACAGTCCCCGCATCCTTGACTGTGAGAAAGTCACCCTGCATGGCTCTAGAACTGACGCAAAGTCAGAGGAAGCTAGTGACTCACTGCAGAGTCCACCCTTCCCTGCCTCTGGGCTCTGCTGTCATGTCAGATTTGACTGGGGAGAGAACGCAATCTCACTGTCTTAATATTATTCTTGAACTGTTACAACAAAACACCACAGACTGGGTGGCTTGTGCAACAGAAAATTCTTTCTCACAGTTCTGGAGATTGGAAGTCCAAGGTCAGGGTCCAACTTATATTTGGTTCCTGAGGAGGACTTTCTTCCTGGCCTGTGAATGTGTCCTCATATGGGGAGGAGAGAGGGAGAGTGTTAGGGTCCCTCTTTATAAGGATATCCATCCTACTGCCTACCCTTACGATTCACTTAACTATTTCCTTACTCTAAATATAGTCACAATGGGGATTAAGACTTCAACATAGGAATTTTGGAACACTAGCTAAGGCGGTCATTGCTCTTCAGTTGTTATTACACAACTTGCAGAGTCACTAGGTGAAGGATAAATTGAGGGGCTTGCTCTGAATGCTACCACAGCACTTTCTGCTATGGTCTTAGCAATAAAGATAGTGGGGTGTGTATGCGCATGTACACATTGTGTTAGATACATGCTGTCCCCCAAAAGCTCATGTGGGAGACCGTGCAAGGAGGCTTAAAGGTGAAATGACTGGATTGTGAGGGCTGTGACCTCATCGGTGGGTCGATCACTGATTTGGATTGAGGGGTGGTATCTGTGGGCAGGGAGGGTGTGGCCGGGGCTCTGGGTGTGACTGTGGAGTTTACATTCTGTCCCTGGTGAGCAAGGCTCTCTCTGTTTCCCAGGTGCCAGGTCCTGAGCTGCCTTCTCCTCCACCCCATTCTGCCACCAGGTGCTGCACTTACTCTGGTCCAGGGATACGGAGTCAGCTTACCAGGGACTGGAACTCTGAGACCATGAGCCAAAGTAAACACTTTCTCCTCTACATTGTTTTTGTCAGGTGTTTTGGTCACAATAACAAAAAGTTGACTAAAACAGTGTGTGTGTGTGTGTGTGTGTGTGTATAAGAGAGAGCAAGAAAAAAGTTAATAAAACATGATAAAATTGAAAAGATTGTCTAGTCTCCTCATAAACATTTTTTCCCTAAGTTTTTAGAAAAGTAATAATTATTTTAAACTTAACTTATTATTTTGAGGCTTGATGTTGTGATACAAATAAAAGAGAATGAAGAAAAATTGTGATTGGCTCATTTAAAAGACTGAAAAATGTTCGTCCCTTCTAGGGGAAATACCCATTCGTCTTTCACATTTGGTTTCCATTTGTTCGTAATTGACCTTCAGCGCGGGGCAGGCTGTACAATGGTTGAGATCATTGATTTTGGCATCTGATCGGCTTAGTATCTATCCCGTGCTCTGCCACCCGTTCACTGAGTAGCCTCGTATATGTGATTTAATTCTCTGGTCTCACTCTTTTCATTTGTAAAATGTCACCTGGGTAATGGCAAAGGATTCCACACTAGATTGCTCTGTTAAATAAGACAGGTGGCACCTGGTTTGTCATAAATGTCCACGGCACTTGTCCCTGCTCTGTGTTTATAGTGGGCAGTGCGTTATGACAAATCACGTTTGGATATTGCTATTCAGCAGCATGGAAGCAGGAAGGGTGCAGAGGTCTGGGGTGGACACAGGAGGGGGCTGGACAATTTCCTCCTGCTCCTGTTTCTCTGTGCCTCCCATTGAGTCATACCCTTGGGGAACTGAAGGGTAACCTCACCCTAAAACCTAGAAACTGACACTGCAACAAGCACAGAATATTTTTCTTATACTTTGCATTCCCTCTGATTTAAAGCAAGTTATTAAAGGATTTGTTTGCTTTTGTTTTTCAGTCCATTTATTGGGTCATTTCAATAAATCCTTCCTGAGCACTTACCGGGGACACACCTATGCTGGATACTAGCCAGAGGCCAGGGAAAGAGGGAGCAAAAGATCCATGAGTGAACCAAAGCCCTGGCCCTGAGCTCTCAGACCCATGAGGAATGTGGTCGGCACGTAAAGGCTCTCAGGGTGGCATGAGAATCCAGTGGTGACCACAGAGAAGCGACCACTGCCCCTGTGGGTGGAGGAGGTGTCACAGAGGCTGTGTCCACTGTACAAGAATAATTGCCCTGATGCCTGTGAAAGATGGCAGGGAAGACTTTATCCAAGACTGTTGCACCGCCCAGACAGTGGACTCAACTCCTCTGGAAGCCGAGAGGGGAGGTTCACAAGGCGGGACGCTGGAGGAGGCAGGCTGTCCACGTCGTCAGTGTTGGCCTCTGCCTTCCTCCAGAGCGGGAGATGGGGAGGGTAACTCTCTTTCTTCTTTCCTTCCTTCCTTCCTTTCTCTTTGTGTCTTCCTTGGCTTCCTCCCGTCTTCCCCCCTTCCTCCCTTTCCCTTCCCCTCCCTCTCTTTCCTCCCTTCTTCCACCTCTCTCCCTTCCTTCCTTCCTCCAGTCCTCCATTCTTCCTTCCCTAGACTCACTGACGCGCAGGTGACAAGTACCCACAGCCTGTCCCTGTGGTGCGGGGATCGGTGCTCCAGGTGGCTGGCCCTGGAGAGCGGGAGCCTCGACCCAGGTGCTGCACATTTCACAGCCACGGGGCAGGCCCTTGAGGAAGAGAGGCCTGGACTGTGAAACTGGAAGAGGCTGAAATAAATCTGCACCACAGGGACAGAGAAGGGATTTAGGATGATCTAAGTGTCCTGTGAAGCGGGAGGTCAGTTTGAGAGCCAGCAACGGGCCTGGCTGAAGTGTAGTGTGAAGGCCATGCTGGCCACAGTGAAGGAGGGGGAAGGATCTGTGGAGGGGTCATAGGTGGAGAGACCCAGAGGAGAGGCTGTCATAGACGATAAGGGTACTGACAGGAGCAGGCCAGCTTCAAAATCCTGCTCCACCATTTCTGGTGTGTGACCAGAGCCAGGTACTTGGTCTCGCTAAGCTTCTATCTTTCACACGGACAGTGGGCACAGATTGGGAGGAGTGATGGACAATGTGTATGGATGCTGGGCAGAGTGCCTGGCGTTCACTGAGTGACCAGGCCTGGGCTTTCTTTGACACTGTGGTGAGTGGACCCAAGGTTGATAGCTTGACCTTCCTGAGAGGCAGCAGTTAGAGCTGAGTCTTCCCCCGCCAGCCCACGGAGGGCCATGTGACCTTGAAGGAATTCAACGTCAGCGGACTGCGTGAGAGTCTGGGGCGGGCTATGACACGGCGACATTTTTATAAACAGTCTGGCACCACGAAGAGGGTGCATTACACATACAAAGCAGTAATGTTTCCTGTTATTTTTAGCAGTGAATGAATACACTAAGTATTAAGAAATACATTCATCTCTCACGGCACAGTAACAGTGAAAGGGAAAACACGTGCACATCATTCCCACCCCATGACCACATGATTCACTTCTGAGAAAATATCGGGCACGGTTTTGACCTGCACCAATTGTATATTTACTGGCCTGGGGAGGACTCTTTCTCTCAGTGCTCCTCTGAAAACGGCCCCCAAGTCTAAGTGAGGGTAAGCCTGTGTAAGTCCTCAGGGTTCTCAGGAACCTGTGCCGGGAGTGATGAGACCCTTCTTTGCTCACTGAAGGATGGGGTTTCTCCAGGGAGAGAGGGCAGGTTGGGGAATGTCTCTCCAGGGGAGGCGAGGGGACCCCACTAGCCAGGAGGTGCTCTGGGAGGTGAGGACACATCCAGTGGTGGCCAGGGCAGGGACATTATGGTGGGAGATGAAAGGGAATGCTCCTGGAGTTGTGGGCCCACTGTGTGCACAAGCTGTCCAGGTCCTCACCTCCAGTACCCATGAGCAGAAGATAGGGTTGTTGCTGAGACAAACCAGTAAAGATGCAGTCACTAGGGTGGATCCTCGTCCAACGCTCTTGTGTTCTTATAACCAAGGGGGATTTGGAAAGAGGAAGATGGAGAAGACCTGGCACTTAGAAGCCAAGGAGAGAGGCCTGCAGTACCTTCTCCTGGCAGCCCTCGGCAGGAGCCACCTGCTGGCACCTTGACTTCAGACCTCGACCTCACGGCTTTTGTCATTTTAAGCTCCCCGTGGGTGATATTTGATTGCAGCAGCCACAGGAAACTTAACCTACCTAGTTTCTCACCAAGCTCTTTCTAACATTCTGGATATTATTTTCCTTAAGAAGATGTCTGGGAAATCAACTTAGGCCTTGGTGGTACCCATTACTATTTCCACCAGCTAGCTTCCTGGTGTGATTTCTGCATTCAAAAAAGACCTCAGCTGGGGCCCACCCCTTCTGATTGTTGACCACTAACTCTTCTTTCTCCGTATCAGAGGGTTGGGCTAATGTGAGTCCTGATCAGGACCGCTGAGGCTCCTCGGGCTCAGCAAGACTCCTTTTGTTATACTGTATCCTAGGTTTATAAGATGCTGTGGCGTGCTGCCTTGTGCTGTATTCTTAAATTTTTGAATTTTATTTGTTCTAATTAGTTGTACATGACAGTAGAATGCATTTATACATTTTGATAGATTGCACATAAATAGAGTGCAATCTCATTTTTCTGATTGTACATATTGTGGGATCACATGGGTCATGCAGTCATACATGTACATGAGGTAATAATGTCTGCTTCACTCTACTGTCCTTCCTTCCCCCATGCCCCTTCCCCTCCCTTCACTGCCCCTACCTAATATAAAGTAACTCTGTTCTTCCCTATCCTCCCCCTTATTGTGAATTAGCTTCCACATATCAGAGATAACATTCAGCCTTTGGTTTTTTGGGATTGGCTTATTTCACTTAGCATGATATTCTTTAACTCCATCCATTTACCAGCAAATGTCAAAATATCATTCTTCTTTAAAGCTGAGGAATACTCCATCATATATATATATATATATCTCACATTTTCTTTATCCATTAATCTGTTGAAGGGAATCTAGGTTGGTTCCATAGTTTACCTATTGTGAATTGAGCTGCTATAAACATTAATGTGGCTGCTTCACTGTAGTATGTTGATTTTAAGTCCTTTGGGTATAAACCAAAGAGTGGGGTAACTGGGTCAAATAGTGGTTCCATTCCAAGTTTTCTGAGGAATCTCCACACTGCTTTCCATAGTGGTCGCACCCATTTGGAGTCCCACCAGCAGTGTATGAGTGTGCCTTTTCCCCACATCCTCACCAGCATTTATTGTTGCTTGTATTCTTGATAATAGCCATTCTAATTGGGGCACACTAATTTCTAATTGAAATCTTAGGGCGGTTTTAGCTTGCATTTCTCTAATTACTAGAGATGTTGAACATGTTTTCATGTATTTGTTGATGATCTGTCTCTTCTGTGAAGCGTCTGTTCCTTCCTTAGCCCACTTATTGACTGGGTTTTTGAGTTCTTAACATCTCCCCGAGATGAACGCTCTATCCGAGGTGCTGGTGTTTTGCTGCTCCTCCCCTGCCTGCCTGGACTCCTGTTGCCATTTCCCAAGGTGGTCATCTTGAGGGGATGGACGCTGGCCCTCAAGGTGGACGGGAGCGCTTGCCTAGCTCTCACTGACATCGCACCAGTTCCGGGGCCGCACCATTTCACGCCCCCCGTGGTGCGTGGCCGTGGCTACCTGCCCAGGCTCTCAGTGGCACGTGACGTTATCTTACCGCACTTTTGTCATTCTCTGGTTGTAAAGCGACACGCCGTTCATTTCCTACTTCTGCCCTGCGTCTGCCAGCGTGAGCCGCCGCCCGGTGGTCCGCACGGTCCACGTCGGCGGGCTCCTGCTTCCCGTGCGGGTGCGTGCGCTGCCCAGGCCTGCTGGGCCCATTTCTGCGGCCGACCTGCAGGCCTTCCTAACCGCGCAGGCGCCGGGCTTTGCAGGCCTCACCTGTCAGCTTTGCCTGCCGTCGGTAGTTTGGGGTGGAAGTTTTCCCCCTTCTCATTTGGGCCATAAAGTGACTTTGATCCATTGGCTTCCACTAACCTTTATATGTAGGTCTTTGATTTTTATGTGTTACTATTTTTTCCTTACAGAGCGCAGTCAGGTTATCCTGCCAGCAGTTGCTAAATATAAAATCTGTTCTTTATCAGTTTTCCCTGTAAAGTAGGCAGCTGGGAGGCTCCAGCGTGTCCTGGGACCGCTCCTCTGTTCCTGTGCTGGTCCGGCTTTTGACACATGGTTTTGCAAGGAGAGTTTTCTCTGGTTGCTCTTATTTTTAAAGATCTATTTAGTTAGTATTTTTATTATTTTAATACAAGTTAGGAATCCTTCAAAGATCTTCCTGAATACCATTTGGGATTAAATTAGTGTTTTATTTTGGGGCAAATGAACATTCCACAAGCCCATAATAATAAAAGCCAAGTGGCAATAGCAAGAAAACATAAGAGAAATTGAACCATTAATTAAAATCATTAAATTTCTTGTCCATGTGCCAGTTTTAACCTACCTTCCTTCCTTTCTTTTCTTTTCTTTTCTTTCTTTCTTTCTTTCTTTCTTTCTTTCTTTCTTTCTTTCTTTCTTTCTTTCTTTCTTTATCTTTCTCTCTCTCTCTCTCTCTCTCTCTCTCTCTCTCTCTCTTTCTCCCTTCCTTCCTTCCTTTCCTTTCCTTTCCTTTCTTTCCTCTTTCCTTTCCTTTCCTTCTTTCCTCTTTACGGGGGATTGAACTCAGGGGTACATGACCACTGAGCCACATCACCAGCCCGATTTTGCATTTTATTTAGAGACAGGGTCTCACTGAGTTGCTTAGCATCTCGCCATTGCTGAGGCTGACTTTAAATAGGAGATCCTCTTGCCTCAACCTCCTGAGCCGCTGGGATTACAGGCATGCACCACCGCGCCCAGTTTAACAAACTTTCAAACACATGTTAACCTTGTCTATTTTTTCATGCACAACTTTTGTCATTTTATATTCTTACAATGCCTTCTCCATTTTCTTCTTATTAGATTTATTAGCATAAAATTATTCAGGCCTTGTGATATGTTGTGTATGTAGTGTATCTTCCTGTCCAGCCTGTATTTTATTTATTATTATCTTCTCCCTTTTGGAAAGAAAATCATCTGGCCATAGACTTTTCTCCTGTGTAAGAAAGTAGGTCTTGATTTTGATCATCTTTTCTACTGATTTTTATTCACATCACTGATTCTGCCCTTCCATTTGAAATCCTCCCCTTTCATTTATTTTGGTTGAATGATGGTTTTGAAGCTTTCTTTCCTCTTTTCTTTCTTCTGTTAAACTACATATGCTCACTAGATTACGCTTTTGGCGCCACTGCCAGTTCTCTGCCTAATTCAAGGTCAGAAGACTTCTCTAGAATTTTTGGAGTTTGAGCTCTTATATTTCTGTCTATGGGTCACTTTGAGTTAATTGTTGGGATTGGTGTGTGGTAAGGGTCTAAGTTCTTTTTTTTTTTTTTTTGCATATTTATATCTAATTACCCCAGCAGCAGTTGTTCAAAATATTCTTTTCTCTCCACATTAATTATCTTTGCACCTTTGTCAAAATTGAACTGCCTGTTACATAAGAGTTTATTTCTGGACTCTCAATTCTATTCTGTTGATTTATATGCCCATCCAGTGCCAAGGCCACTGCCTTGATTAATATGGCTTTGCAGTGTGTTGTGAAATCAGAACGAGTAAGCCCTCCTGCATTATTCTGTGTCAGAATCCTTCGTCTCCCTGGTCCTTTAATTCCCTTGTATAGTTTAGGGTTAGTTTGCACATTTCTACAGAAAAGCCTCCTGGGATTTCAACAGGGATTCAGATCAACTTGGGAGCAATTGCCATCTTGACAGCATCAACTCTTTCAGTGTTTGAACTTGGAGTATCTCTGCATTTATTTGGTTCTATTTTAATTTCTTTCAGTAATGTTTTATAGTTTTTGGTATAATATGGCTTATTATTTTGTCAAAGTTATTCCAAGTTCATTTTCTGATGCTTTTTGAATGGACTTTTTTTTTTACTTTCATTTTCAGATCAATTATATTATAATTGGTTTTTATATATTGATACTGGGCTACATGACTTTTGTAAAATTACTTGCTCCTAGTGTATGCACCTGCGTGTGTATGTGTGTGATTTCCTTGTGATTTTGTACATTCAATGTCATAAGATGGTTTCATTTCATTTCCAAACTGGATGATTCTTGTTTGTCTTTCCTTTTCTTTTGTTTTCCCTCATCTTCCTCTCTTTACTCCTTCCACACCCCTCTATTCTCTTTCTCTTCCTTCACTCCTCCTTTTTGTGTTTCTTTTATATTATTTCTTTGGCTAGAATCACTCAGTTCAATGTTGGGTAAATTTCTGATCTTGTTCTCAAACTCAGGAGCCAATGCATCCGGTATTTCACCAGGAAGTATGGTATTAGTTGCTGTTTTATCACAGATGTCCTTTATTGGATTGAGGAAGTTGCCTTCTATTCCTATTTCATTGAGTGTTTTTATCATGAGCAAATTTTGAATATTGTCAAAATACCCTTTCTATATCTATTAAGATGATCATTTTAATTATATTAATATAGCTTATTACAGTAATTGATTTCCATACATTAAACCAACCTTGCATTTTGGGAACATATCACTTGATAAAAATGTATAATTTTTTTCATATGTTGCTGAATTTGGTTATTAATTATTAAAGATTCTTGAGTCTCTGTTCATGAGGCATGTTGACTCTTTTCTTGTCTTAGGATGTTTTTTAATCTAGCTTTGTAATGTAGTAGGCACTAGTACTATATTGGAGAATACTAGTCTCATTGAATGATTTGAGATGTATTCCCTCCTTTATTTTTTGAGATTTTGAAAGACTGGTATTATTTTTTCTTTAAATTTTTAGTGAAATTCCTGATGAAGTCATCTTAGCCTTGACGTTTCTTTGTGGTAAGATTTTTATTTCTTTTCTTGTTACATATCTATTCAAACTTCCTATTTCTTCTTGAGTCAGTTTTGGTAGTTTGTGTTTCCAGAATTTGTTTTGTCCATGATGTCTCTTCTGTTACATATCACAGTTGTAATCCTTTAAATGTTCACTTCCAATGTTCCCTGGAAAATTTGTGTTTTCTCTGTGTTTTCTGTGGTGTAGTAAAGGTTTGTTATTTTTTTTTCGGAGAACACACTTCTGGTTTCATTGATTTTTTTCCCCTTATGATGTTTCTGTTATGTGTTTCCATTTATTTATGTTCTAACTTACTTTCTTCTGCTTACTTTGGGTTTAGTTTGCTCTTCTTGAAGCCAGAACTGGGCACAGGTAGTTAGTGTAGAAATAGGGGATTGGGTCAAATCGAGGAAATGAAGGCCATGAAAGCCATCGGCCTCTGGAAGCTGGAGACTGCCCTGGGAGAATGGAATGTTAAGGATCTCCGGAGCCCATTGATTACCAAATTTACCCACCCTTATCAATATCATTCTTTCCCAAGCCTCTTAAGGTAGAAACTTTGGTACATAATTTGTGACATTTTTCTTTTCTGACTTATGGTTTTAAAACTCTAAATTTCTCTCTAGTTACTTTTTTTTAAATCTCAATCCCAAAATTGATGGTTTGAAAACTTTTCACTCACTCATTTTGAAATGTTTTTTAATTTCCCTTTTGATTTCTTTCTTAACCTACGGATTACTTAGAAGAATATTGTTTAATTTCCAAATGTATGTGAGTTTTCCAGATTATTGCTCTATGGTTGGAGGCTAATTGGTGTCTGGTGTTAACTTCACTGCATTTAATGCTCTTACCTTTATTATAATAGCCCAGGAGTGAGCGCTCTTTCTTGTCTCTGCTGTCATCTCACGGGCCCTTGCCGTCTGACACCTTCTACAATGTTTTAACTCAGGGTATTTTCAAAAACAGTTTCTTCTGATGTTTTCCCTTAGTTAACTTTTCTCTTTCTCTGATGTCCCTGCTACTAGCATGTAGACATTTTCACATTTCACCCCACCGACCATTTATGTGTCCTTTTACATTTGTCCTGGTCACTTTGTTAGTTCCTCCACCAACCTGTGCAGCCTCCCCCATGGTGTTCATTACCTGTACCCATTTTTTTAATGTCAGCTGCTGCCTTTAGCTAATACGCGGTACTTTGCTGCTGTGGCTGTTGTTCATGGCCTGTACTTGGCTTATGCTATTGATCTCTTCTCTTACGTCATCAAGCTGATTTAAAATTTTCCATCTGGCTACATTATCATTTCTGGTTCCCGCAGTGCTGGCCATTTTTTCTGCCTCTGGGAATTGTTTTCCCCTGAAGTATGGTAGCCTGGCATTCAGTGTGAGTAGAGGGAAGGGAGAGGGGAGAGTCGGGGCACGCTTCCCCAGGCGCCTCTCTGCACTTTCCCACAGCGTTCCACACCCGGGCATCTTAGAATAGCAGAATTTTACTCTTACACATCATCAGGACCAGGCCCCCTCTGAAGGTTGGGGCGGATTCTTCCTGCCTCGGTGGCTCCCAGCGGTCCTTGGCGTTCTTGGCTTGTGTCGGCAACACGTCAACCTCTGCCTCTGTTTGCATGTGATGTTTTCCCTGCATGTGTGTGTCCACATTTCCTTCTTAGAAGGATGCCAGTTATTGGATTAGGGCTTGCACGAACAGTTAAGGCTAGGCGCCCTGCTTTGGTTCCTTGGGTGTGGTAACAAATTGCCCCAATGGAAATTTATTCTTTGACATTTACAAAGACCAGAAGTTCAAAATCAGGGAGGACAGGATTGGTTCCTTCTGAAGCTGTGAGGGAGAATTTGCTCCAGGAGAATTGCAACCTCCCTTCCCGGGTTCCCCTGCTGGCTGACAATCTCTGGCACTCCTTGGGGTGCAGATTATCGCTCCGACTTCTATCTTCATCTTCGTTTGACTGTCTCTTTGTGTTTATCTGTGACCACATTTCCCCTTTCTGTAAGGACTCATTTGCATTGGGGTAGGACCCACCCTATTCCAGTGTGTCTTCCCCTTAACTTGATCACCTTATTTCCAAAGCAGATCTCATTCCGAGGTTCTGGAGATGAGGAAGGGAACATATTTTGGTGTGTGTTTAGGGGCACAATTCAGGTAGAAGAGGTGCAATAGTGTGAGCGGGGCCATTCAGCTGTCTGTTCAGGGCAGCGAACAGAACAAAGAGCAGGACAGGACAACTCCAAGCACCTTCCAGCCACCTGTGCCCTGAGCCCCACTTTCTCCTCATACCACACAGGAGTCTAATAAAAATGATTAAAGTAAAATAAAAATGTTAAGGTTTTTTAAAGTAAAAGTCATTTGTTTACTGAAAACTATTTACCATGGAGAGACAACTTGTCCTATCTGGTTTACTCTGAAAGCTCACAAGAATTTATGCTTTCAAATTAAAAAAAGGAAGATACAAAACTGAATAGTGCTGCTGGGGCTGCAGATTTTAGGGGTGACACCCCACGAGAATTACAAAGCTTTACAAAGATTAAAAGTAATGGTGCTGGAGCTTACTCCTGGTGCTTGACTCGGGTGTGCTACCGACGTCTTTGCTGAAGATGACCTTCACAAGGGTGATTTCATAATGCAGAATGGTACTCGCCTTTCTCCAGCGGAAGGGATGGAGGCAGCATTGTCAGCTTCTTATTTAGCTGAGAACTTTTTCATCTACAGTGATAGTTTTCTCAGCCAGAGTCTAGAATTCTGATAGCTAACCCCCTGGGTGGGTTGAGAGGTGGAGGAAATAAAACCTTGCAAAATGGAAGGAAACTAAGCAGACCTGGAATGTGGGGGTGTATGTTTTTTCACCAAAATAATCTCCATTTTTTTTTTTCTCAGGACCTGGGCCTTGCTTCTTACCAATTTGGGCCTTGGCCTCAGGTGGAGGAAGGAACCACCATTCCATGTTGTTTTACCATCTTGTAAGAATGTAAAATCAGCCTTGCAGAATTTTAGACACATTTTCCTCAATGTTTTATCACAAAAACATTCAAATATACAGAATTGTGGAATGAATTTTATACTGAACCCACATCTAGGCAGCACCAAGATTCTTTAATTAAGAACTGGCCAGGTCTCTCTTGATTCTGCTGCAGATGGCTTCGCTTTAAGAGCAGTGTTACCAATACCTGATCTAACAACGTTTTGAGCAATTCATCTTTGATGAGCTTTTCTGAGCTTTCAGATTTGTAGACATAATCACTGTCCTTCTGAACTCATGTCCGTATGACATTCATTTGGGTTAGGAAATGGGAATCCTGTGCCAATGAGCCTGGATCCGGCGACATTCCCATGTTAGAAAGGGGCGAGCCTGACTGGTGTGCTGGAGGGGTTTCTTAGTTGCGGGCACTCCGGATCCTGATCCGAACCTCAGCAGAGGGATAGGAGTGCCAACAATTTGTGGAGTTTATTACCGGAAATTGGTTAAGAGAATTTCCAGCACAACCCCACCGGTGGCTTGTTCAGTTAGATGGTGCTGTGCTAAGTACTAAGGATCTTCAGAGTGGGAGGTATGAGAACCGTTAGGGTTAGGGTTAGGGCTTTCCCGGCAAGGGGTGCTGCTGTGAGCAATTAACCAGGCACACGTGTTTGCATAACCAAGGAACCCCGGGCCGTTGTGGGGAGTCCTGCCTGAGCTGGTGTTCAGGAAGAAACAAAGAGCCAGCAAAATGAACCCCATGGGCCTTTTTGCCAGGCCATGCGTTTCTCTGGGCCTCAGCAGCCTGCTTTGGATGTCCTACCTGTATCTGCCTGACTCTCCCTGGTGACCAAGACGGGCACAAACGCCTGCTGCGTTCCCATGCAGAAGCTGTTCATGAACAGCAAAACCAGAAGCTTTCTAGCTCTGATGTTTTCAGCGGAGTCTGCCTTCAGGAACAGGAAGACGGTCTTCAGGAAGTTCAAAGTGAGCAGAGACGGCCATTATCGTTCAGCCCTCCCTCCAACTTCCAGCTTCTCAGGCTCATCTTCTGTGTGTCACCAGCACTTCTGCAGATGCCACCTGCGAGCCATCCCCCACCAGGCGGCTTCTAGAGGATGCGAGACTGTTGCCAACACGTCCCTCGTGTTCCCAGGGCCTGGAGAGGAGCGCGCCTCCTTCTTAGCCTGGTGCGCCAAGTTTTCAATGATCTCCCTCTCCTGTCCCTGTCCGGCCCAACCCACCTCTCTGGCTGTACAGCCCTGAATGGCTCCCGAGAGTTGGCTCCCTGGCTCCCTTGATTTGCTCATCCTTCAACTTTCTCTCTGCCATCAGCCTCCTGATCATCCGGGTACCACAGGGAATCCACTGTCCACTGGCTGAAGCTGATGCCTCGTTCCTCCCATGCCTCACCTGCCCACCCGCCTGTGTTAATGGCGATGTTTGCGGCTCCTGCTCCAATTCCATGATAGGCTCCCTGTGGGGAGGACCGTTGCTTTCTCTCTGCTTTCTCGGGCGCTTCCCTCCATGCCTGTACGTAGTTGTGTCAGGCATGTTTGTTGTTCTGAACTACATGCCTTTTGTTAAGGAAGTGAGCACAAAGCGACCCTAACTCCTGGGCATCGTATGTCTCTATAGTAGAAGAATTTTCACATTCAGGCTCAGAAACATTTATATTTCTAACATATTTGCTGAAATTCTGCCGATGGGGAATTTTGTTAGCTGGAGTCGTATCCAGTTTCCCTCACTGCAAAGAGAAGCCAAGCCACACAGCAGCCGGTGCCCACAGGGCCATGAGGATGGGTGTCTGTGATCTGTAAATCTACAACGCTGTGTCCAAATGAGGCTGAAGATGAAGGCGGTAGCAAGACTCTGGATACAACTCAGAAGCTCCTGCATTCACATACCAATTGAGACTTTCTGCATTGGACTTTATGTGTAACGTAGCATTGTACCCGTTATGTAATGGAAGATGTCAATAATATAATATGTAATATAAACAAGTCACATTATCATGAACGATGCAAAATGGATGCTTGTGACCTCAGTTCACATCCCTAAGAGAACCAGAAGGGCAGTAGGACTGCTTAAAACACACTTTGCAGAGAGTGGCCGCCAACTCTGATTCTCCTCTGCACCCAGAGTCTTATCCAGGCTCCCTGCCCAGGAGGCGGCAGGACAAACATTCACACCCTCAGCTCCTCAGACCTGGGCTGCTGTTTCTGGGAGGTGTTGTCATGCCTGTTGTGTAGGAGAACCACCAAAATCAAATGTGCAGAAGCTTCTGTAAAGGAGAACTTCAGGGTCACTTACTTTTTTCTGTGAGAAACAGCTCATAATTGTATTCAGCACATAATTTTCTGAATTGTCATCAAAATGATCACTCCTGGTAATAAGAAATTATCCTAACTTTCTAAACTTCTATTGTGACTGTTTATTACCAAACTCCATAAGGAGTGATGAATTGTCTAAGACTTATCATAAACCCGACATTAGCAATGAAGGCAAAAAAACAGGAAAAGGTTGGGGCTGCTTCATTTTTACTTGCTGGGACATTTGTTTTTTCACCAAATTCATCTGTTCAATGATCATTTATTGAACATCTTTCGTATGGGACTGCAGGACAACAGAGTGGAATAAAACAATTTGTCCTCCCAAGGAAATAATAATCCAGATGGAAAGATGTGACGTGTTCCTAAAAACTGTCAATATGAGGCAGAGCCAGCGAAAGGCCAGGAGGCAGCTCTGGAGACCAGCAGGAGTGAATGTCTTCTTCCAGCTCAGAAGGAAGGAGCTGTTTGCCAAGCAGATAACGTGCACTGAAGACCCACCAGCCTTGCAGTCAGAGTTTCAAAAGGGGGACCCCATGCTGATGGGTGACGAATAAGATCAGAGGAGGTAAGGGGTCCAGGATGATGTGCAGGGGCAGCCAGAGACGAGGGAGAAGGAAAGGCTGGGACCAGACTGTGGAGAGCACCAAGGAGTCCGGACCTGATTTCGTGGGCAGTGGGAGGCCAACAAAGCTTCTTAAGCAAGAGAATAATGTGACCACATTTATATTTCAGGGAAATTCGTTTAAATTCTGAGTTTGCTTAAGCTCCTTCCTGAGGTAGGAAATGGAGGATGAACTAATACCACACTAGAGAAACAAGACAAATAGCAAAAACCCAGAGGCAGTGCTGTCCTGTGTGGGAAAGGGGTACGTCTGCGGCAGCCCCATTTCCTCAGGTGGCCCTCATTAATGGTGACCACCTCGCTCACGGACATGCTTGCTTGCTGAAGTCGTTCCCAACCCTGCCACTAGGATAAAAGCTCAGTGGCCTTGTCTAAATTGTCTATCCTCAGTGCCAAGAACAGCATTTCACATTCTAGAGGTAATTGCTAATTATATTTTGAATGAATAAAGACCCTTAGTTTGATTTGATTTTCTCCTGTAAAAATGGGTTTGGGGACTAATATGGAGACATAGCTAATGCCTGTGTAAGAGCTGTACTGATCTTAAGGTACTTACACCCATTTTTCCCTCCCAACAGCCACAAAGGCAACCTGAAAGGTAGTCGCTGGTTCATCTGACATTAATGGAGCTCTCCTGTGCCAGTTGTGCTGGGTGTTGTGTTTATAAAGATGCATTCAGGACAATTCCTGCAACAGAAGTCTTCATAGTCTGATGAGAAAATCAGTACGCACAGAGAATGTTAGAGCCTTGTGTCTGTATTAGAGTTCTCCAGAGAATCAGACTGCGGGATGTATCGCACCACACACACACACACACACACACCCCTGGGATGCCAGTGTCCCACTTTGAAGACACTCAGGCAAGAAGAGGCATCTCAGTGATTTTCGAAAGTATAAAACAGATCCTGACTTATTCTCCCCATTTAACTGAAAAACTTTAAAAATTATTTCTTTGACAAAAATTATATATGTTAATGATGTACAGTGAGACGGTTTGTGTAAACATTGCGGGGTGACCCAATCAAGATAACTAACATATGCATTCCTTAGGTTAAAAAAGAAAATCCTGCAAGTCCACCTCGGGTCACACACCCACCCTGGCACACTGCTGGCCAGTCTGCCACTTAATGAAGAATGCTGGGCATGTTTAAAGGGGGTGAGGCTAAGTGTACCTGGGGTGCATTTTCTAGAGGGGCTGCACTTCCCTGGTTAGATTCATTATGTGGCGCCTGGGAGCACTGTGATCGGGAGCACTGTGATGGGGAGCACTTTGATCATTACATTTCTCCCCATCATCCTCTGGTCTTTCAAGAAGCCACAGAGGTCAACAGGTCACTGACTATCTCCTGCTTAAATACTGATGAATGATGCAAGGAACAAGGACCTAAACAAGTACCTTCCCCCCAAAGCTGCAGGCAAATCACTCTGAAGTCTGTTCTTGGATTGATTTTCAACTACCATCTGAAAGGAGCCTTAGTCATCCTAACAATGTGGATTAATCATCAGTCAGGCCTGCTGGACAATATCGCAACCAAAACAACAGAGACGGAAATGTCCCAGCCAGAAGGAGAACATATGACCATAGTTTGACTCAGAAAGATCGCAGCTGCATTCAACAAACTTCCAATCAAAAGAGCCCTACCAGCCTTATCTAGAATTTTTGGCCATTAAATGTGTTTTTGTCACTAAAGGACTGTCAGCAGTGTAATTTCATACTCGCACAAGTAACAGAATTGCAGTAATTTGGACATTGTGTGACCAGCACACTTCCAGCCAAATGATACAGTTGAAGCTGCAGCTTTCAAACAATTCAATCCTCTCTCATATATCAATTTCTGAAGAATACAATTGTTATTAATGAGACATTAACAGGACACCATTTCCTTTGATGATAATTTGATCTTCCCATAAAAGTGAGCTATTAGAACAATTAAAAACTGCATCAGAATCTTCCATCCAGATGATTCAGTGTTTTGTCCCATTTCTGACACATTTGATGCTTTTGAAAATGTGCTTCCTCCTTTTTTTCCCCCCAATCTGTTTGAAATTACAAGGGAGTCAAAAGCTGTCCTCTTCTTCTTTTTGAAGATTTGGTAACAACTTGCTTTTTGGATGACTGTGCAACTTTAGAATGCTATGTTCTCCTTATTGTCACCCCAGCTGTAGCGCTTAATGGAAAAGCCGAAGAGAAGCCAGCCGGGCACTCTGTAGCTGCCTTCAGATTGTGCCCTTACCCCAGCTTAGCCCCAGAGCAGCTCTGGAAAGCAGGTCCTCCTCGCACTGTTAGAAATCAGGCAACAAAAAGCTCGTGAAAGGAACCAAATGAAGTCACGTGTGTGTGTGAACACGAATTCCCACTTCCTCATATAACTATAATGCACCAGTTAAAAAACAATCAATAAAAAAGGGGAAAAAAAATTTCCCAGTTTCAAACTACTATCAACACAGATTGAAAGCAATCATAATTTTTTCCTTCTGAAAACTTCAGTATTTTTCTTTCAATAGAAATTGGCAGAGGCACCATATATCATCATTATAAATAAAGATGATTTTAAAAATATCTACTCTAGTAAGATATTTTAATAAATGTATGAAATGAATGTAAAAAGGTCACATGACCACAAAATAATTGAAGGTGGCATAATGACAGGGGTAACAGGTGATACTGAGGACATCCAACTCCCAGTCCAGCTTCTGTTCTCTAGAACATTCCTCTTCCTCTTCCCTCTGCAATTATAATTAACTACCAAGCAACTGAAGGCTGTCTGAGGTTCATATCTGCTCTCCAGCCTGTCTGACAAAGGACTATAGATGAGGTGGAGCAGGGGTCATGCTGCTGTCCCACTAACCCCAGAGCCTCCGCCCAGAGGGTTCACTTGGTGAAAGACTTAAGCCAACCTGAGGTCCTTCTCCAAGGAAAACTGCCTCTGCACATTAGGGGCAAGGAGAGCTCTCTGGTGACCCCTCAGGACTCAGCATGGCGGTGGGGATCTCTTGAAGTGAGGGGCACAGACTGTATGAGACTGATCAGGAACCACTCTTCCCTTACTTAAGCTTCAGACTTGCTCTTTCTGCAGGAGATCTGCTGTTATTAGGAGGGAGCTGTTATTAGGTGGGCACCGTGGTAGAAATACAAACAGGAAGCTCCCTGAAGGACCAACATTCAGAGCGGTTCATGGGACTGGAACCCATCCTCCATCCCTTAGGTTGCCCCCACTTGCTGGTTGCAGGGGACATCTGAGGACCACTGTCTTGAGCTGAAGGGGCTGTGATGCTCTCGTGTTCCAGGAGGCAGGAAGGGACTGCTGAATGGAATCCTCCTGAGGAGAGGAGTGTGTCCTGGGGTGTAGGAACTAGGAATCAGGGTTTTCATCTGTGTAAAACCCCGAGGGTAGGTGGATCTCCTCGTGTGTGCACACACGTGCATGCATCCACAAGATTTTGTCCTGTGTCTTTTCCTCTGAGGACCAACTATCCTTTCCCGCTGTGCTTTTCCTTTCAAGTTGCCCTCATTCCTAGGAACAAGTCTGCCTCTTCCAGCAGTTTGGGGTGTTCATCTCCTGAGGGAAGAGCAGCAGGGGCTGGGGTACAGGAGGAATGGAAGTCCCACACACACTTTCTGCTGGTGACACAGAAACTCTGAGGCTGAGTACCAAGTACAGGAGTGATTGCTAGTCTGGTGTCCAGTACTGAGCAGCGGCTGGACAGTGGGGCTGGACCTGGAGCCTGCAGGTGGGAGGAGCAGGAAGGCTCCTAAGCAGGAAGGCTCCTGAGCAGGGAGGCAGAGTGACCAGATTTGTGTGGGAGGAAAAGGTCCCAGCAACGTTGAGGCTGTACTGAAGCAGGAGGGAACGAGATGGGAAGGGCAGAAGCAAGTGAGCCAAGTATTGTCACATTTCAGGTTGGGAGAAGGAAATAATGTGGGTGCTATCTTGGAGAAGGCATCAACAGTGCCTTTGAGTTCTGCTGACCTCTGGGTTGGCCAGGCCCTCTCCTTGCTTTGCTTTGCTCAGCGCTTCCGTCTGGCCCTGTCCCTGTCTTCTCCACATCCCCACATAGGTTGCTCCACCTCTGTTATCAATTTTCCACCATCCTTCAGCTAAGATCTTACTTCCTGCTTTCCCTGCTGCCCCCTGCCACACCACAGTCCAACCTCAATTCATGTCCTGGCCTATTCTTCTGTGTCATTTCCTACATCAGTGATACATGTACATTCTGATGGACTTTTCCATCCTCCTTGCTGGGATGTGAGTTCATGGTGGTGTTTGTGTTCACAGAGACTTGTGTGCTGCTCCTCTCCTGGGCCTGGCCAGGAGCTGCCACACACTGGCCACACCTTGCCCAACACTGCAGGCTTCTAGTGACCAGGCCCTGTGGAGTGAGTGGTGTCTTCTGCGGAGGGAATGTGGTTGAACTGCGGACATGTCACTGTGGTGGAAGTGGCTGTGGGACATCCAAGTGACAAAGTTTATGAAGGGTTTGATACTGAGTCTGGAGCACAGAGGGATCTGGGACTAAAGACACAGATTCAGGAGCTTCCTGCATTACCCATCAGAACGAGCCGAGTGTGGTTTGCTGAGCCAGTCAGGGAGAATGTCTTGTGACTTGGGCAAGTTACTTAACCCCTGTGACTTTCAGTTTCCTCACTTGTCAGTTGGGGTCAATACCACCCACCTCAGGCTACTGAGATTATTAAATGTCTGTGCAGACTGATGTCTAGGAGGAGCTGAGCTCAAGGCCCAGCACGTCCTGGACGGTAATGAAGAGCGACTGAAAGAGAAGGGCGGAAGGGAACCAGGGAGATGTTTAACGGGTGTGTGGGGAGAGGGGACAGGAGAGAAACAGGAGGGGGCTCAGCTGGCAAGGTCAGCCGCCTCTCTGCTTAGTCGTCATTTGGGAAATGCAAATTAATGCCAACTTGACATACACAACAGTCTCCTAGGTAATATCGTCATGTGGAATTTAAGTATTTAAGGCCATTTTCTAACTTCTTGTTATTTATCATATTTAAAATGAATAAAGATAAATAATATTGTGATGGAACTTTAACTTTAAAAATTTTATTTTTATAGCTCTTCGACATTTGCCTACTTGATGTTTGCTTGTCTTTATTGGGAAGAGTATCTTTCCATGAATACATTCTTTTGAGGGCTGGTCATGTGTTATATAATTAAAAATAGCTTGTGTGGAAGAGAAGTTTGAGAATTAGTTTTCATTACTTCAAGTTTATAGTGTAAAATAATTGTCTTAGAAGTCTTATTGGGTTGAGATTTATTTTCACAATTAATGGTTTGCTCAAGAAGTGATTTAGAGTTTCTATACTCACAGGTAACAAATATGAGTGGCAGGTACAAATGGTCTGGAAATGTCACCATCCATCCATGTGATTCTAAATCAATGGATTGTGAAATTCTGCTGTCAGGAAAATTGATTGTGACTCTTTAGGCTCTACTGTAAAATTATTCCTGTCATCCGTATATTAAAAATATTCTTCCCATCATGTAGTTTTCATAGTAGCCTTGTCCATTTAACCTTGGCTGTCAGATGATATTCTGTGTGCTATTATCTTCAGACGAGGCAGCAAGTGGGTGACCAGGCAGGGATGTGGGCGTCTTACCCTCAGTGATGAGAGGAAAATTAAAACAGCTACCAGAAACTGTTTTTCATCAGCCAAACTGGAAGAGAGTAATAAAAAAAGAAATACCTGGGGTTGTTAGATCATGTGTGAAGAGATAGACTCCTTGCTTGGAGCTGGTGGGAGTATGATTGGGACAATTTTTATTGAGAGTAATTTGGCCAGGATCATGAAAATATCCAACACTTTGATATCTAATGCTCTACTCCGTTCTCCAGAATTCATCAAAGGACCTAGAGGTGCTCATGCACAGACATGTGCACGAGAATGCTCCCTACAGGTGCTGTGGGCAACAGTCCACCTAACTGCCCAGCAATTCTGGTGGAACATCTCGGGAGGAAATATTTCATGGCTATTCACACTACAGCTCTGGGGATGCAGCTCAGTGGCAGAGTGCTTGCCTGGTCTGAGTGAGGCCCTGGGTTTGCTGTCTGTCAACACACACACACACACACACACACACGTCATGTTACACAAGAAAGTGAATATTTAGTGAGTATGAAACATGCTTCTAAATGAAGCGAGCAGAGTATAACAGGTGTTTGAATATGCATGTGACATGCACTCATGTACACAGAGGGTCTCTGTGAGGGTGAAGTGTTATCTACCATGATGTAACACACTCATCAGTCCTATGATTCCGTAGCTTGACTGGGCTCGTTGGTGGTCAGGGAGGGTCCTCTGCCTCAGGCTGTTGGCTGGATCCCTCACAGGACAGTGCTCAGCTGGGGGCCGGGCCAGATGGCCCAAGAAGGCATCGCTAGCAATTCTGGAAGCCTTCTTGGGGCATCCTCTGTGGGTGTTTTGCCTCCCCCAGCAGGGTGATCTGGGGTGGACAACTCTATGGCAGCTCACTTTCCCCTG
Organism: Sciurus carolinensis; assembly: GCF_902686445.1. NCBI lineage: Eukaryota > Metazoa > Chordata > Mammalia > Rodentia > Sciuridae > Sciurus > Sciurus carolinensis. The sequence goes on along the minus strand of NC_062227.1, from coordinate 78,229,760 downwards.
AGAAAAGGCAGAACCTGCTGGATCTCTCAGGCCAGGTGGAAGCTGGAATAGAATCGTCTCCACCACGTGGCACTGGTTATGGTGGATCATGCAGCAACTTCAGGACCCGGTGGAGCATATGCAGCTTCGGGACAGAAGGAATCTTGTGGCCATCTTTGGAGACTGGACTACAGCCTCCATCAGAATTCTACAAACACCTCTCTGTGGGTGGCATGATTGTAGATTTATATTTGCTCTTAGTATATACTTTCTGTCTCCTTCAAATTGTTTAGTTTGAATTTGTGCTTTATCATCACCAAAAATAAATATGCAAAACAAGTACCAAGTTCTCACTCCAAATTATAATTGCACATAGTAAGTCATTGGAGTAGGGTTCAAATCCCAGTCTTATTGACTGTGTAGATGGGATGACTCCTTGTGCTTGCTGACCACAGTTGCTCTGTGTGTTAAGAGCGATAAAAGACCTCAGGACGACAAGGCAGACCAGGCCTATGAGGCAAGGAGTTCCAGGCCCTCCTAAGAGGTTGCTCAATAGTAGTATTTATTTTCCTTCTTCACGTTGACATCCTTCTTAGAGCTTTGATGTGCAACTGGCGTAGCATCGACTTGTTCATGTTTTGAACTTTGTGATATTGCACATTATTTATTTATGCTATTGTATCAATAACCCAAACTCAGCAGGTTTCTTTGCCTAAATGGAAAAAAAATTCAGTCATGTAATATTTCTTCACTAGAGAGAGATTCTTCACTCTCTTCCCTTAAGTGCTATTTACTTAGGTTGTGTAGACTTGTCCAGAAGATCTGGCTTTCCCTTACAGACATGAACTATAAAGCACTGGGCTGGTCAGGATGCTGTGGGGTCTGCACAGGTGGTCCTGTGAGGAGCCTGGCTCTGGAATTCAGAAGACTTCTCTTCTCATTTTGGTTTCATAGCTAAAGAGCGTGTGGCTTGAGGAATGCTGTTTTTCTGTTTTGTTTTAGAATGTCTAAGATAGGAGAGAGCAGACCAGTGTGATTTCTAAGGCTTCTTTCAACTCTAAAATATTAATTCTACACATTTAAGTGCATGTCAAGAAGACTAGATGAATGTGTAATAACTCTGTTTCTTTTGAGAGAGACTTGGAGGCTAATGTTACCAGGGGAGCTGGTGTCATCTAATAGATGGGGCAGCAATGGGGCTTTGGACACTTAGTTTCTATTTTAAATATTACCATTGACCTGCAGGTTGACCTGTGGGAAATTAAATCCTATCCATGTTTCAGCTCCCTTGTGGATCTAAGAGCAATTTTTCTTCTTACCTCAAGAGGTTGTTATGAGATGACTATATCCAAAGAGCGACACTCCACAAGGAGGAGGTTTATAACAGCTCTGGGAAGTTTTGCTATTCATGAAGAATCTCTAGGAACACAACTCCCAATTATGATCATAAACACGAGGAGACACTCATCATCAATCTAAAAATGTGTTGGTATAATAGTTGGATTCCACAAATCCTCCGAATCAGGTCTGCATCTGCATTTGTGACTGCTACTCTGAACTTATAATTTTGGATGGAAAGAAACATTTGGGACATGCGGAGGATGCTGTTGGCAAAGTCGCTAACAAGCCATCTTATACAGAACTCTATAACTCATAAATCAAAACTTGGATTTAAGATATTAACAGCAAATCACACTGTTCGATTTTTAAAGAAGTTTTAAAGAAAAGCTTAGATGTTGAAAAATTAGTGAATAGAAGACAATGATGGTGTTAATATTAAATGGGAGTCAATCAATAAATCTATTTATCTGTCCATCTAATGAGATACATACAGCAGGTTAGTAAAAATGAAAAATTCCCCAGGATACCAAGTTTTGGCAAATCTGAGGAACAAAGGGAATCCTTTATGCACTGGCGGTGGGTATACGATGGGTATATCCATTTTTCAAACAATTTGCATCTAAAAGGCTCATGCCCCTTGATGTGGCATTCCTGGTCCTAGGCGTAGCCATGGAACTTTCCTGGGTACACCGGGAGGCACATACTGCTATACTTACAGTGACATCTTTCAACACTGTAAAGCTTCGAAAATGATCCACCAGCAACGGGACCGTGTGCATTTCAAGCAGAAGGTCTCAAACTCACTGTATTGGTTTCAAGGGCAGCATCAATAAAGTACCTGAACCAGGTGTCTTAGACAACAGCGTGGACTGCTTCAAGGTTCTGAAGGCTAGAAGTCTGTTACCCGGGTGCCGGCAGGGCTGGTTCCTTCTGAGAGCAGTGAGGGGGAACCTGTTTCAGGCCTGTCTCTTGGCCTGTGGATAACAGTCTTCTCCCTCTGTCTCCTCATCTCATTTTCCTTTATGACTTCCCCTTCTTAGAAAGGATGCTGGACATATTGGATTGGGGCACCCCTAACAACCCCATTTAAACTGGATTCTCTGTAAAGAAGCCACTTCCAAGAAAGGTCACATCCTGAGGCCCTGGGAGTTTGGGGGCATGCAACTGCACCCATAGCAACCATTCTTCGTTTTTACCATCAGGCTCTACATACCTACTTGTGTTTGTTAATCAGAAGGTACGTGCACATTAAGAGGATGTGAGTGACTTTCAAAAGACTCTTGGCAGGAGTCATGACCTTTGAAAACCTCGGAACCACTTGCAGATTCAAAATAGAATGTCTGACAGGAGGGTTGTTAAATGCTACAGAAGCATATGAAGAAAGCATGCAGAATCATTGTTGTAGGGCATTTAAAAAGTGGAATATTGTTTAAAATGGTTCATGTATATCAAAGTGGGGAGTTATGTTAATAAATGATCTGTCCGACCCACCTTCCTGCCTTAAGAATGGTTGCGTTTAAGCCATTTCAGATAGAGAGTGGCTCTGCTCTCCATGGAGAAGCCCCTGTACCGTGTCATTTACCACCCGACACGCTTTCTTTATTATCTGCTTTTGGACATGAGAAGTGAGGGAGATCACGCGGCCCGTAACTTCCAGCAGATTCTCCGGTACAGAGGCTTGCCTGCAGGGCCCTGTTTGCAGCTGTTAGTGGGCAGCACACCCGGGAGGGTGCTCCTGCTGTGTACCCCTCACCTTTGGCCCGCTGTTCTTCCTATGGTGTTGGGGAGTCTACCATCTCCACTGGGTGATGCCTACTGGGTCAGGCTCCTGAGGTTAGGGCTCTTTACCCTGTGACTTTATGAAAAAGGAACACAAAAATTGTTGAGAATGAGTAAAATCATGTTCTAAAATGAGGAGTATGTTCACTTTACTCTGTATTATTTTAAGCATCTGAGAAAAATGCCATAGAAGTTTCCATATTGTTTCCATCCGCTTCACTAAGGATGATAGTGAGACTGCTCAGCAGAGGTGTGGAGAGGTTGCTCTGTTGCCCCCATCTGGCCTGCACCCCTCTTTTCCCATTTTGCAGGCTGTACTCTTGCTTGTGGGAAGAGGGGCTTCCTGAGTTCAAGCTACACTGTCTCCTCCACTGGATGAAGCTCTGAATGACCCCAGTAAATATTCCCTGCAGCCAGCAGCAGTCTGGATGGAATCTCTAAGCCTCAGAATCCTCTTTAAAGAGTTTTAAAAAGTAATCCTCCACAAAAACATCCCGGCATTCTGAAAAGGGACCGGTATCTAGCATGGGGCTAGGCGCCATGGTGACCCATCCTTGAGAAGAAGAGAGAGTGACTGGGTGATGGGTGATCTCAGTGACAGCGGACAGTGCCGTCCAACTCGCTCTTTCATGAATTGGAAGGTAATGACTGCTAACAGGTATTAAGCACAGGGGGAACTTGTGTGTGTGCACAGGGACCTGTGCATGCACATAAGTGGGTATCTGGCACTAAAGGTCTCCTCCCATCCTTGAGCTCTTGGATTTAGTGCAACTGGAATAGTTTTTAAGTACCTTTCCATGGTCAGTAAGCCAGACTCTGCTTGCTGTCTGTCTGCAGTTAAGGTTAAGTGCTGAAAAGGAACTCAGGGGTTGCGTAGGACAGAAAAGTCCACAGGGTCGGGGGAAACAGGATACGGATGGATGAAGCCTTTCTTGGGACAGCAAGGGAGAGCTGCCCGCTTCCCCGGGTGTGCACGACTGGAGGGGAAGGGTCTACTGCACCCACTCATTGAGGCCTCATTCCTCAAGCAGAGGAAACACCAGAAGGTGGATGGAAACCCACCCCAGGGACACGGACAAGGGAGAAGTCGAGGGTTTTTGCTGACTGGTCACCTGGATGCCCAGTGTCCTCTGGGCTGTGTGTTTCTGAGATTGTGGACCAGAGGCCTGTTGCAGCAGATCTGACCACTGTCCACTTGTGTATTCAATCTTTTAACATCATTCCAGAGAATGAAAGCGATAGATCATTTGTAAGGAAACAGAATCTTAAGCTTCTAATTGCCATCATTCAGGGCTAAAGTAAGTAGCATGAAATGAGAGTGATAACTGATTCTCAGTTTTGAAGGGACGTGTGGTGGGTCTTGGGAGTCGGGAGGAGCAGGCAATGACTGGCGCCTGCCCTGGCACGTCAGAAAGGAGGGCTCAGGGGTGCAGACAGCATAGTGTACAAGCATGCCACATGTCTAGTGCACACATGCAGGCGCTGGACTAAGCATTTGGAAGTTGTTTTAATTTCTTGAGCAAAGACCTTGCTGAATTCATTTTATTCTCATATTTATCAAATAGAAAAGGCTCAATTTCACTGATACGTATGGAGAGCCTGCATTTGGAACTATGCTAGTTACAAAGGGCTGTTAGTGGCATTAGGAAGAGAGTAAAATCTTCCAGGAGGAGCTGGGAAAGGGCCTTCTCCTGGGCCCCATCCCAGTTCCTGGACCCTTCCAGGACAGAACTGGGAACAGTGGCTCTATTGGTCCCCTTGCATAGCATCCTCCATTGCTGTATGAGGAGGGTGTCAACCCAGCAGGCTTTCTGAGAAATAAGATTCGTGGGAATAAAGAGAGGGGCCTGGGGAGGCAGGGGGTACCAAGCATCTCTAGTTCACTCTTGATTAAATAATAAATCTTCCAGTTTTGTGTGCGTAGGTGACTTTTGGACAACAAAGTCCTTGTATTTGCAAAGTTCCTAGTTTGCAAAGGCATGCATATTCTCATCTGATATAGTTAAAGAATAAATGTATTTGCTTTATGAATGCAGTAGTTTGCGTCTCAGGCAAGAAAGCTCTTTCTAAGTTGTGGAGATGAAGAAAAATCTAAGGATTACTGTAGAAAAAATGAAGGAATTAAATTCTTTGATTTAAGTGAAGGAGCAAATTAACGTTTTAAACATATGCAATCCTGAGAATCGAGGTGTTTTAAAATGAACCTTTACATGATTTAATTGTTGCAAATCTAGAACAGAATACATTGCAAAAGGCTCCCCGCCGCTGACTCTGCTTAGTTTAGAATTTACTACCTTTTATTATCCTTGGAGAGTAGGAAGTCTGAATAAATTACCTCTAGATTCAAGGCCTCTGCTTTCTAATTCCTTTTTGTTTCCTTTTAATTGCTCTTGGAAGGAAGATAAATAAGGTGTCTGGATGTTTTATGCTGCATAGAACACATGCTTCAGTCACACAACCTGGGTACATCGTGGAACATCCCTGTGTGTCTTGATGAGACCTGGGTGGGTTCCATTTTCTTGTCCAAAACTGCCTGATAGAGTTTGTGTCGGGAACAGGTGGTCCATAAATACTGCTGACTAACAGACTTGCACACTTAAGAACAAGTTCAATCTGTTGGCAGTCTTGGTTAAATCCCCACTAAAAGGCGTGGAGCTGGAGTCTCATGTAAGTGGGTGTACAGATTCATGGAGTGAGCTCTGCGCTGCTGGAAGGAGACAAATGCCTTTGTTTGCTTTTGTTTTTTGGTGCTGAGGATTGAACCCAGGACCTCGTGCACACAAGTCAAGCACTCTACCAACTGAGCTACATTCCCATCCCGGAGACAAATGCTTTTGTCGGGTATTTTGAGGAGCTCCAGGAAGTGGCAGGCCCTGCCATCCTGACCCTCCTGTGTGTGATAACCCTGTGTTCGTGCCTTAGGGCACATTTCCTGTTAGAACATTGAGTGACAAATTGCTTAGCTATCACCAGCAGTCACATCCTTCTGTGAATTAGTGAAGTCCTCTCTGAGGCGATGTCTTGAGGGCAGGCTGACATGAAAGAGGTGGACGAGCATGGGTCCAGGACTTAGGACAGACCAACAACCGATTCTGCAAATTGGCTTTTGGGGAATGACCGTGTGTACGGGAACAGCAGCAGCAGTATGGTCCTGCACCAGTGGCATGAACTGATCTGTCTGCTCAACTGTTTTGTCGGGGGGTGTGGACCTTGTCGGAGGCCACGCTTCCTCGCCTCACCTTTTACAAGGCTGTGTTTTGGCGGGTGCTGTTGGAAGACGGGTGAACATCCGTGTGGGACTCTGTCCAGATCTCCCACTCTGGCTCAGCTTGACTGCAGTGTTGGGGTCTGAGTGCCCAGGCCTGATGGGTCCCTCCCTTCCCTCCTGTGGCATTGTATCCATCCCCTGGCTTCTTTCCACTGCTCCTTAGCCGATGCCAGCTCATTCCTTTGTTTCCCCAGGTCTCCATCATCTGGCTCCTTCCACCACCATGAGCAGGGTCCTCCTGTCCAGTCGGCTTCCGGGTCTCAGCTCCCATCATGGTGCTGGGCCCATGCATCAGAGGCTCAGAGCACCAGCCCCTCAGAGCCAGGTGGAGGGGAGGGAGGGTCCTACAGGGAAGCCTGGTGCTGCTGCCCACTTGGTCCTGATCACAGGAGCGTCTGACCCTGGTGTTTCAATGGCCTCCCCTGGAAAGACAGGCCTGAGGAGGACGTTGGGAGAGTGCCTCTAACTGCCCAGCTAGGACTGTGTCTCAGGGCAACTCCTCTTTCCAGCCTAGGACAGCTGTGCTCGCCCTCATCTATTTCTATTTTACTTTACTATGTCTGGAACATTTAACACGAGATTCACACCCCGGCAGGTTTCTAAGGCTGTTTTCTGTTCGTTTGTCTTTCTGGTGCTGGGGATTGAACCCAGGGCCTCACCCTTGCAGGCAGGGGCTCTGCCACTATGTCTCCCAAACTTTCCTGAAATTGATGATGTTTTGTGAGCGACTAGCCTAGGTACCCTTTCTAGGAAACAAGGCAGGGAGGCAAGGGAACCCGTTTCCAGAAGGTGAGGCGGGAGTGCCGGGGAGTGCCGCCCACCTGGATTGAAGCCCGTCTGAGACAAATCATCAGACCCTTGGTCTCAGTGCCTACGAGTGAGGGAAAAGAGCAAGGCAGGCGGCGTGCAGCAGGGACCCTGTCACAGTTAGGACCGTGGTCTCAGCTGTCTCTTCAAAGCGACTATGTGGAAAGAGTCCTTAAAAAGCAGAGACCCACTGTGGAGTAGGAGCAGCTCGTTGCCCTGCAGGGTCACTGCAGTCTCTTTGGTGGCAAGGAGCTCTCCATGAGTGTGACCTTCCTCACCCGGAACGGGGAGCCATTCCCCAAGACAATCCATGTCAGCGGCTTCTAGAAACGTCATCAGACCATTGAGAGTGTGACTGAGCAACCCCCGACCGTGAGCTGCTGCGCTTCCTGTTGCAGCTTAAACGATTTCTAAGGCAAGTTTTAGGCCAGAATTTGTTGTTAAGTGGCTGATACCCCTTAATTCAAACTGGCACAACTGGTGGCTTTGCGATTATGGCTCCACGATAGAAGAGAGACCAGAAAAGAGCCGGCGGGGCCTCCACGCGCCTGACAGTGAGTGCTCTGCAGAGGTGGTGGGAGGAAGAGCTGGGAATAGTTATGGAGCTTCTTGATTGACTCTTTTACATTTATTCTCAAGTGACAATTCCAGCTACGTGCTGAGACAGGCAGATAACTATTTAAGGGAGCACCTTATTTTTGGAAATGATATTTTTTTCCTAAAAGGGTAAGAGATGTTAGCGACTTTTTTTTTTGTTCCTAGAGAACTTTGTCAGCTTGGTGATGACTTCACAAGGGAAAGTTTCAACCAGGACTCGAGGCTCTCTGGATTTGGAACTGGAAGGAATCTAGAATCATCCATTCCAACTGCCATTTTCTGAGAAAGATGACGTGCAGACAGGCGAGTGGGTCTGTCTCAGGTCAGTGGATGCGGTGGGAAGCCCGAGGAGAGGGACCGGTGTCCCCTGACGCCTGGGCACGGGGAGCCTTGCTGCTCCTTTCCCAGACTGGAGACTGTGTCCCTTCCCTAATGTGGGACTTCCTCTGAGTGGCCTCAGAGTGACCTGGTTCTTCCCCTTTCTCACCTGCAGTTCTCAAAAATGACTGGACTGTGCTGGGGAGGCCACTCCTGAGACCAGGACTGGCCCACAGAGCCTGGGCTCTGCCGCAGACCCCCGGTAACCTGGGCTGCTCTGAGGTCTGCCGGCTGCAGTGCCACACCACAGGTGCAGGTGGAGTCCCTCGCCCCCATCGGCGCCCGAGGCTTGGACCCCAGACTTCTGTCCATGGACTCGTGTGGGGCTTTCTGCCTCTCCAGACACAGACCTGCTGGTGACCAGTGTACAGCAACTTGGCTTCACCCCACCAGCCTCCCCTTTTGGGTTCTTCCAGTGTGTGTTGAGTCGGGGCAGAAGGGTCTTAACCTGGCCGAAGGATCTCAGGGACTCCAGGGCTTTGCTTCAGATGTTTGATGAAGACCCCACTCCCTGGTTGTGTGAAGTATTCCTAGACCGCTCCAGATGTGCACTTCTGGGAGAAGGGGCGTATAGCATTCACTGTGTCCCTCAGAGGAATCGGGACTAAAAGAACCTCAAGAATCCAAGTGGGGAGAGCGGCATAAGCCTGGCTCTTTGGCTCCCTTCCTCTGGAGCTTTATTAAATGCTGGCCACGTACCTGGCTTTGTGCTAGGTCCACGCGTTCTTTGCAGTCCTGGTGAAAGGGTTGGTATTGTTCTAGATTGGAGAGCCTTGCGTTTAGTTCATGTCTGTTGCCCTCATTTCTTAGTCTATTCCAGGCAGTGCGTTTTGTTTCACCTTGCTGAGCTTCATTAGGAAAGGGTGTAGTCCCAACTTGCTGGTCTGACCTGCACAGTGCTGATAAAGCCAGGCAAAGGGCTCCTGGTCTTAATGTGCTGTGTGCCTGTTATGGTTTAGATACGAAGTATCCTCCAAAAGCTCAATGCAAGGTGATTTAAAAAAAAAAAGAAAGCTCAGAGTTGAAATAATTGGTTTATGAGAGTTGTGGCCTAATCAGTAAATTAGTCCACTGATGTGGATTAACCAGGTGGTAACTGTAGGTTAGTAGGGTGTGGCTGGAGGAGGCAGGTCCCTGGGGTGTGCTTTTGGGATTTATATTTTGTGCGTTATTAGCAGAGCCCTCTCTGCTTCCTGGCTGCCGTGTTCTGAGTGGCTCTCCTCCGCCATGCCCTTCCGCCATGATGTTCTGCCTCGCCTTGGGCCAGAGCCATGGGGTTAGCTATCTGGGGACTGAGACCTGTGAAACTGAGTACCCAAATAAACTTTTCCTCCTTTACATTGTTCTTATCAGGTATTTTTGTCATAGCAATGAAAACACTGGCTAAAACTGTGCCCTTTGTTTGCTGGATAACTGGAAGACGCATCCTCAGTCCAGATCTGGATCTTCCTCACTGGGGAGGAAGCAGATGCCACTTGTTGTGTGATGGCACTTGGGAATGAGATTCCACAGGGACATGACTATAATGGAACTTGGTAGATATTTACTCCAAAAGTGGACTTTACCAACAGAGCCTGGACCGGGAAGCCTCACAGGGCGCGAAGCAGGCACATGATTGTCGATGGCTTGTATGTGTGAGATGTTAGATAATTTCCAGCTACCAGATTTAGAGTTCACTTTAGATACTTCTGGCCTGAATTCAAAACTGATGAATCAGAGACACAGAGCTTTTGGGCTGGGCATCAGTTTCTTTACCATCTAAAAATCCTTTCAAAAGATTTTTTTATCTTTCTGCAGAATTTAGACATAAATTGCTGCCTTTTAAAAAAATCTGCAAGGATATCTTTGGGGCTGTGAGGAAGCACATGAAATAGAGGACATTTCTGTTTGCAGGGACCTTAGATTCATTTCAACCAATGGATCACTTGCTATTTATTGAGGAACACTGTTTCATGGAATCATATAGTGAGTAAGACAAATATTCTGCCCCCAAGAAGTCAAGTGGTTAGATCAGGAGGGGGACAGTGAGCATGTAAACAAACACCCAAAAAAGACTGCCAGAGAGTGGCAAGTAGGGACTAGTCAGAGTGCTTGGTGGCAAACACACGGATCTGAACTCTGACGAACACCCAGAGAAGGAA